>NC_047019.1:6219050-6534050 GCF_902652985.1 Pecten maximus | reverse complement strand
TGAATGTACATTTGAACAAACTTGGTAGCCCTTCACCCAAGCATGCTACAGACCCAATATAAAGTCCCTGTGCCTCATGGCTATTGAAAAGAAATCATTTAAATGATTTCAGCTTATTTGACCTCTGTGACCTTCAATGCAAGTCAAGGTTATTCATTTGAACAAACTTGGTAGCCTTTTACACCAGTATGCCAGAGGATCAGTTGTTTAAAGCCTGTGAAGGCAGAAAGGCCTTGCGGAAAAGTCTTTTTTATTGTTTTTTTAAAACTTACCTTTGCAAGGATATATTATAACACTTTCTAAGTACCTATATATACATATACCAATGGTCTGGTTTAAAGACACAATGACTACCGGTACAACAAGAGATATATATGCCATCATGTTTTTCCTGATCAGTGATTTCGAGATAATTACATTAGAGATATCGAGAATTCACCACAAGTATCATCCTATACTTCACGTAAAAACCTGTTAAATAATGCACAGCTTCTGATACACATAAAACCCTCTGATCAATTTAACAATCCACTTAACAAGATTTATTTCAGAACAATCTATTTTATTCAGTGACGGTTCGAATTAATGAAGATCGTTCATGCAAATTTAAACAATATGACACGCCCACTAGATCAGCGTAAACGGGTTGTTTTCTTTGACAGAGGTGCTTTAAATCGTTTCTGCTTGATGTAAACAAGACCGTTACAGCCATGCAAGGTTACTGAGGACAAATTTCTGACACCGCAAGACACCATCAGTAAGAGAGAGCAGATAGGAAAAGAAAGATTGAGATCCTTAGTTTTGCGGTGGGGACAGCAGATTTATTTGAGCCTTGAATAATGCCCCCTAGATTTAAAACAAAACCCCTGATTATGAAGGAGACCCTGATTTTTGGTCACCTTTTGGTAAGTCCTATTAAGGACAGAAAACAGAGAGCTTACAACACTGGATCAAAACTCTTTGGCTCTTCAATAGTCCTTTCAACAGAGGGCATGAAAGAAATCACCCCCAACCCTGCACGGAGGCCGAACAATTAGTCACCTCAAAGATACAGCAAGATACTGTAAATCACTTATATTTTGAGTGGGATTTATTTTCCATCAATACACAAGTAGATTCAGTCACAAAATTCTAATCCTTCGTGATTATTTGTAAGAAAATAACAACTCTGGAAGTCGGATCCTTTGTGATTATTTGTAAGAAAATAACAACTCTGGAAGTCGGATACTTATGTACATCGTAGGATTCTCACCGAGTTCATGATTCTTAATAGCTCATCATTTGCGAATTCAAAGTAATTTCTAGATCTTCATTCGCAGAATCATTTATTTGCGTATATATCTAAAGAAGCAAGTTCGTGAAATAAGATATTCACGAAATTAAAGTGATATATAGTACTCCATTTCAGGTATCCTTTCCTTGCTTCCGTAAGACTCTGGACATAATTCTGATGACAAATATGATGACCATTGCAGTTTTTCCGGAGCTTAACCAGCTATAAACCTGCAACTCCTGCATTTTTCGATGGATGTTAATTAACCAATGCTGGAAAATCTGTCCATTATTAATGTTAAGGATCATTCTTTATATTTTAAGTCAATTAGTCAACTATATATATATGCTTGGTGGCATTCATATCTCAATGAACTATGACAAGATAAATTTCAAATGAAAGACACAAGTCTTAAATAAATCATAAATCTTATGTGTGACATAATACTTCCATTGACAATGGAACATAAATGTCCTCCGAAGTTTGAGAACAAATAAGCCCCCTTCCCTGGTGAAGTAACACTTGGAACAAACGTGGCAATTTAAGGGGGCTTATTTACGAGAACAGCTCTAAGTATATCAGCAGTTACTTATACTTTCACAGCGGTCTCTTATACTTTAACAGCGGTCACTTATACTTTTACAGCAGTCACTTATACTTTTACAGCAGTCACTTATACTTTTACAGGTCACTTATACTTTCACAGGTCACTTATACTTTTACAGCAGTCACTTATACTTTCACAGCGGTCACTTATACTTTCACAGCGGTCACTTATACTTTTACAGCAGTCACTTATACTTTCACAGCAGTCACTCATACTTTTACAGCGGTCACTTATACTTTCACAGCGGTCACTTATACTTTCACAGCGGTCACTTATACTTTTACAGCGGTCACTTATACTTTCACAGGTCACTTATACTTTTACAGCAGTCACTTATACTTTCACAGCGGTCACTTATACTTTTACAGCGGTCACTTATACTTTCACAGCAGTCACTCATACTTTCACAGCGGTCACTTATACTTTTACAGCGGTCACCTATACTTTTACAGCGGTCACTTATACTTTCACAGCGGTCACTTATACTTTTACAGCGGTCACTTATACTTTCACAGCGGTCACTTATACTTTCACAGCGGTCACTTATACTTTAACAGCGGTCACTTATACTTTCACAGGTCACTTATACTTTTATAGCGGTCACTTATACTTTCACAGGTCACTTATACTTTCACAGGTCATTTATACTTTTACAGCGGTCGATATCACTTATATTTTCACAGTGGTCACTTTTCATAAATATCTATGCTATGTTTAATTCCAACCAATAACTTTCGTCATTAAGGATTAAACATCTTCAAACACAATTATAATATTAACAAGCACTAATCAGAATTAAATTCTTATCAACTTGTACATGATAAAAATATTCGTTAAAAATAGCATATGACCTTAATTGGTGAAATGCAGTGTACTACAAACAGTTTTTTAACATAAAAACTATTCCTCGTACAGTATTCAATAGTCTGATATATCATTATAGTCATCTCAGATATCATAAAATATCATAATATTTCAAAATATCTGTAAATGAAATAATATTTCAAAATGTACTCCTAGTATATGTTACATGTGACAAAACAGCTATAAATATTTTATCTTAACAAACCAATTTTTATCAACAAAAATATTTACCTGTTTGAATCCGAAAAAAGATTGCCGAGTTGTTTAAACATGACAATATACTGCAAAGATGTATGCTGGCCTTAAAACATGAAATTTTCCGTCAACTGACCACAACAATAGACTGTAAACTGACCACAACAATATAGATTGTCAACTGATCACAACAATAGACTGTCAATGATAGAAACTTAATCACATAAGCTTATCTCATCAGAAGCCCTTTAATTCTCTCAAACCCTGAATGTAACCTTAATTAATCAAATGTAATAAATCCACTTAGTAGCTTTAACATGTAGCCCCAGGCCCCCCGTTCCTGATACAGTCAAGGAATATGACCAATGACTTAAGGCTGTGGTATTCTTTAGATGTTATTTACAGATTTTGATCCGCTTGATCGAGTTCAGAATAATGATCGGGTGCTTCAGATGAAATCCCTCTGATACAGAGAATTATCTACATGGATGAATCCATATGTCCACAAGTGTCCAAGCATCTGTACAAATGTCAGAGAAAAATCGCTCAAGCATGATATTACCCATCATTTTTCCGCCCAACTGATGATGAACTTTTACCACCAAGACACAGACTTTTACAGTGGGGCTGCGGAATTAGATTCCGACTCCCTATTTAGGCGAGAATTATGTTTTTGGCTGATGGTTACAATTATTGAGTGTTACACAACCACATAATGGGCTTAAGAATTTTTTGTCTGTTCAGATAGCCTGGAGCAGTCACAGGTCAACGAGTGCACATGGAGAATCTATCCTGTCTGGTCCGTCTGATTAACAAATCTGATTACGTCACACACTCATATCAATATCAATGGCCACTCAACGTTGTCCCCCCCCCCCCCCCCCCCCCCCCTCCCAACCCACCACAACATGTTGCTACAGTTTCATGGAGAGACAGTGAGTACATGTTCTTGTGTCACCTGACAACAAAAAATTAACAAAATCCACAGAGTTTGAAAAAAAAAAAAAAAATCATTTAAGGACTATAAAGGCACTCTTATTTGACAAGTACCTCCTTTTTAAAAGAGTTCCATACTAATGAGCCATATTCGCCAACCCTCTCTATTTAGAATAGAGATTTCAAATTCTGGACCCAAAAACAAAATGAATTATCAGTAAAACTTTTTTTATTATTTAATCGTAATCTTTAAAATCCAATGGCTCGCAAAACATGTGACAGAATTAAACTATGCAGTCCTACGATTTTAATTTGTCATATAGAGATCAATAAATGAACTTTAAAATTTGAATACAAGAGGCCCAATGGGCCTGTATCGCTCACCTGGCTCAGCAACTTTGAAGTTGATTGAGGTCATTTCTAAAGATACTATGTTGATTACCTCTTTATTCAAATATCATTGTAAGCTAGTTTTATTCATATTAAAAATTTTCTAGTCCTTCATTCCAGCATTCTATTGGCCTAATATCAGGTCTTGGAGGCTCTTGGCTATTGCAGAATTATTGTTTACAGATTTAAGCCGATTTCATCCCTGTGACCTTGAATGTAGGTCAAGGTCATTTATTTGAACAAAATTGGTAGCCCTTCACCCCAGCATGCTACAGGCCCAATATCAAGTCCCTGGGCCTCTTGGTTATTGAGAAGAAGTCGTTTGAAGATTATAGCCTATTTGACCCATGTGACCTTGAATGAAGGTCAAGGTCATTTATTTGAACAAACTCTGTAGCCCTTCACCCCAGCATGCTTCACCCCTAATATCAAGTCCCTGGGCCTCTTGGTTATTGAGAAGAAGTCGTTTGAAGATTATAGCCTATTTGATCCATGTGACCTTGAATGAAGGTTAATGTCATTTATTTGAACAAAGTTTGTAGCCCTTCACCCCAGCATGCTACAGGCCCAATATCAAGTCCCTGGGCCTCTTGGTTATTGAGAAGAAGTCGTTTGAAGATTATAGCCTATTTGACCCATGTGACCTTGAATGAAGGTCAAGGTCATTTATTTGAACAAACTCTGTAGCCCTTCACCCCAGCATGCTTCACCCCTAATATCAAGTCCCTGGGCCTCTTGGTTATTGAGAAGAAGTCGTTTGAAGATTATAGCCTATTTGATCCATGTGACCTTGAATGAAGGTCAATGTCATTTATTTGAACAAAGTTTGTAGCCCTTCACCCCAGCATGCTACATGCCCAATATCAAGTCCCTGCATATATGGGCCTTTTGGTTATTGAGAAGAAGTTGTTTGAATGAAAAAGTTGACGCCGGACGGCCGGACGGACGGCCGGACGACGGACGCCGCACCACGGCATAAATAAATAAACACAATCTCCCGATAAAAACACTGAGAATTTTGCAAGTGAAATTTAAAACAATGGCTTTTAAATATTTCAGAATACTAATTATAATTACACAAAATATTCAGCTAATTATATTCTGTATCTGTGAATGTTTATTGTACATAAATTTCAGTACACGAACTTTTGCATTTGAATATTGGAACAATTAATGTCTAAATGTACTTGTATTTCGAAGACCAATAACTCAGTCGATAACCTTATTAACTTGAACCTCACAGCAGTTAATCATTTCTTGGTTAAGTTACGAGACGATCAATGATGCTGATTGTCGATTTTCCATTGTCTACTCCGATGTCGCATTTTAAAGTACACACACTGCACAAAGGCTAACTTAAGTACTATTACATCTAGGAATGTTTTTTTCCCCCTGAGAAACTGGCATGTTACATTTTCGTAAGCCATTAAAATCAATTACATCAAACACCTATTTCCGTTTACTGACGAACATCTAAGCTGAAATTTACTGATTGGAAATAAATTTTAAAAAACTTCCCGGTGACTCTGTGAGGTTATAACAGGGAGAATCCAGAGACAGTTAAAAAGGTCTTTCGTCCAAGATTGAAAATTAAAAATAAAAATTTGCGTGACTGAATGACTTTCAGTATCAGATGTGGCAAATCAAGGAGCTGTATGTGTTAGAAAAGAGCTCGGAACAGACTTGTAATGAAGATGTTTAATTAAAACAAAATTTCTGCAGGAAGACCCTTAAATTGATTTTTCTGCAAGAGTACAAGTTCAATTCAGAATTCATCATGTAACTGTCAAATGACTTTTTATCGAAAACATGACTTTGAAACCAATCATAACGGAACAAACAAACAAATATATAGGATCCTTGATATCGATGTGCAAAATATATGTCCAATTTTCTGGAAAACAGCTCTCGTGTTGAATAAACAAATTTTAAAAATACCTTTCATTGTTTTGTTTCCATTGTTATAATCTGTTTTGTTTTCACTGTCATAATCATAATTAAGGAGATATTGATATATTGATTCTTGTTTTCAGCAACTCATTATTATCCTACCAAGGGTAATCACATACCAATTTTCATCATACAAAACTTGCAAATCTCGTCTAAAAAAAAATTTCAAACATTTTTTCACTATTGATCATATAGCTATATCAATTAAAACAGACGACTGATGTTCTGTGAGGCAATATCGTAGATCCTACGCATTTAGTAGTTTTACAAAATATATAGTTAACCATATAAATATGTCTCAATCTGCAGGTAAAAGTGATACAGAATAACAATTTCAATTATAAAGGAAAAATGAAAATGGGTAATTATATAAAATTCAATTTGGAAAAAAAAAAAAAAAAAATATCAATTTGGAATTGTTCTAATTAAATTTATAACCTTGATTTTTTTGTTTTTTTGAGGAAAAATAATTAACAGGAAATGTTAAACACAAGAAAAAGTGTTCATTAAACATCCAACTGACCTTGAAAAAGGGATAATATGTTTCTTTTAAACCTTAAAAAATATCTTATTGGCACAGAGCGTGTCCAGGTTCGTTATTACAGCTGTTTTATACTCTGGAGTGCTCTGCAGTTCTGCAGAAAATTTTCATTACGGAAAGTGATTTGTTTTCGATAATGATAAACCATGTTTCTGGTGTTACATCACTGTCAATCGCCGATAAATTTGCGGCCGCCAATTACAATGACCCATCACAATTGTCGGTGTTGACATCAGATCGATTCCTCTTCCTGCACTGTTTTCTGTTAAACTGTGATCTAAAGTCATTATTTCTGCATGAAGATTGAGTTAAATTCACACATCAAACTTTTTCAATGACTCCCGGGTTGGCCCACAGAAAAAATCAATAGTCTTCAGCACTAATAAGTCTGAACAAAGGGAAATAACTCCAACAAGTTAGAAATTTTCATTACAAGGGAGATAAATCTTGCATGCTTTTAGACCTATGTGAAAACTTTCCCATTTCATGGAGGTCTATTCACAGAGCTTTTACTATGACAGTTGCTAAACATGTTTTTGAAAATAAGTCTATGATTTATATAGTACTGATAAGTTGAAAAACCAGCATGTGAAATTTGCTTCCCTTATGTTTCATAGTTCAAATTTAAAGTTCAGAAAGTTGTCAAGAAAGTATTAAGTGACATTTGGAGCACCATAAATAAATGATTATATTGATGAACAGTAGCTGTCATTGTGGAAATATAACTGTCCCAATTAGTTTGTTACAGGATAATAATCAGGGCTTTTTCTGGGGCCTTTTTAGGGCCGTTAATGGGCCCCATTCCCAATAGAAATTATTTCATATTTAGGCAAAATTCCCAAAATTTGCAGTTTACTCCTGAAAAAATCTTTCCCACTTCACCAATTTTCTTCCCAAAATGAGACAAAAAGGCCCTTTCCCAAACCAGTGAGAAAAAGCCCTGATAATAGCGGTACCATTATGAGGCTCGTTCCATCAGGTAATTTTGTTAATCAACAAGAGGTAATTAGGATCGTTTTAGCTAAGCTGGACATCCTTTCGCCACTATCACCCTACAGCTGACCAGCTCCTAGTACTTACATCTGTTGTGACAAGCTTCTGTAGTAAAACCTGACAAAGATTAAATTTCTACGCACCATGACAATTTGTGTGTTAAAAATTGTAACGATTGAAGAGTTGATTCATCTTAGGATCTGTGAAATTATATCCTGCGTGCCACAAATAATAGACGATTAACTACAGCAAAAAGTTATGTTTTAAAAATCTTCCTCTTCCTTTTCTCAAACGTGATTAAGGTAGACAAGGAAACACTAGTGCTGACAAAAGAAAAAAACTTACATAATAATTTAACCTTGAAGTCATTTCGTAACAATTTAACGTGACCTTGAAGCCATTTCAGGACAGCGGATACACAAAATTTGATAAAAACTATTACATTAATCCTTGACATCGATCATTAAACCAGTTCTTTTTTATGATGAACAATTTAAGTCTTCCCAGGAAAGCTCTCAGTGTTTCTACTAAGTCCCTGTATATATATGCATTATATTAGCAGTCCCAATTCTCAGATAAATTGTGCTATACCGAGAATAAATACATGGAATATTCAATATGACTATTTTTGGATAGTTATAGTTTCTAAGGGCCAATATTTCATTTCATTATTATGACCTGTGAGCATATGGGCCCTGCATTTTGTAATACTTTTAGCAATTAGCCCTAATGAGGATAAAACTGATTGCGGCTTCAAACATATTCCCTCAAAATGACAATTACGAAAATTTCACATGAAAAATTCTTTCCTCTTTTTCAATTTTTTTTTTCTTGTGAGTTGATGAACCAGGTTTAATTGAATCTATCAACCACATTTCAGAACAGAAAAAATATTAATGTCATCATTTAAAAACTAATTCTCTCACCATATAGAATAAAGAAAAGTCAAATTAAACAAGTTTGTTAAAATGCTGAGATGGCAGACATCATCTGAAGGCCTGATAAAAAACAGAAAATCCTAAATTGAATTTATTCAAGAGTTTAATAGGCAATATCAAAACAATTTGACCCAGAAACAATAAAAAAAAAACCTAACATGATCCAATTACAGAATCTGCATTAGAGAGCAAAATAGCATTTCTAGAACAAGGCCACGGCTGGTGTGGCCAGATCAGGGTTGCTGTATAGGAAATGGCACTCGACTGTAATACTCTAGGCCTGAGGAAATCGCGTTGCGTAATAGGATTCTATGGAGACAGCAGCCGTAATCCTTACACTACTATAGAACGGGGCAGATCAACACAATGGAATCCAAGAACCTACATTTATACAATCGCGTAAAAAAAAATCAAAATGTGCCATTTACCTGATGTGATCTGTTTCCTGTAACTGACAGAGCTCTGTGCAGAATTTTTTGCTTTTAGATAAAAGAAAACGGAAACTTTGGGGATAATTAACGCAAGGAACAGGAAGATGATTCAAGTTAAAATAAAAAGTGGGAATGAATTCCATAGACAAAAGAGAAAGTAGAATTGAGCATCAGATTATAAACGAAGGAAAAGACAGCAAGAAAAAAATGTATGAGTAAAAAAAAAAAGTCTTTTGAAAACTTGTTCACAGTGGAAATCCTACTGGCCCAGAATCTGACTTTATTATATGAAGGGGAAGGAATCATAATTTGAATTCCAAAATGAATTACACAAGCTTTGGCAGAAACAGGGGTCTAATCAAATTAATCAATGGTAATAAACAAGCCGCTAGTTCTTTTCCGTGGTGTTATACGACCACGACGGTTTTTACACAGCAATGCTTTTACTTCCTCATGACCATGCATCCTTACGCACTTCAGAATCCAAAATCGAAGTGCTGTGAAAAAAAAGGTTTATTTGACATCCGAAACCTTTATTTCCACTGAGGAAATTTGATTTTTGATATTTTATATGGACATTCAGATAGAAAATTGTTTAAATAGGTCACCATATGGGATTTATATCCTTAACCATTAAGGGCCGTTAAATACGTAACTCAATTCAATCAATTTATTTATAGCTTGGGTTTGTTATGTAACATGGAAAGCATCATTTAAACGGCCTTACAGAATATCTAGGATCTGGAATGCACTACTGTTATTTCTATTATCACGGCCCAGTGGGAGCAAGTCAACTACGTATGCAAATATGGTTAACACTTTCATTTCATCTTTCGCAATGGATGATTCCGGTAGAACTTGAACTAAATCAATCTATGGATTTCGAGTTAAAAGTCTCATAAATACAGAACAAACCATGGAAACATATTGTATGACCTAAATATGAACAAATGTTTAGTACGGAAATTTTGTGGTGCTTTGAATATGGATATATTTTCCTCAGTAGTCTTAATGGAGCTCTCCTGAGTTTCCAATAAAGCATATGAGGTTCCTATCGAAGCAGTTCATTACCTGACAATTGCCAAGCAGAACAAGAGTTGTCAGAAGACAACATCTATCAGCTTGCCCAATGGGTTGAAATTTGGAATTAATTTTTTAAAAGTAGGTCAGAGGTCAAGGTCAGCAGGTCTGCAAATGTAGTACCAATGGAAAGGCCTTAATTGTCACAAAGGACAAAAATATTCAAACATAAAAGCCCTATAATCTCACACAGTTGACATACTGTGGCCAAGGGTAAAGTTTTTTTAAAGTAGGTCAAAGGTCACAGTCAAGGTCAGCAGGTCAACAAATGTAATACCAACGGAAACGTCTTGTCACAAGGAGCACACATGTGAAATACCTTAGCTGTATCATTATCAGTTTTGACACAACACTGTTTTATAAAAACGTTAACTAGCTGATGACTTATTAGGGACGCTGACGATACCACTGGGGTATAGCAATCGCTCCCCTGGACTTCCGCCTGGTGAACTAAAAATGCCGAAATATATTTTCTAGAACAAAAAAAGCAGATTTAAAATTAGTCAACACCAGAATCTATATAAATTTATTTTTTTTAATCTTTACTGTTGTCAAGTTCTATTTCTTTCTAACCCAGACACATTACGTAAGGTTTCAGTCTGCTGAGTCACATTAATTAGACCATGAAGAAATTTCCGCAACAGCAGAGGAGAAAGATATGGATGTTCAAGGTGACGAATCACACGTTACTAAGCTGCTGGTGCAGACAAAAGAGCTGATCTCAATATATGTTGAGGACAAAAAATAGGTTTATGTGGGAGTTGTCTTTGCCATGCTTTAAAAGAAATTCTGCTTCATAGTGAAATTCTATTTTACTTAAGGTGAATATTTTGAAATTTATTCCTTGAACGAATTTAAGCCTCTCTTTTTGTTTTGCTGTGTATTAATGTAGAAATTTAGAAGTTAAGGGTCCGTAACCAAAGTGCATGACTTATTCGTATTACACCAGGAATTTCCTAATTGTAATGTTTCATTTCTCATGAAAATCGATCTTCATCTCTTGGGGCTTTTATTTAATTTGCAATAGACAGTAAATCATGTCGTACTCAAATACTGTGAAATCAAAACAACATCAGACCTACGATTCTCAATCAAATTCTATCAATTTGAATATTCATTTACAACAGAACTGAAAAAAATATTAGAACAAAAAATAAACCTGTCTAGTGACCTAGTTTTAATTTTTTTTTGTCATCTAATTTTTATACAAGAAGCATTAAATTGTACCGAGTGTACCATGGATACTTGCGAGACACAACAAAACTAAAAGCATACAAAAGCGTTCTGTCTTCATTGATGGAGTTATGTTGCAGAGGCTGCAGGTTTTGTTGTTTATGACTGTGCCTCCGAATTCCCTGCAGAATTCATGATATACACTTATCTGCGATATTATACCTACATAAAGCGTATCCCTTCAACAAGTTAACGTAATAAACAGCTTTCTTTCTCAGCTTCTGATTTCCCTAAAGCCTCTCATGCGCTGACACAATATGGAAAATGACAAATGTTAGCAAAACCTTGAAAATTAGGGATTTTAAACAAAATTTCAGAACACCAAGTAGTTAAATGTAAAAACTCTTGGCAAGCATTCAAAAGACGAATAGTTTGAGACAACGCAGAACCGGGAAACAATCGGCAGGAAATTGCTGATCCATTATCTGTGGAAGTCATGCAAGGTTATATGCAAGTGACAGTTTTAATCATAAAACTCGAGTCACAAGTGTTTACGACAGAAAATTTTCTTATGTTTTGAATATGGAAATGTTTTGTTCATAGCCTAACTTGGAGCTGTCCTGGATTGGATAATAGCTTCCGACCCAAGATGTTAAATTTACTTGTATGGTGCTAATGTCACCCAACCTACCCATCTCTAATTTGATACTATTTCAATACTTTAAAGAAGAATTGAATATCTGTAGAACTTTTCTGCAGAAAATTTATTTCACATTTTTTTCTTTATAAAGAGCACATACCATATCCCAAAATGAACTCCCTCGTATAAAGAATGACAGTGCTCTTTAACCAGTTGACAGATGATCATTTCAGAGTTTACTGTACAGCAGATGAGCTAAGTTTTCACATTTGTATCTGTTGGAAAACCAATATGCCAATCAAAAATTTGAAATATTTCTGGAATTTTCTAGAGAACAAAGTTCAAGGAGAAAAAACCTTACGTGAAATCATTGATACATATTTTTCCAGACTTGACTCATATTCTCCTTCACTGATAAATTAATTTATCATTATTATAAATTTATAATTTTGGATAAATTAGAAACAGTTTTGTATCATCTCCTACAATTTTTGTCAAGTTGTGTTTTGTAGTCTAGATTCAGAACAATCTTTTTTTTTTGCTCATTCCTTCAAGTCTTACCAAATAAAAATACTGCTTTAAATTTAGGAATAGAATATATCAAGACCAATAGCAGAGGTTGTCCAGTAAATTCCACTTCTCTGTAATTAATTGTTTTAAGACGTTTGATAGAACGATGGCAAAAACGAGGCCTTCTACAGCCGTACAAAGAGAACAGGATATAGATTTTTATCTCCGCCGTCTGAAGCGTAAGTGATTTGAGTCAAGATTATGTGACACTTTAACGTCCCAATTCACGTTAAATCAGCTAGCTGATACAACATATGTAGTCTGTAAACACAGCCTAAATCAAACTCGTGTTGGCCTGATTGGACGGGAGTTAGACTATCAGGCCATACATAAAGTTACCAAAAAATTTACGTGACAGAAAATACTCATTAACTGCATGACACCACACATACTGCATCACACATTCTTTGATATATCATATGGCACGCTGCATGGTCAGTTCTTATCAATTTTGGCGATTAACTATTTTTTCCATTTTTTTTATAATTGAAATAATCCAAATTAGTTTCCAATGACATTTAAATTGCAATTACAAAGCAAATCAGGTCTGTTTACTTCAGAAATGCACGGTTTCGCTTTTAACAACAGAAGTCTTTCGGTGGCTGGAATATCTGAATGTTCACATGCCATTTACAAAAGTGGTTAAGCATGATCTTTGACCTTCCACCTTTGACCCATTAAATCAATACAATCTACCCAGGCGTAGAACTCTATGCGAAGATACTATTACGTAATATGAAACTTATTCTGATTTGGGTTTAATGATATGCTGTCTTGTTCCCTTCAATACAGATGAACTTAATTACAATGACAATGGCTCACTAACAAGGCTGGGAACAACCTAAAGACAAGACTCAACAACGAACAAATGCAATATGATTGGAATAAAATCGTGCCAAATTGGTAGATTCATTTGTTTCCTAAGGGGCCGCGATAACTCAGTCGGTTAGAGTACTTGCCACATATGTAACCTCATGTGATTTAAGGTTCGAGATGCGTTGGTTCAATGCTCGCAAACCATGGTACTTGGAGTTTCTCGGGAAGCTGAGACATGGGCCGGTCTGTATTGTTGTGGTAAATGTGTCCTTGGGTAAGGGTTAGTTAGGGTTCAGTGAGGTATTCACCAACTACTACAAGGAGACTTCGCCTGAAAATGACCCTGACTGATCACAGGGCGATAAACCCAGCAAACAAACAAACAAATAAACAAACAAATAAACAAACAAATAAACAAGCAAATAAACAATGCTTCATCAACCATGAGAAACAGTAACACCTTTTCCCTGACAAGGGCACCTTGGATCTGACACTTATATGTATGGTGTACAGAGGAATGCTCTCCAATACAGATAACATGTAAAATATACCCTGAGTACTGCAGAAATATTTCTGGGGGCAATTATAAAGTTTCAGTTCACAATCAGGAAAATACCAAGTTGTAACCTGACTTTCTCGACATCCTTGTCCATTTGGGAATTATTGTGTGAACCAATTTTGAAACATTGCATGTCAAATCCATGAGGAAGAGGCATGATTTCTTTTAACCTACTTCCAAAGCCAAAATGATGAATTTACTTATGGCCCCATCACACTTCTACCAATGTCAAATCGTTATGAGCTCCTTTTAAATCATTTTCAATTCACAGCCATATGCTCAAACTTTCCAAATTGTTTTTTCTTCCTTTGACTTATATGCAATGCACATCTAACATATAACTAAAAAATTCAGCGATGAGCATGAGGTGCATATGATTTGCCTATAAAGTGTGCAAATTTTTTTTTTCTTGCTGCAAATATAGCTGCATATGCAGTGCACAGTGCATTTGAAAGAAATGTCAATGTGCAATTTAAAAGGAATATGGATACACAGCAGTCCGATAGCTAGATGGCCTTTATTGGTAAATCGTCTGTCACAAAGAATCCTATAGAGGTACACACAGTGCTCTTTCATGCAAAAATGACAATATTTATCAAATTTAAATTCAACTTGTTCAGATTTTATCCACATTTTAAGACTATTTCTAATTTACGATTTAGTTTGATGCTGCTATGTACAGCCAATTGTTTCTTGGAATTTATTACCGAAGTTATAAGATAAAAAACGTCAGTCTCACTTCAAAATCCAAAATAGCCTCTGAGGGTGCATAAGTATTAATTATTGTATATTGGACAGCATATACCATCTGGTCAGAGATCACAGGGCCTCAATCTATTGTTTGTGTAGGAATCACATCACAAATTACGACGTATCGGTATATATCGCGATTTGTAACTATACCAGATATCGTCGTTACATCTCTGTCCATCAGGCTGTGTGGTCCACTGAAGTTTATCAGATCATCACTATCGCAAGACCAAGTTATTGAAGTTGGGACATTTGGGAACCTTTATTTGGAGTCAAGAATATTCCAACTGGGTCAGAAGTCCGTATGTACGGTCCCCATAGACCTTTTGTTGCCTGACAACTCTGTCTGTTTCGGCTGATCTAGGAGATAGGTGTGAGAGACTGGATTTATTTCTACTTATACCGTATGTAATTATGTGTTTATTTATGTGTCTATAGCGTGTAAAAAGCCTGGACCTGACCCAAACGCTGATGAAAGATATTCTGATAATTACCCCCGATACAACACCTTTAGCCAGGGATGCAATCCTTCGGGAATCGCCAGCGGATTTTCAAAGCATTTTCGCCGTCATCATTCAAAAATTACAACTGAACAAATACCCCTGGTAATCCACAGATTCACATCCTCCCAGTACCATACAATTCTTTATCTACATCTCAAAAGTTTTTGTGGTAGCCTTAAATCTGGCTCTAGAGATATAAGTGATCGCAGATACCATAACACACATATATATAAGGTTAATCTTAGGTAAAGAATACTCAATTCAGAGTATTGCTAAAGCAATACCTGTAACTAACCTGGCCCCCACTTAAAAATTGTAACAGTGACCTTGACCCAAAACCCCTGAAACTCAAACTTGTCCAAGATATTATGGTCCTTTACCAAGTTTGATAAAAATCTCTCAAGGAACGAAAAGTCACTAGAGCGCTGACAAACTTTGGTGTTACATACATATGTACAAGAAAGACGGAGAGGAACCCTATAGTTCTCCCTGGTTTCACCAGTAGGGGTCTAAATACAACTGACAACTGGGGATGGGCTTATTGAAGAACAACAAAACAGTGGTCATTAGTATTTTACTAAACTGCAATTTACATGGGTGGGTTTATTACAAGACAATGAAAAGCACTCTTTAGCATTTTACTAAACCAAAATTTACATGGTTAGGCTTATTACAAGACAATGAAAAAGTACTCTTTAGCATTTTACTAAACTGCAATTTACATGGGTGGGCTTATTAAAAGAAAATGAAAAAGCACTCTTTAGCATTTTACACTACACATTAGAGACATGGGTAGGCTAATCACTGCCAGATAAAAAAAAACATGTTTGTTCCATTATATTCTGTACAAATCACTGCCGAAATGTTTTCTATATAAACCCAATAAACAGAAAGCTTAAATGTCAACTAGATTCTAAAGTAATCATTATATTAACGCTAGAAGTTCATCCATTGAATGCGAGTCCTGCATGCTTTAACAGCATTTCAGCCAAAATGTAATCACACAGCGAACCTAACCTTTACCAAAGTCAAAAGCTTATAGCCAATGAGATTTATCCAATTCCTGAATTGTCCGATTCCCCACAGCCTCCAAGTTCCAAGCCTCTCCATGATGCTGCTATGCATCATCAAAGGCCGACATGCAGTATATATATATATATAGATGTCAATGAACTTATTCAATAAGCAATCAACTAATGGTTTGTTTCAATGCCTCTAACCCTACAAATCAAGTCTGCTGGGACCTTAATCTCTATCCATGATATAGACATAGTGTCAATGCACTATTGTAAGACCTGGAATCTTCTTCATATTTAAATATCCCTGACACCATAAGAAAAGAGTATTTGACAACAGTTATTCATTGAAAACTTCGTATTTCTGAAGTTCCAGGACAGTGTCCTTTTTGCGTCTGTGATATTCTGTAAAATATAGCTTCACATCAAAACGCATGCAGACAGCGACCAATGACAGATGCATCGATGACTTGCATGCTGGTGGCGATGCTTTTAAAGGTGTATGTCACTCTCTAGTCAGAATTTAGATTTCGCTAGCCTCAAAAGGGAGATAATCAAGAGAAAGTCATTTCAGAATTACCTCCCTTCTGAAATATTGATCATAGACTTAAAAGCTTTTGAATGCACAAGGAAAGTGTCTGTTTTGAAAGGAAAGGTTATGTAGTGATTATAAACAATCTGGTTAGATTTGTTTACAATTAACCCTATCTGAAATAATCAAAAGTCAACATTTTTTTTGTTTTGTTAAAAATCAATGACATTTTGTGCGCAGTCCAATTAACAAATCCCTTAGACTTGAACAATGGTACCTGGCATCGTAGCACTGCCACCATTTTATTAAATTTTATTTAATTTGTTGAAATTGACTCAATCCTTGACCTGAAACCTTACCAACATGCAACCAGACATATGAGATAAAAATCTCTTCTGAGCATGCAGTAACAGCAGTAGGAGAGTTCATTTTCTCCCTCAATTCCAAAATAGATGTTAACTGTCCACTTTTGCCTTTGATCTTGACAAAAAAAATCAAGAAGATTGATGGACCATATATAAACACTGAGCAACACAATAAACCGAAATTCTGCTAAAAGTAAATCTATTTAAAATTCACACCCACACTTGGAAACAAAGGGCAGCTGCCTGGATCGGACATAAAGTCGGCTGCCTGTGTCGAAAAACACTAACCATATATGTCAGAACCTGCACTACCAGGCTAATTTTTGTACCAACAGACAGCGCCTCCTGGAGGCTAACTATTATGTAATGGGGAGACAATTAGGGCTAAGATGTAGATTTCATACATCTTAACTACAGACCTCTGGACCAAGTTGAATTAATTACTGGAGAACTCTGATACGATGTCTAGCAATAATTTAATACACAAGACCTATAAGACATCAATTATATTTATTAATATCCATAATGTAATTCCTACTACTGCAAAAAACTACAAAAACTTTGGTAAATCATGATGAGTTACCATGGAAACACTGTCACATGTTGTTACCACATAATACCCAGATGATTGGTTTTATAATTAGCCAGAAATTAGATGATATTGAAAGGAATTTGCAGACAGCTGACTTGGACTAATCACGTTTCTTTATATATAATAAAACACTGGGGCCGCGGTGGCCGAGTGGTTAAGGTGTCCCGACACTTTAACATTAGCCCTCCACCTCTGGGTTGCGAGTTCGAAACCTACGTGGGGAAGTTGCCAGGTACTGACCGCGTAGGCCGGTGGTTTTTCTCCGTGTATTCCGGCTTTCCTCCACCTCCAAAACCTGGCACATCCTTAAATGACCCTGGCTGTTAATAGGATGTTAAACAAAAACAAACCAAAAACCTGTGACAACATGTCCAAATTTACAAAGCTCACAATAACAACTAACTGAATTTTGAGGATTTTTAGAAATGACAAATAAACCTTCAAGACATATATAATGGTAACGACCAGACCGGGACTCAAACCCAGGACCTGTGAACTCTAGATGGGCGCTCTGACCATTTGAGCTACTTGGCCACCGGCGTTAAGCCCAATCCAGTTCCTCTACAAAAGTTAACCAAAGAACACCGTAAAAGGTTACTATTAATGTATTAATTTTGGTGTACTAAAATTTAAGTGCAAAATTGAATTCAAACAGATATAAGCACAATGATAAATGGGCACTCTTATGATAATCGCCATCGGAAGCAAATATAAGAAACTTCAATTAGCCTAATCATGATTTAGTGGAATGCTTAGAATGTGAAAATTGCTAAAATAAGATTACCACTAAAATATGAAAATTTACAGTATTACAAATCGTACACAAAAACAACCATACAGAAAACTTAAATTATGTTGACCTTAATGTGATTTTTCTGTCTGGAACTATATTTCTTAAATTTCTAAGACATGATTATGATTGGCAGGTGGCGACCCCTATCACCTTCTAATAAATACATTGTTTGCCACAGTATAAGGTCCAAAATTGCTAATTTAGTCAGTTTTTACATAGCCCAGTTCACCATAGAGACTAACTGAGGCAATAAAGTACATCTTCAAACGCAATGGCATAAACAGCTCAGGCGGAAAACTAGGACAGCGTTTCAATCAAGTCTTGATTAAGAGTTTATACAGATTCTAAGAGGCCAATTCCCAGGGTGCAACAACTACTGCAAAAGTAAAAATTACGATTAAAAAAAAAAAAAAAAGTTTACGATCAACAAAGCCTAATTAAGTCCAAAGCCTATGCAAGGCTTAAATAGCATTACAGTGAGATCGAAAACAATTTAAATTAACAGAAATGTTCGCGTGAAGGTTTACATAAATCCTGGCCAGCTGCCTCGACCTAAACACGTAGTATATTGGTAATCAATACCAGCATACTACAGTGTACGAGTTCGGAGCTGGAAACAACCACACAACAGTCAAAAATATTTCATCTTATCTATTTCTGTAGTAACAAAAGATATATGGTAAAACGTTTAACCGATTTTCTATGGTTACAAAAGATCTACGGTACGATGTCTAACCGATTTTCTATGGTATGCTTGAGGCTTCGAAAATTTTTCCCTCACTGTTCCTACATTTAACAAATATTGTAACTGGTATAGTGTAGCGGACCAATATATGACAGTGCATGTTAAATGGATATTCTGTAGAAGCTATGATTTTATAAGCTGTTGTTTTGTATTATAAAGAATTGTACAACAGAATCTTTATGAATATGTTCTTAATGAAATCTTGCACCTTAATTCACCATACAAACAAACATATGATATTTGATTGTCGAAATTATTTATAGATCTAGGCTTGATCAATTTACAACTATTCATGTAATTGGAGTGGCATGCAATCATAAAATCATCGATCCAGAGACCCTTCCATTCCAGATTCCCGGATGCACTTTATAAAGGCGGTTGGGTTTTATATTAGCCAGCATATCCCCACTAATTTCGGTTGTTCACACTGACCACAGAAAAGACATTAGCTTTGAAAGTCATTAGAAAGAGTTCTTACAAGGTTAAGTCAACAGTCCGAAATTTTGCAACATTTGGGGAATATCTCTTTAATGTATCTGTAAAACAAATCCTCATAACAAAGACGTGTGTGGAAGAAAGCATTATTAACATCATTTTCAACATATTTTATTAATCATACATTGTAATAACATTGTTTTCCTAATTGGAAAGGAATTAACTCCATGTTAGAACAAGCATGCTGGGTATATATTGCAAAAGCAACACCTATACCGGCCCCCGTTAAAAATAGTAACAGTGACCTTGACCTTGACCCAAAAACCCTGAAACTCGAATTAAATCTGCAGCTACTCATACTGAAGTTACATACCAACTTTCACCAATATACCTTGAAGCAAGGGTGTAGAAAACTGCGGAAAACTGAGTGGACAGACGGATGGACAGAGAGACAGAGAGACAGGGAGGGAACCAATAATGGCCCTTGATTCATCAGTAGGGGACTTAAATAAAACTGAACATTTGAAACTGATCATCTTCTTGCGAGACACTACATTTAACTTGACACCATAATGCATGCTGCAAATTTCTTTTCAAAATTATTACAATAAATTTATGATTTGGCAAATTTTTTTGGTTATTTTCATTTCATTACAACATATAAGTAAATTATTCAGTCTTTGCTATGTTCAGCAATGGACCTCAAAAAACATGCATATTTCATTCATCTTAAGTCAAAAGATTATTACAACTGTGAATACAAAGGCATATAAATCATACTGTTTGGCTTAACCTCCGGCAGAACATGTTTATAGGAGAATTAGAGACAGCAATGACATTCAAAGGTTGTTTGTACAACGTTATTGCTACCAGCATCACATGCTAACGACAGCTATTCCGATACCCATAATTACACACAAGTTCTCCGGCGTACGACCACCGAAGACATCATTTTATACCCACAACAACCAATAGCCACAGGGATTGCTGCAAAGAAAGGCCGAGCTGCAAATAAAATCCAATGAATTGTATGATTGGATTAGAAATAAAATTTATGACAATTACGCTAAAATATATTTCATTACACGATTCCTGGCATGGAGCCAAGTCTTCGTCAGACAATCACAACCGGTTGACAGCGAGTGTGACATTGTCAAGTTACCATTGTGATCAGATCAGGTCCAGCAAACCTCGTGCGATATCACCAACCTATTGTAAATATCATGTCGAAAGGGCTTAACTGTACAATCTTAGAAGGCCTTGTTCCTAGATATTATCAAGTGTTATGTCAACAATCTAGAAAGACGATACTTCAGGGCCTGAATTTTGAAAGCCAGACTAACAAATTTCATCTCATGTCAATGCAATGAGGGGTTGTTTTTTTTTTTTTTTTTTTTAGTGAAGTTTTCCATTTGCAAACTTTGATGCTGTAGTAAAGATGCTGTGGAGAGATATGGACCCTGAGACAATAATTTATCAATATTAAAATATTTTCTATCAAAATGTTAAAGCATGCATCATTTGACATCTTGAGATTTCCAGAATTGCACTAAAATCAATACTTTTATATTTTAACCGCAGGGATTAAAATTCCTGGTGACAAAGTAGCGCGATGCAGCATTAAATGACAAAGCGGCTCTGATATGCAAACAAATATTTCTCTAACAAATATTGAGATTGACTGTTTTTTTAAAGCCAGGAATTTGCAAAAACATCATTTTTACTGCAGCCGAAGATGCATCAATATATCTTAATATCACCCACCATTTAGCTTGTATGCTTGCTGCACTTTTATAATTTCATGTCCAGGCAGAATTCTTGTTATATATCAATCTTGCAGACAAATTGGACAAGACCCTGGGTGCCAAATTTTCATTTCTCCGAGACTTTACCAGTAATTGCCGATATAGCTTTTTATCGTAACATAGCTAGTATTATTTGTCCCTGGAGAGATATATATAGAAGGGCTGTAGTGTCTGTAGTTACAGGAACTCGTTTTCCTTCGACGGCCTGGTCACCCGATTGAGAAGTGCACATCAAATCATATCGTTTTATATACACAGATATCGGGGTTAAAGTGCTACCTTGTCTTTGATTGGCTATCTTGGGCACCTGATATAAGTACACACCAGATCGTTGCTTTCTACACACACAGATATCAGAGTTAAAGTGCTACCTTGCTAGCGATTGGCTATCTTGGGCACCTGATATAAGTACACACCAGATCGTTATTTTATACACACAGATATCTGGGTAAAAGTGCTACCTTGTCTGTGATTGGCTATCTTGCAATAATAAATGCTATCCAAGGTAGAGTGCTTCTGTGTCTGCAGCTAATAAAATTCATGTAATATCTACTTGCATTTGTGACATACATTCTATCCCCAATATGTTCAAAGATACTAGCATGTCTTCACCACAAAATGCATTTCTCTTTGTGACATCTTCTTTTTATGGAGCACGGCAATGATATTCAAGACATTTTTAAGTGCTTTCAGTGGTACAAAACTATATCCATTGGTAAAATGGCTGGCTTTAGAAAAGACTTATAATTTGGTGTAGGTGACATCTGTTTTTAGCAAGACACAGAAATGCTCTGATCCGTACAACGACCATTTGCGATCCGTCTAACCCAAAATTGGACATTCATGCTTCATGTATCTGCTCTATAAGATTTAGTTTATGTTCTATGATGTATGTGACTGTACGTTTTATGCCCTCCGTGTATCCCCATACCATCATACAATCCAAAGAGACTTGTGACACAACGTCCTGACCTTATTTGGCAGCCAGACCAAAGGTCCCTGTTTTCATGACATTTGTCTCCGATTCGATGCAGTAAAATTGTTACACAACGAGTCTGTCTGTCTGTCCAATAGAATTATTGCCTATAAGGGTCACATGGTGTATTAAAGGTCCTGAGTGACCCTGAATGAGACGGATCAGTAATGAGTTTGGCACGGCTATGTAAAAGTACTGCCAAATAGAATGAATCCTGATCAGATTCTTGGTAGGGTACGTACAGAAGGACATTGAAGACATTATTTAGTTACTCGATTGGTGTCTTGGTTAATTATCTGACATCTGAGACTCTGTAGGATAGGTTTTTACAGCTGGTTAAAGTGGCATATTTATTAGAAAGTTCCTGTTGCCAGTTTTATGTATTTCATTTTTTTTTTTTTTTGAATTTCTTGACACATTTAATGCAATTTGATGAGAATATTAAACATGATTTATCAACATTCCTTAACTTAAGGACATCTGCCCACAGAAACGCAATGCAAAATTTAAGGAAGTGGTGCCTTAATGAAGATTGTTTCCTTAAATTCTGTAATGCTTTTGCAATGCTTTTCTATGGGCAAATGTCCTTAAGTTAAGGACATTTGCCCATAGAAAAGCATTGGAAAATTTAAGAAGGTGGCCTTAACAAGATTTTTTCCTTAATTCTGTAGTGCTTTCCTATGGGAAATTTCAAATTTAAAGAAATTTCTTCATCTAATGAACGTTGATGAAACTACAGCCAGTTTCAGAAGGATAAAAATAATCCATAAAACTGTTTTGCAGTTCACAATTTTTAGAATTCAATGAATCCATATTTAAAAGAAGAGTTTAGATATTCCTGTTTTAACCCTTTGCCACATGCAGGTTATAACACTTCAGCACTCTGTGCCAATAGTGCAATGATACATTGTTGCAATGCAACATTATTGCGCTGACTGAAATATACATACACCATCTCAATAGCAGATTTTGAGAAATTAAGCTTTGTTTTGATTAATTTTTCTAAACCTAATTTTGAAAGTGAAATAGTTGTTTTAGACATTTTTAGTAAGTTACAATTATGTTCAGAATTTCTTAAATTTTAATTCTGTGCTATTTTCTTTATAAAACCAACAACACATAACCACGAAATCAGCTGTATACAAACAGAACAGACAAATTTCAAAATATTTTGACAATGTAATTTATAATTCATTGAATTCCTGTACATGAAATGATTCAACATTAACTCCCAAATGAAACAAACTGAATTTTCAAAGTTTTCACAAGAATATTTCAACAGTTCAGGCTTAAGCCTAGAATATTTTATATCCGATGTCGCGACGAAGGAATGTGTTTCCGACCATTTTGGGTCAAATCTACCTTCGTTTTTCAAATGCCAGCGAGCGTAGTTATTAGTGTGTCGAGCTATGGTGAAAAACTGATTCTCATTGAAGAAAATGTAGAAATGATCAATGGGACTTGCAGTATCAATATCAAAAGTTTCTGGAAGTACTGGCCCCGTTTCCCTAACAAAATCATTTACTGTGATCGGCGAAAAATCTCGGTCAACATTACCTAATGGCGGCGGTACAACTAGTCGCCGTTCGTCCTCATTTTCGGACTCGTTATCTGTTGACAGTTCATTTAGAACATCGTTAAGATCAATATCTGACTCAATGTATTCAGGTCCAAAGCCATCGAACTCTAAATTATCATCATCGTCGTCAAAAATGTCGCGCAAAATCGTAACCACAGCCGCCATTACGCCTCGTTGTTGTCACACTTTTCTACACTCATGACTCACACTTTCTAGGTTAATTTATTCAAAAACTTTCGTATGAATGACGTGTACAAATCTGATTGGTCGATGCATTGATATCTTCTTAAAATAGTATCAGGGATTTCCAGATAGGTGTCGCTTTCAATCACAGGATTTTCCATGTCTAAGTTTACCGAACCGGCATGGCGTCGAGAGGCGCTTACATTGAGATAACGTAGAGGCGTCGAGAAGCGCTTACATGGAGATAATGCAGAGGCGTCGAGAAGCGCTTACATGTGGCAAGGGGTAAAGGCGTCCAGAGGCGCTTACATGTGGCAAAGGGTTAAGGTATCAATTTGTCAAAAGAGGGTCTATAAATCCATATCTTTTTTTCCGAGACTTAAAAATTTGAATTATCAACATGCGTAATCCTCGAAAAAAGGGTTTCTAAGAAATTGGCAAGCAGCCTATCATGTACTACAGATCTCTTGAGACTAAAAAGGATTGAAAATCAAAATTTTATAAAGTTTGTCAAAATGAAACAGCTACCTAGAGATGGGCGTGCCCCGTATCAAGTATGAGATGTAGGTCACCTGTCAAATAAGGAACAGGGTGATGTTAGCCTTGAGAGATGGCCAGATAGAATCCTAGATTTACTCAATTATAAAACCTGAACAAACAAATCTTCTGTAAGGAGAGGTATGGATCCCAATAAACTCTGCTTATATAGAGTTACAAGAGATACCAGGCTCCATCAGGCCACTGGGATAATCATTGGCTAATTGATGGTTTGTCTGGAGTACCAACATCCAAAACACTCATCTAACACAACGCTCCGATATCAGAATAAACACAGAAGCTATGGCCGAGCTGTTCTATTAATCCGGAATACAAACTGATAAAATTGGCTTTGGTTTGCAGAGTTAATCAACTACTTGGTGGGCAGAAATAACATGGCAAATTTTCATTCGTTCAAGATGGCTGCCTGCATAGTTTCAGAGAAATGGTGATACTGTACATCAAGTGTCAAAGGTGTCCAAATTACAGCCTGGGGGAGCATCAACATGAAATTTAAGAAATAAAATATCAAAATATCATGTAAAACAATTTTTAGATGTCAAAATTCAAAATGGTAGAGTGTCTTGCAGCCATATTGTTTATCAGAGTTAAACGTGTACAGAAAAGGAACAAAGGAAACTTATATTGAAATTTCATCAATGTCCTTGAAGAACTGTGATTACAAACTTCTACAACTGTCAAAATTCAAAACGGTAGAGTGTCAATATCAGCCATATTGTTTATAAAAGTTGAACATTTATACATAGGGACCAAAGGAAACTTATATTTGAAATTTCATAAATGTCCTTGAAGAACTGTGATTCAAAATGGCTGTCTGTTAATAGCCAACGTATTCCAATCTGTCTGACAATTGAACTGGGATGCAAAACTTAGGGCCTAGGGAAACCTAACTTGAAATTTGTGCTAGATCCTTCCATTACTTCACCAGTGATAGAGATAAGAAGGATTAAAAGTTCGGACAATGTAAAACGGCCCAAGGATGGTGGCAAGCTAAATTGATCTAATACTTCATCAAAATCTAGGAAATCTCCACATCTTTAAATTCTAATTAAATACACCATCCTTTCTAAACTTATAAACATCAATTTAATTAAGCTTGTCTAAATGTATCATTCAATTTTTTGTACTTACGATCTCTCTTTAATAACAGTTGGAGCCACAAGACCATAAACATATGAAGATTTATATCTATAAATCATTCATGGAGAAGAGGTTTCAATGCTTGTCCTCACTGAATGGCATTTTGCAGCCTTTTTTACTACCAAGCCAAAGAGTGCTCATCGTTACATGATAACTGGTTGTCAACACTCATAATTAGAAATTGAATAATGGGATTTTTCTTTCCGCTATATATCGAGCACCTAAGAAAATCAGAATAATATCACACGGCCATTATAATCAAGAAGCCAAATGAGTCATCTGTTCTGTCTAAAGGATTCAAATTTCAGCGATTGTCAGAACAATACTGCATGAAACCCAATTAATTTTTTCATGATTTTGCGATATATCATTGGTTTGTCTGTGTGCAATTGATTGTCAATGTCACTTGGAAGCTTTGAGTAATTTTTGTTTAGGTTCATACAGAGTTTACACCTCCATACGAGTCTTAAGCTAGCAAGGTCAATACAAATACCAAGGCCAGATCACCACATACTTTTATGATGAGTCTGACTGCATGGTGTAAACTTCGCAGTCTAGCATATATCAAACATACAATCACCAATCTTCTCAAGACATTCCGATCGGATACAGAGCCATATAATCAACCCCACACCACGGCTAACATCCGATTATATGACTATAAAAGTGGATGTACAGCTCTAAACTCCATTTCGTTAAAGGATAAATGTGGCTCAAGGACGGATTAGCAGCACCAAAAGCACTTAAAAAACAATAAAAGTGCAACAGCGATACCAGTGTTATTAATTTTATTCTGTTGTTTTCTTTTGGGTGAGAAATTTTGTGCAATACATGTGAAAACTACTTACAATTTCCTTACTTCATTGGAAAAATCTGGTATTAAATTACTCCAGTGATAGTTTTACATATAAATCTACATGTAATATTTTAAGCTCTTTCTGGTATTAGAAAAACAAAATTCTTCATCTCACAAAGCTTCTTTACTTGAAACCATTCCCACAATGCACCAGACAAGTTGAATCCATTCCCACAATGCACCACTTGAAGTTATTCCTACAATGCACCACACGAAGTTATCTTCTGTATATGACACTTTAAGCTGTTCCCACAATGCCCCCCCCCCCCCCCCCCCCAAGTAATTCCAACAATGTCCTACAGGAAGCCATTCCCATAATGCACCACTTGAATGAAGCCATTCCCATAATGCACCACTTGAAGTTATTCCTACAATGCACCACACGAAGTTATCTTCTGTATATGACACTTTAAGCTGTTCCCACAATGCCCCTCCCCCCCAAAGTAATTCCATCAATGTCCCACAGGAAGCCATTCCCATAATGCACCACTTGAAGTCATTCTCTCACAGTGTGCACCACTTGAAGTTGACCCACAATGCGCAACATGAAGTAAATTCTCCCACAATGCCCAAATGATGCCATTCCCCACAATCTACCACTTGAAGTCGTTCCCACAATGCACCAATTTAAGTTGTTCCCACACTGCACCTTGATCCTAAGTTTTCCCCACAATGCATCATTTAAAGACAACAGTACATAAAAGTCATGTCCACTATCGTTAAACAAGTTCACAAAGAGGAAATACTGACAACAAATTAATTTTTAACAGCCATACAACAAATTCAAGCGTTACTAATAGGTGACATGATACCTTACATTGACACTTTGAACTATTCCTGAAGCTTACAAATATTGATTACCAAACGCTCCAGTTTTAACCTCGAACACTTTACACAACGCAGACATACGCCTTGACACCATCGATTATCTCACCTTGCATATTAATGTCAATAAGGCTAATGCTCCGCCATTTTCTTTTGACATTAATCAGACCGGAACATCTCTATATTATTCAGCTGCCTTCGAGCTCCTAATCAATAAAGACAATTGGTACTGTCTAACTTTCGATTTGGTCTCCAGGATTATATTTCCAAAATATTGTGGAAATTAACTGCTACTATAAACATCATTTGTACCTACCCAAGTCAGAAACAACATGTTATGGGCCTAGATTATATCATGTAAATTTAGTTCTAATGATATTGGGAGAAACTCAGATGGGATAAAAAACCTGGATTATATTGATTGATTCAAAGCAAAATAATGCTTCTATGATGCAGATGAATGTTTATTTACAATTAAGAAGATGGATTTTAAATGTTGGTGAGTTTGTTCGGTTTCAGTCAGGCCTGCCTTTTCTTACAATCATTAAAATTGATTTCAACATTTGATGGCAATCTAGAAATGGAGCAACGACATGAAATTATAGCCTGCAGGTGCATGAAAAACTATTTCTACAGAAATATATCCTAATATCACAACAGCAATTCCACAACGCTTAACGGCAAAGCAGCAGTTAATACTGATTCTTAAAAATTTGAGCCAACGTTTCCTCTATTTTATTTTGAAAATCACTTTTTCTATTAAATCGGAAAATTTCCGCTTGGTAACTGTAAGCTTGATCCATTTGCAATTATACAGAACACTGCTTATACCGCTTATACCGATTGTACTTCAAAGACAGCTATCAAGGACAAGCGGATGTTCCAGTTGGTAGCTGGTTTGTAAACGGTAAGGTAAAAGCCGAACAACAATTACATTTAAAATGGCAGTCAGATTTCTACTCGAATACAATCAAGTAATGACTGTACATGCCAGTAGCACATAAAAAAATGGTTTTCAGATCTGATTTTTTTTTATTGAGAAGTAATTAATTCTGTTTAAATCTATACAGGCCAAGTACGGGCAGTCACATCAGTTCCCATGATCTTAAACTCTTCATATCTGAAACTTTACATGCAATATTGAAAATCAATTTTTCAAATTATCTAAAAAAAATCCTTCATAACTTTTGATAAGAATTCACATGAAAACCTAAATTTGATGAATTTTTTTATCTGCTTTAGATAATCAAAATGGTTGTAAAAGAATTCTATAGAAGGTACATAACCCAATGTCCTTGTTCAACAAGGACAGATCTGACCTTGATACAGAATTTTTATGGTAGAATATGATAGTATTTTCATCGATATGAATTCTGGGACATTTGAGTGTCCCACCCACGTATTTTATCACAGTACGACACAAGGTCCCAACCCACTAACTACTCAACCATCAGCAAGCCACTAACAGCATATGATTTAATTCTAAAAAGCACCAACTTATATATCGTCATGACGATCAGGAGATAGCACTATCTTGCAAAGCATCCAGTCAACTTTACTAATAGCAATTTTTTGGGCAACATGAAAATTCTTTTTTTTTTATATTGAATTTTTCATTTGTGATTCATAAGATATCTGGAAAAGCAAAATTGGGCCTTAAATAACGCTCAGCTGTTGCTGAAATTTTGTTCCTAACTAAGTTATGATAGAATTTCCATGAAGATTTTTGTGTGGTCAATACCTTGGTTTTAGATTGAATAAACAGAATATCAAGGGGTGTAATTGATGTGACCAGACGAAGCAAGAATTATGTCAAATAGACATGTTCCGGGGTTACCATAGAAACATAATACACTAAGAAGGTCAATTAAGGTCGCCAAGCAAATCATTTTGTATTTTAACCTCTTTTAATCAATTTTTAGTTACAGTTACAATATGATTCTTATAACAGTATCCTTTGTTGTTTTAGAATATGGCCACTGGTCAAGTTGTTCCACACAGCACCTATTCAACCCTGGACTTGACCAAGTCAGATAATTCAAAATATCTTTCCCCAAATGAGTTGAAACGAAAAGTCTTGCGGAGCCATGTATGTCCGAACCCTCAGACAAATGGACTATCAACTTCAGTACAGATTCTATTAGTTTGATTTACCCAGCAGTAACTGCTATACTCACAAACAAAATGGTGGCACCTAATTCCTTCTGAAGGTGATTGACACCTACTGCCATGCTCTGGGAATCAGAACACTAATAATTAAACTCCCTCTAGTCCAGCCAGGACTGATCAAATAGCCAGTCTGCGTACATCACCTACCAACACAAGTACTTACGATGTGCCTATGTATAGTAGACGTAACGTCCTACTGACCTCTACAATAATTCATCCGATTTGTACTTAAATAATGTAAGTCAAAACAGGTTGGACTGAAATACTTAATTCTAACAATAAGAGGTCTATAGGGCCTGCAAGCCTGCTTTTATTTTGGCTAGTATTTATAAAATGTGTTTTCCTAAAGGCAATTAACCCATGGTTTTATATGTCAAAGAAGCTTTGAAAATTTTTTACCACATTTGACCCCTGTGACATTAAAAGTAAATCAAGGTCAATCTTTGAACAAACTTGGTAGTCTATCCCTGCTATCAATTCACAGCATGCTACTTTTCCAATATCATGATCCTGGCTCTTTTGGTTATTAAAAACTTGCTTTAAATGAAACGTTAATACCATGTTGCTGGCCTTGGAGGAAAAGGTGACACCAGCTGACACTTGCCCTTTGAGCAGGTCAGTTATAAAGGACAAGAATGGGTTTCAGGTGGTTGGTTCAGGTGGTTCTGGTTTTTTGTCTTTCCTTGCATGATTTCAGAGGCTGTTTCATCCATTTATTTGAGGTCTACAAGTTTGAGTTACAAACTGTCTTTGAACTTTGACCTTTAAATTTACACACAGCCCAGATTTTAAAAGAGAATAATATTTCATTTATCTGAGCAATTACATATATCAAACACTGATCGATATTATATTCAAGGACGTTTCAAGGCCTTGAACCCAATATAATTAAAATCGGCTGTTCATTGCTTAATTGTTTCTGCATTATTATGCCTAAACAGACGTAGCACAATTCAAGCCATGAACAGATAATTTTAATCAGATTGCCATGAACCAGGATTCAAGGCTTAAGGCCGAAAGTAAATTCAATTAAACAGATTTTTAAGGTCACACCGCAAAATTCAAAGACTTTTCAAGACAGCTGTTATGCCTGTTCTTGTGAAAAAAAACTTTCCTTTTATGTAATATTTCTGTTCTATCTCGTTGAATCACATTTAAGTTCCAATTATAAGTGTTTTGACACTTTTGTATCAATTTTTATGTTTTAAATGTCGGCTCTTGGCATTTATCAAGTGTCACGTAAACAAAATCTCTGAATCTCCAAAACACACGATAGAAAAGTTTTCCACAAATGTCAGTGTTAATACAACATCTTTCCTTTTAACGTTGACTTCTTCTCCTTTTTTTTCGATGTTAACCAAATAATTCAAGCTTTCAAGAATTTATGGAGAGTATAAAAGTGAAAAGAAGTGTAAGGCTTTGCTGTCATTTTGCCCATGAGAGTACAACAAGCACATTCAGTCCAATATCAGAGTTCAGTGCCGCAATACAAGCTATCAACAACACTTAACCAGCAAACTTTTAAAAATAATTTCAGATATTGATCTTCGACTAAAATAAGGATGCATTTTTATCAAACATCTAAAACGTTTAATTGTTTCAAGCAACCATGAGTCTCAAGATGATTTTCAATGTTTTCGTTCGTCAATTTTTTGGTTATTTCGTTTATGCAAGACAATCTCACAAGCAGTAGTAATGTAGTTGAGTGAGTTGGTGATATATTCATTGCTGTTCTGCTGAATATGAACTTTATAAAAAAGATAATTTTATGAGATAGACCTCAAAGGATGTTCATGAAATTGGTGCTGCATGCAGATTTCATCTTCTATTACTTCAATGTTAATTTGGGCTGCATCTATTAACACAAATATGCAGTCTTATATCATATGACGTGGTTGTAAGTCATTTTGATCAATGTCACAGAAATGCTTCACAATGCACTAATAGTGAATCAAACGCAGCAAGGATTCTGATTGAGATCAATTGTATTACTACGACATCATTTTGGCACCATGTTGGTCATCATCCTGGCAAGGCTTAATTTGTACAGTGTGTCAAATTGCTTGTGAATCAATCACAGAAATGAATTTGACTTAAAGAGGCCATTGTTTCATATTGACATACAGTGAAATGGGGTGAAAATAAAACATGTATTTATTAAAGAAAGATCTAGTTCAACATAAGTAAATGTAAAGATATCAATTAAACCCTTGTCAGAGTTTTTAATTGTTAAGTAAAATCTTTGTTCTTCCTTCCATATATATATACTTTTACAATAAATCATTGGAGATTTAAGTGACGGGATATATCTGGAGTACCCTGTCAAGTTTCCCAATCTACAAAATGGGTCCCATCTCACTTAGTCACGAAACAAACAATAAAATTCTAGACCATTTTTTTTCTTCTACATACGTACAGATCAATGCTGAGTTGAGGATGTTTTAAGTGGATGTGACAGCTCGCCATTCCGACATGTGTTACCTATAGAACTAGACAATTGTAACATCATACCACACCCAGACAAATCCTCACCCACTCATTCAAACATCGGCAGCTACTCTTGCGACATCTTTGTGAGAGAAATGCCAGAATTTTATCCAAGAACATCTTTCTTTCGTAAGGGAAGACCAAATCTGATCCAGAGAATACATCATTTTTGGGCATGACTTGGCTGGGTCTAGCAAGGAAAGCTTTAGAAGTATGTAACGTCTCAATTGATCAAGACAGTTATGAGTGGTTATAATGTATGACTCTGTCCCCAGACCATTACTCAGAAGTTACGACTGGATACCAGATCCCTACATTCATCTTAGTTAAATGTCTTCAGTTATGTCATAAGACATATGTGAAGTGCCGTCAGAAAGACAATTGGTGCACAATAATACGCCTTTGTATCAAAGCCCTCTGATTGGCTGCACACAGTCAATTTATCAACAAAAAAGAAATTTAGGAGTCTAAATTTAGAAATTTCTTAAATATAAAGGATGCATAAGTCCATTATCAATACACCATAAAATTTTCTCTCGAACTCTGAGAATCAAATTAACTCAAAGACTGTACTTAACTCAAAGTAAAAATTCAGTTTCGACCGTAAAACTTCTATATAAAATATACTAGGTTAGCTTGAATTCTCCGGATATGTCAATTAAGTTTTCTCATGACCTCAATGACATCAAGATCATTAATGAGGTTTTACTGTAGATCCCTACTATGGTGTTTATTAAACAAGGTTTTTAAATTTTATATGTCACAGAAATTGATGTGAGTGAAATATATTGAAATATCTAACAAACTCCACATTGCAATGAGCATATGATTCTATTAGAAAATAAGTAAAACCTTCAAATTTATTTCCCGATAGACTGAGAGATTTCAACTAGAATGGTGAGATTTGGCTGGTAACTGTTATTCCTTCGGTCAACCAGCGCCTTCCTACTCGTGCTCCGTGTCTGTATGGAAATGTCAGACATTCAAAACAATCAAAATCAATTATGAAAGAGAAAGGCTTGACATTTCAATAGTTGAAATCTTAATCTAATAGTTTCACTAAAATCCTAATCGCTATCACTAGCTAGCTGTAACTGCCTCTCTCGATGCTAAAATGTCTGCCTTTATTTGTTTCATTTTATAATTATTACTCAATCATAATACAAAGGAAAATCCAAATAGCTTCATGGCACTAACCAATGTCTGTCCTGTTTCAATGACATTTATTACAAATACAAATCTTTTATCCTCACTATTAGGCCAGTGATACATTAAGCTATGATCCAAGGTCAAATATATCTAATAATTAAGTCAAGGGCATTGCAGATAAAGAAACAAATTCAAGTGTAGGTCAAGGTCATCTCAGATAAAGAAACAAATTCAAGTGTAGGTCAAGGACATTTCAGATAAAGACATGAATTCAAGCAAGGTCAAGGACATCTCAGATAAAAAGAACAAATTCAAGCCTTAAGGTCAAGGTCATCATAAAAGACAAACAAATCCAAATGTAGGTCAAGGGCATTTCAAAGACAAACAAATACAAATATAGGTCAAGATCATTTCAAAGACAAGCAAATCCAAACAAAGGTCAAGGTCATATCAAAGACAAAAAATCCAAATGTAGGTCAAGGTCATCTTGAATACAAACAAATTCAAGAGAAACTGGGAAAGAATAAATCAACGAGATCTATACAGAGTGAAAGCAGCAGGTTGACAACACTGTAGAAACAAGTCATTCTAATTGATCGTTTAGACTAGTAACAGTCCACTGATGTCAAACATTCCATGACAACACGAACATTTTCTCTTTCTCTAGTACGTACGAGACTCTTCACCATGTTTTCCTACCGGGTAGGGATTATATACTGTCACTTCCATTGTAATTATACAAAACCCACCGACATGCTACCACAACAAAGGCCATAACCAGTAACTCAGGAAAAAGAATCGTTTTGTAACAAACTTTAATGTGTTTCCTCATCCCTGTTGTCGCTACAGAGGCTGGTGAAGGATGTGGCACTGTTCAAGCCATTTGTGACATTAAGTCTTCGCTAATGGAGTTTCAATCCAGTCATTGAGCTTTGCATTGTTCATTAAGAATGGATACCCCAAACACTTTAACAATCTTAGTTTCAAATCAATTCACACATAAACAATATCGTATACCATTATCAAATCATTACCAGTTTGTTTGTTTTTTTTAACTCTCGGCAATTAAGATTTACAAGAAGCATGGTGTAAAGTAAATTACGATTGAGATACTTCAACATTCTACTTAAAATAGATTATCAAAACTTTTGAAAAAGAAGTTTAAAAGTCAATTTTTATGAACACAAATACTTCTCAAGTTGGTAACCATCATCAGTTTGTCATTTTGAATATAACTATGGGTAAAGGAGCTAGCTAGCTAAAATCTGGTGCCTGGAGACCTCTATAATAGCTCAATATGATTTCCAATGTATTCATTCCTAGAATGGAAGTTAGGGGAATGTTTGGCTTATATTCTTGATCAGGGGTCTGAGTTTTAAAGAAGGATTATTGCTTTTAAAAGAAGAACATTCCATTAATACATTTATCACACAAGCAATAGTTAATCTTATTGATTATTTGAATCGATTATTGTTACATTAATACATTTAGATCATTACAACCTGTCCATCAATTAAAGAAATCACTATCTGTCCATCAATTACAACTAAAGAAATCACTATCTGTCCATCAATTACAATTAAAGAAATCAATATCTGTTCATCAATTACCACAGAAATCAATTTCTGTTCATCAATTACAATCACAGAAATCAATTTCTGTTCATCAATTACAATCACAGAAATCAATTTCTGTTCATCAATTACAATCACAGAAATCAATTTCTGTTCATCAATTACAATTAAAGAAATCAATTTCTGTTCAATCAATTACAATTAAAGAAATTAATTTCTGTTCATCAATTACAATTAAAGAAATCAAAATCTGTTCATCAATTACAATTAAAGAAATCAAAATCTGTTCATCAATTACAATTAAAGAAATCAATATGTGTCTATTAATAACAATCATTGAAGTTAAGTTCATATACATGTAGCAGTGACGACGGATTCCATTTCAAATCTCTACAGAAAATTCATGATCACTAAACAAAAAGATGGTTACAATTCGGGAAGAGAATAAGGACAGTGAAATCTAGACAAATCTTACTCAGCAGGATACTAGTGTTTTCTTGTCGTCAGGGTTTCTGGAAATGACAACACGCTATCTCTAACACTGGCCAACCAGGCCTCAGCATCATCAACGTTCTTTCTCCTACGGAAATTTGATCACTTAAAATTTCCCATAAGGAAAGCGTTACAGAATTTAATGAAAATATCTTGGATAGAGAACCTTCGTTAAATTCTGTAATACTTTAATTCCTATTGAAAATTCAAGTTAAGAGTTTTTTGTAAGTTAGAACCATTGATGAAATGTGTTCCCACGTCTTTTCAACAATTTCCATCTTCTCACGATATTGGTTCTTACAGTCATCCATCAAGTCAAATGAATCTGCCACTTGCGACAAGACATAACTTTATTTTTTGTTAATTTAACTATTAATAAAAACATAGGAATCCTCTTATTGAGAATTTAATTGACGTGTGATTACTGTGAAGCATTCAACTGGTCGTTTATTGCCATCACAAAGTACAATTTATTATGTACAGCTTGCATGCAGAACAGCTTTAATTTTGTTTTTAGAAATAAGTCAGCTCTATAAACGAGATCTCATTTAATTAAATGACAAAAATGAAAAAAAATCACAAGAAAAATTGTTTCAACACATAAAAACTTTTAAAACAAATTTTACACATTATAAAGACAAACAAAATTAAATCTGGTGAATTGTGTTCCTAAAATGAGATAATTGTTAAACAAAAATCTTAATTTTGAGAATTTATTCAATGCAAAGAATCTTGAGCATCTAAACCTGTTGTGCTGTAGGCAGGACTCCAAACAACATTCAGAAACTAGAAATCAGGAAATACTTAAGATTTTGTTTGTCATTAAAATATTTACAAAATCACACCAATGAGACTAAATAGACAATATCTACTTGTGCCTCAGATAGATCTAAGCTTTTCTAAGAAATAAAAAAATTAAATTAAATTGGCAATTTAAGATCCAGAATGACTACTGTAAACATTGAAATTTACGCTTTTATTTGCGAAAATTTCCCCCACACATATTATTTTGATATCAATTTGTGTAATCTTGAACTACAAGCGAAAGTGGATCGATCGCAAAAATTACCCCCACACGTATAATTTACATATTGAAATTGCGAAATTAACCCCCCACGAAAATTATCACGTTTACAGTATTTGAAGGGACTATACACTAACTTCATCACCTGGACAGACCACTGGGCTGCCAGGTTTTGAAATGGGGCAGCCCAGGCCTTCTTATGCATCCAGCCAAAGGTGAAGCCCCTCCAGCGGGATCTGAGAACATGTCTGACTCCAACCCCCAACCCCAACCCTGGCAAGAAATCTGAATTCTAGATGCATCTTATTGCATTCTGGTTCACTCTGAGCACACAGTATTACCATATTTTTTACACCATGGGGGTTTTCTAAACAAACAAAACAATTATTGAAGTAAATTAAGAAAAACATATATTTGGCTGAAAATGTTGGCAGCCTAAAGGTCTGCTGGTCTGGACATTCTGGCAGCCTGACCACATTCCAGGCAGCCCAGTGTCGATCCTTGATTTGTCTCCAAATCAATCATGTAGAAAAAGAGGACAAAAAAGGAAGCAATTTATAGAATTTGAGAAAAATCCATCTAGAAGTCATCTTGAGAGGGGTAATAACACTCCTTTAGCTGTCAATATCTCAGATGGATAGCAATTTTCTTCTTTCCACCAACCTCATAATTAAACATGCATAACTGCTTGCAGATAAAAAGGAATCTTCAAATAAAAAAAAAAAATGCAAAAAATATGCATAATGTCTTAAGAATAATTATTTAAGAGCACACAATGGACAAATGTTAACTTAACTGCACTATGCTACTCTCCATAGAGTAGTGTAATGTACATCTGAGTTTATTATATAATAGCAAACGTCAGAGCAGAAATCAGATTGGAATGAACAGATGTCAGATGAATGAGATGATGTCCGATGGGAATGAGCAGACGTCAGATGGGAATGAGGAGATGTCGGATGGGAATGAGGAGATGTCAGATGAATGAGATGATGTCCGATGGGAATGAGCAGATGTCAGATGGGAATGAACAGATGTAAGGTGGGAATGAGGAGATGTCAGATGGGAATGAGGAGATGTCAGATGGGAATGAGGAGATTTCCGATGGGAATGAGGAGATGTCCGATGGGAATGAGGAGATGTCAGATGAATGAGATGATGTCCGATGGGAATGAGCAGATGTCGGATGGGAATGAGGAGATGTCAGATGGGAATGAGGAGATGTCCGATGGGAATGAGGAGATGTCAGATGAATGAGATGATGTCCGATGGGAAAGAGCAGATGTCGGATGGGAATGAGGAGATGTCGGAAAGGAATGAGCAGACGTCAGATAGGAATGAGCAGACATCAGATAGGAATGAGCAGACGTCAGATTTGAATTACCAATTGTTGCCATTATTTGTAGATCGAACAGATTTATTACCAGTCTCCTAAATGTTATATGACATGACAATCATATTACAAACCAACACTGGATTGACATTTAGATATATAACTCAATATGGTTTAACGACAGACAGACGTTAAAGCTACAGAAAATGATTAACTGTAATTTATCAAATCAAAATGACATTAACAGCCTGGAGCAGAAATTCCTGAAAGCCAGGTGTTGATGATAATGTCTGGTAGTGCTGACGTAGGGTGTAATTTTTGGTCTCTCATACCCCCTGTCACCAAATGTCAAATTTTTTATTTTTATCTTATTTTGCACGAAACCTTTAAAATGAAATAGATTTCAAATGATATGATAATATCTGCAAAATATACCATTTTTGCCTCATTACTAGTCACCAAATGTCAAAATGATTATCATATTTTGCACGAAAAACTTTTAAAATTAAATGAATTTAAAATGATATGATCATATCATAATATCTGCAAAATACACAATTTTTGCTTCTGACTTTGATGAATCCGGCCAGTCCATCAGAAAAAAACAACTTTACATTAAGTCAGTAGGCGTGGGAATTACTTAGATACATACAGCCACTGAAATAGATTCAATATTCAGTAGTTAATCAAATCATCTGTAAGACAGCATCAGACATCGCCGCTCTAACATCATGTTCTTCACCACGCTGGCGCTACATTCCTAATAAATACATGAAAACGTTAAACTAACCATGTAAACTCCAACCCGACTTCACTCGTCATAAACACGCGTGTCCGACAGTAACCTCAACGAATCAATACAATTGTATAACGATACATGTTTAAATGCTTCGCTATTATAAAAAAAAACTCGATATCGTAATGAAGTTTCATCCTTTTCAAGGCAGCTAGAATGGGTGTTGTTTACCTCCAATTAGTTGTGACTCGTATCATCAAAGTGTACGACTCGGTATTCCCCGACAAAGGCCGAAGATCCTGTGTATATATTTATTTTTCAATGGAGATGTTATCTCGTTAGGAAGCAATCTGGTTAGAAATCAATAACTGGCGCTCCAGCATTATATGACTTTCCCAATAAGCATTTCTGAAAAATATGGCTCATTTAAATCTGGGATATGTTCCAGAGAAAAATATATACGCTTGGATCCATTACGACCAGAGAAAACCTAGTTAGTTACACGAAATAAAATTGATCAAGGCATATTGTTCCTAATAAGCGACAATATTTTGTAAAAGATCAATACAATGCATTAAAGAGCATCAGGCGGAGATATATCCCAAATGCACAAACCAACCTCAAGTGTGCGTATATATGCAAGTCTGCCAGTAGACAATGAGGGTTCCTACATCCTTGACAGTCATAAATAAAACCAGGGCTCTTTGAAATGAGATTATTTATTATCATGCAAAGTGAAAATGCTGGTTAAGGCTTATAATCAAGCTTCATAAAATTTTTGCAGATTTATCCCGGATCTGTAGATGAGAATGATATATACATGCAAGTTTTGGAGAGCGCCCATCTTTATAAATACATATTCAATTCTTGTACAGATATATAAATGAATGAAGAAATTAAGGGATGTAAGTATTGATTATCGCCGTGAATAAGTATGTTATTATTACATACGCAAAAGGCAAACGTACATAAAGTCTAACAAGCAGGCTGTACTAGAACTACCCTTGGCATTATAAAGAATGGCCAATCTGTGTATCTGCTTCAATACTACGTTCAACGATATTGGCCACCATTACACCAATGTAAGTCCACTATAAAATGCAATAATCATATATTTCCCACCCATTGTGACAGGTCCCTAATGTTTTGATTTTCCACCCATTGTGACAGGTCCCTAATGTTTTGATTTTCCACCCATTGTGACAGGTCCCTAATGTTTTGATTTTCCACCCATTGTGACAGGTCCCTAATGTTTTGATTTTCCACCCATTGTGACAGGTCCCTAATGTTTTGATTTCATAAGTACTGTAAATGCAGAAATTTATTTACGTGAGGGGAAAATATACACTAATTACGCGGAGTCTTTTTGATCGCGAAAATTTCCCCTACTTGTATTATTTGGATATCAAGTTGCACAATCTCGCACTACAAATGTGTGGATCAATCCTGAAAATAACCACCAAGCGTATAGTTTACATATCAAAATTGCGAAAATTAATCCCCCGAGGTAAATAACCACATTTACACTAGCCCAAAGAGATTTACAATTTTGATATCAGTTTTGTCCTTTACAAGTTCATCTACAAAGCAAGAATCGTTCTAATCCTCATGAGATACAGCCCACTTCTGATTGGTCAGATCTGACCTACTTTTAATGATTATTTTCCCCGTTTCCTCCTTTGAAATAATCTTTGGTTATAAAAACCATATGACGGATTATATATAGCCCCTTAGATTGACTCGAGGCTCCCCGAAACTCACACTTCAATCAGTTTGATGGCAGTGTAAGAATCAATTCAAGATCATTAAACATGGTTCCTCGGCACTGCAGTGTTGCTTTGCTGTATGGCTTGTGAACCGTACGAATTCTCCTTCATCAAAGAGCGTCAGAGCAACTTCAAATAACTGGTGGATCTCAGAGAACAGTTTGCATCAGTTTTCTCAAATTATATGTCAAATCATCTGACACCAGCCATCAATTGCATTTTAAACAAATCTGGATATTTTCAAACATTTTCAGACCTAGCAAGACCAACTCAATTTTCTACAGACCTGTCCATTGTCAGCTCGCTTCAGGAATAACAATCTGATTATGCGGAGCTAACAGCAACATGTCCGTCCTGAACAGTGGCACTGTGGTCACATTAAACCACTTCCTGCTCCCGAAAATCATTTAATTACTGAATAAACGTTCAAACTGCTAGATCACTCACAAAACACACATGGTCTCCTGATAGCAACAATCTCGCTATCAAATTTCAGAATCGTCTTATCCAATAAACTCTTGGATAAACTTGATCATGCAAAGTTCATCACGGCTATCTATTATATTTGCTTATAATTAAGTCTACTGCCATTTCAGTCATTTTTGTTTATTTTGAAATAATATCGGGATATGGATTCTACATTCCATTCTACCGAAATATTTCACGAATTTTTCCATTTTCAGATATTCTAATATCTATTTCATCATTTGATATTATTATTTGTTTTCTCCATGGACAAAAATACATAATAGATTGAATATGGTAAAAATACATCGTAGATTGGATATGGTAAAACCATGAACCCAGAAGATAGACGTATGTTTATAATCAGCTAATAGCCGATACCTGATTTGGAGGTTCCCACAGGGCTTGAAAATATGCATCGCAACCTATTACCACACAACATCGGAGACTCAAAATCACTGCTGAAATGGTCAAGAGCCAAACCTTGTGGCACGACAAAGACACATTTCTCACATTTAGACATCGTGTATATAGCTCAGTCTCCATACCAAAACCATATATCTCTCGTTTACTTGAAGGTAAACATTCTGTCCAGACAAAGTTAAGACACAAATAGCATACAAGGACATCGCGTTAATGATCAATCAAATTTATCATCATGTATTAATTTAGATGTCTAGTAAATCTGGCAACTACTCAACCAATTATGTGCCGGGTCATTGATCTACGACTGAACATCAGTTGAGCATATCATATACAAAGTAAAAACCAGAAATTTGTCTTTGTCGAGAAAAAAAAAATTGTCTTCCCTTCTCCCTTACTTGGCATGGAATACTTTTGGACTCAATTAACCTTTGACCTGAAAAGTCTCATCAAGATATCTTAATTGTAGAAAAGTTATGGCCATGATAATTTTTTTTTAGAACAACATCAACCCGAAATTATTGGAAGAACCAAACTAGCTGCATGTATCAATACTATATGCCTCGCTTCATTTGAAGTCATTTGTCCCACATCATCTGTGGGAAATAAAGATATTAACGCAACTCTCAATGAGATATCTTGTGGAATTTAAAGTTTTGAAGAAATGATTAGGAAAATTTGCACTTATTTGATCTTTGACCTTGAGGTCAAGGTCACAATGACCTATAACCATTGTGCACTGCACTGTACATTACAATTTTCATCAAGATATCTTCAACACTTCAGAAGTTATGGCCAAGACAAAATTCACATTTATTTGACCTTTGACTTCCAGGTTATAAGGTCACTGATCCAAAGACAGCTTCATTAGTGGGTGACAAAGGCATACAGCCATGAAAAGTTATTGCTCAGACAAGAAATCATCGGGAAAATTTGCACTTGACCTTTGATCTTCAGGTCAAGGTCACTAAGATATGATATGACAGAGCATTGCACTTTGTTAGTGGTGATAAATGTATACAGCAACAACTTTCATTGTGAAATCTTTAACAGTTGAAAAGTTATTGATTTTTGACCTTGAGCTAAAGGTCAGAGTGCCCTAATCAAAGTGCAGTACTGCACATCAGATTTAGGTCATGCAAGTATACTGCAAGTTTCTTCAAGATATCTTCAATGTTTAGAAATCAAAGCCAGGACAAGGAATTATAAGAAGGACCAGCCGAAAACAATAATCAACAGATCAATCCATGGAGATAATCTGAGAGTTCGGACAAAACTTCAAAACAAAACAAGAGGTCCATAGGCCTTACCACTCACGTGGATATTTAAGCAATAACAGTAAAATGGTCATTCTAATTTAATAACTTGGCTTTATGTTTCTTGAGGTAATGCAGATTGTTCAATACACATCCAGTTGATCCTGTGACCTTATAAGGAAGCTATAAAACTTCCCAATATGAAATTTGAAAAATAAAATTTTATTTTAGTTGACATGCATCTATCTATGATTGTACAGTGGCTCCAGATAGTTTTGTAGATAATAACATTAGATGATTACTGGTTCACATCCCTCCAATAACATTAGAGCTGATCCGGAGGAATACAGCTAGCAAAGCTAATGTCTTTCCTTCACCAGACAGAAAACATCTTGTTCAGAACAACGGTTATAAATCTGTCTGGTGTTGCAGGATCTCACCAGCAAATCTAAGTGATTTGACACAGAGCAGTAAGTCCCCAAAGCCAATCACATTTGTAATCAGAAAAAAAGTTTGCCAGAAAAAAAGTCTTATATGTCTGTAATACACCCAGCTAAATATCAGGTTGTAACCAAGAGATGTCATATGTATACAGACAGTGTTGGGGTAGGACAGAGGTCCATCAGGGTTGTACCAAGTGTACAGGCAGTGTTGGGGTAGGACAGAGGTCTGCCAGGGTTGTACCAAGTGTACAGGCAGTGTTGGGGTAGGACAGAGGTCCATCAGGGTTGTACCAAGTGTACAGACAGTGTTGGGGTAGGACAGAGGTCCGCCAGGGTTGTACCAAGTGTACAGACAGTGTTGGGGTAGGACAGAGGTCTTCCAGGGTTGTACCAAGTGTACAGACAGTGTTGGGGTAGGACAGAGGTCCATTAGGGTTGTACCAAGTGTACAGACAGTGTTGGGGTAGGACAGAGGTCTGCCAGGGTTGTACCAAGTGTACAGACAGTGTTGGGGTAGGACAGAGGTCCATCAGGGTTGTACCAAGTGTACAGACAGTGTTGGGGTAGGACAGAGGTCCATCAGGGTTGTACCAAGTGTACAGACAGTGTTGGGGTAGGACAGAGGTCTGCCAGGGTTGTACCAAGTGTACAGACAGTGTTGGGGTAGGACAGAGGTCTTCCAGGGTTGTAACAAGTGTACAGACAGTGTTGGGGTAGGACAAGAGGTCCACCAGGGTTGTACCAAGTGTACAGACAGTGTTGGGGTAGGACAGAGGCCCACCAGGGTTGTACCAAGTGTACATACAGTGTTGGGGAAGGACAGAGGACCATCAGGGTTGTACCAAGTGTACAGACAGTGTTGGGGTAGGACAGAAGTCCATCAGGGTCGTACCAAGTGTACAGACAGTGTTGGGGTAGGACAGAGGACCATCAGGGTTGTACCAAGTGTACATACAGTGTTGGGGTAGGACAGAGGTCTGCCAGGGTTGTACCAAGTGTACAGGCAGTGTTGGGGTAGGACAGAGGTCCATCAGGGTTGTACCAAGTGTACAGACAGTGTTGGGGTAGGACAGAGGTCCGCCAGGGTTGTACCAAGTGTACAGACAGTGTTGGGGTAGGACAGAGGTCTTCCAGGGTTGTACCAAGTGTACAGACAGTGTTGGGGTAGGACAGACGTCCATCAGGGTTGTACCAAGTGTACAGACAGTGTTGGGGTAGGACAGAGGTCCATCAGGGTTGTACCAAGTGTACAGACGGTGTTGGGGTAGGACAGAGGTCCATCAGGGTTGTACCAAGTGTACAAACAGTGTTGGAGTAGGACAGAAGTCCATCAGGGTTGTACCAAGTGTACAGACAGTGTTGGGGTAGGACAGACATCCATTAGGGTTGTACCAAGTGTACAAACAGTGTTGGGGTAGGACAGAGGTCCATCAGAGTTGTACCAAGTGTACAGACAGTGTTGGGGTAGGACAGAGGTCCATCAGGGTTGTACCAAGTGTACAGACAGTGTTGGGGTAGGACAGAGGTCCATCAGGGTTGTACCAAGTGTACAGACAGTGTTGGGGTAGGACAGAGGTCCATCAGGGTTGTACCAAGTGTACATACAGTGTTGGGGTAGGACAGAGGTCCATCAGGGTTGTACCAAGTGTACAGACAGTGTTGGGGTAGGACAGAGGTCCATCATGGTTGTACCAAGTGTACAGACAGTGCTGGGTAGGACAATAAGCAGAGGTCCATAGGGACAGATGGCAGGTGTGGTTCCTAATAACCTCTCTGCAGGATATTGTTATGAAAAGGAGCTTTTCTTAATTATAGTCCACCTAATCAATACTTATTGTCAGATTAGGTCAGTCTGATAGTAATGAAGGTTTTCTGGGTCATGTAAGTATTACACCAAGGAAAAGTCAATAATCTAACAACACAGCTAGGAACTAATTCAGGTTTAACATATCACAAAATAAATGTTACCGACCTGACCTATAACGAAACATTGGCTTACGCGATCAGATAGTCTATTCTCACTTATGACAAACATTCTGCGTAGTCTGAAGACATGCACAAAAAATCAGAAAAAAAATATTGCGATCATGCAGAGCAACCTTGCTTTGTTTAGGTTCAAATTAATCATTTATCGAAGAAGTGAACAAAATTAGAAGTCAGTCTGAAGATTTCTAATGGAGCTTTGGCGATTCTCAAAATCCAGACAAAATATCTGGTACAATTTTAGCTTTTCACTTCAAATTAACCCTTTTAAAAACCCCAAGAAACTTTAGTGGACTTTGCCATTCATTCATCATTTGAAGTCCAATATGGTCAGTAGGGGTGAAGGGTTAATGAATGTATGTAATGTACGTAGAAGTATCAGATGTAGAAATCTAACTCTTGTGTGACAAAGTGGTATTTGAGTGCTGCATTTAATGAACAAGTTCATCATAATCATTTAACTATAATTGTGTGGGAATCTATCAGAAAACAGTATCAAGTTTAAATTAAATTTTACAATAATTGCCAAACAAGCTTAATTTATATTAATCGCTCTTGTTGACCTGGATAGTAGCACGCGAGGGGTCTTACTGTGGGAGGAAACCAGAGTACCCAGTGGAAAACCCAAGTAGTTGGGAATGTGACACCATTCCTTTTTACGTCTGCCCAGGAATCGAACCCTGGCCACCTTGGTGGAAGGCAAGGGTTTTACCACTGTGCCATCTGACCTTCCCAGCATAATTGGTAAAGATTTGGCTCAATTTCAAATTGGTCTTAATATCATAGTATTTGCAAATTTCAAGAAAGTCTGATCATATTTATATAAATCATTGCATGGAAATCTTTGACCAATCTGAGTACAGCTAATTTTTTATGGAAAATGTTTTGCTGAATTTCAAATATATCCATTTGGCTCTTCTGTGATATGTATCTGTGTTGTATATTCACCAACTTTTATAGAAATCATGTTATAATTTTATCTGCATTGTGAAATTACTAAGATCCTTATATAACCAAAAGGTCACAGAGAGTATCTAATCAACAATTACATCATAAAAACTTTAACATTACAACCCACACAATATCGTTCCTTCAAAAATATATCAATATTATAAGTTATACAATACAGTGCATTCCGCTTAATCGGGTTGCCTATTTGCGGGGACTTTTTACCCGATTAACCGACTTACCCGATAAGCCGAAATGCACGTCGCCATCTTGGATTTGGTCCGTAATGGTAGTCAGACTTGGGTCGATTTTGGATGAAAATATTTGCGTTATTATTGTTAATAAACGGTGTTTTTGTTTGTGCTTTTACTGATGTCAGATTACTATTACTAATTGTATAAAAATGTGTGTATTAAAATAACAAAACCTTAATGATTTTCTTATTCGCGGCACAGTACCATCGTAGCACCTCAAATCGGGGGGTCATACATCCCTGTTTCATCCGTGTGTTCCTAATTTGACATACGATCTAAGGACTCGCCGACAATTACATCTAAAATCATTTATGTTTATCATAGAGACATTCTTATGTTCGCTTTGAAGTTTAAAATATTCCATATTATTTCCAAAGCACAGAGATCGGAGAAACCGAGTTTATTTAGGTCGTTTCCTGTGGTATAAATTTATACGAACTTGACACTGGCAGTCACTGATAAAACAACACGAAATCCAATGTAATGTTTTTATTAACCAGTTCTAATCCTAACCTGAATAGGAATTATGAGCTAACGTCGGGCGTCTGTCCTTTTACTGCTCGCTACTGATTTTTAACTCACCTGTGTATCGGTGTCATCACATTTCCCCGTGGCGAACCCCTCACTTTGGATTCGCCACATACAGTAAGCGGTGATATCAATCGATCTGTAGCAATATCAGACCCAGGTAAAAACCTATTGTTTTGGTTTTTGCTTCGAAGATTTTACATCCCAGACGTAAAAGTTTAATTGTCTAGTCCATTAATTATGCTTTTAAAACCCCATTACGTTTTGCCTGCTGCTGACTCTAAAAATAACATTTAATTTTACCCACAATTCTTAGTCGACTTCCTGTTGGGGAAAACCACACGAGGCAGAATCAACAACAACACAGTTCTGAACATGACAAAACCCCGACATAACATTACCGTTTAAGGTAATATTTAACTGTTTTTTGACATTTGAACCATCAAAATTACACTATTTGTTGATAAATGTCTAAAACTTAAAGAAATACGCGATGACTTTCGTGAAAATCGGAGCATTTCTATTTTTTGTCCCGATTGTTCTATTCGAATAACCGAAAAATACGACTTTTCCAACCCAATTAAACGAATTTTTTTAACATGATTTAAGAGAAAATGGTTTTGGTTTTTGAAATTTTACCCAATTAAACGAAATACCCGATTAAGCGTTACCCGATTAAGTGGAATGCACTGTACAATGAATGCCATTTCGTTGGACTGGTAAAGAATGAAATTTCAGTGAACCAGCATCAAGCAATATGTTCAATAACCTTCTACCTAGCATTTTATTTATGAGGAAAATCTCAGTCGATTAAAAAAAGAGGCCAGTGATATACAATATCTTAAGTACGAGACATATATTGGCCGAGCTGTAAACCATTGCCGAGCCTGAAGACTTACCTTTGTACTGCCATCTCCGATACTTATAGATGTGATTTTCCGTCCATTGTAGTTTATGTGTCGGCTTTGCATGGGCTCAATAGACAGTTTGTGTGTTGGCTTGCAGTGCCAAAGCTCGTGCCAATAACTATCATTCGCTGAATGGCCACCTAGGAGCTGGTTTTGGATTTTTCGACTACCTGACAAAGTCCAGACAACTAGCTTAGGGATCGAATCACCAAACCAAGCTGGCATAAAGCTTACAGTTTGGAACAGGTCCATAGGGATATGCTGATATTGAGGCACTGGGTATCTATTTAGCTGGAGTAGTCGAATTCATGTGGACAAAAAATCTATCATCTTCCCGAAGGTGGAAGGAATGTTCAATTTAATGGAAATTTTATGGCCGTTTTAACACTGATACTGTTCTTCCAATAGGAAATCGTGTAGACTGTTTTCTATATTGTCTAACACTTACAAAACTCACCTTTACTGTATGAATCATATAAACTTAGATATTTCAAGTGTAGCTGTCAGACGCTGCGTCCCTATAACAGCGCGCATGCACATATCTTTATACCAATATTCCAGCTGTGAATTCTCTGAAGGGAATTCCATTTCTGAAATTGAAACTTTGAGCGAGTTGCAATCTGCAATTCAAGCAAACCTTTTATAGGAATCATAGCTTCTACCCTGTTATGACATCATCTCCATGCTAAATACTCGTGATTTAAGTTGATGTACCTAATAGCCTTCAATCGGAAGTGTAATCACCGCACAGCTCTCGTTGAGTGAAATCCTATTTTAGTAAGGAAACTCTGTGATTGGAATAACAGAGTTTACCGTGACAACCTGGACAGCTGTCGACCATACAGGAACCTCAATAAGGCTGATTGCTTCATACATTTATAATGTGTCCATCAACCTAGATAAATATTTACAAAGTACATCTCTAAGCCACTTAATTGCTATTTAAAATCATCATCTCTCACAAATCAGAAAAGGGGGATAACTCCTACCAATAAAAAAGTCAGGATCTCCTTATTATCTTATCAATGGTTATGTCTCCATAAAGAAAGTTTCATATATATTGACCGAGGCGGCAAATAGCATTAATTTGGACCAATAGTGAAAAGGAAAATTGGAAAAGGGGCATAACTCCAAAAACTAAAATAGCAAGGAAAATTGGAAAAGGGGCATAACTCCAAAAATTAAAATAACATGGAAAATGACCATGTGACAGTTTTGTTGATATCAGTCAGAAGGTCATTAAGTAGGAGTATGTACTACAGACAAAATAAATAATGATAACAGAAAGATATTACACAATGTGCATGTCATGAAAATTATCATACAGACCATAAATCTGGATCAGAATGTCTAGTAATATATTAAGAAATTCACAAAGCATTCACATAAACAGAAATTTAATGTGCCTGCTATTTTCTTAATTAAAATTTCCATCAATATTTGTATGGAAAACGAAATGTAAAGCAATACATCATATATTATACATTGATAAAATCAAAGTCAAAGATCAAATACTGTTACAAATAAAAATCTATCTAAGTGGTTCCATCAACAAAACCTTTCAATAATTTCTTAAACTGTTTCGATATTTTATTCAAAACTTCCAGAAAAATTTGTTTACTTGCAATTCAAAATAAAAAACAATAATATCATAACATAGAGTTATGGCGATGGTCTGTACAGATTCAAGTCTATGTAGAATACATAAAACTAAATTATTTCAAATCTATGTTGCATGCATCTTGTCAAATTGGTCTGAAAAGAAATATATTGATATGATATTCAAGGAAATTGGCATCACTCCCACCAATGTATATACACTATTGCACAACATTTAAAATCTATAATAAATTGAAGTTAGACATTTCTTTTGCAATTGCCCCAAACATTTATATTAACACGAATACATCTACATTGATTTTTAGTTTCAATGTATCTGCAGTTATTTACATACAAGTTTGCATCAAATTACCACTGGGTCAACATCCTTCTATCATTATAACACTGCATCTGGCTACAGGGAAACTCACTTATCAAGCAATGGCTACGGTAGATAAAACATGAAGCTGAAATAACAGGACATTTCCAACACTCAAAGCTGGTGGTGTATATTCACAAAAAACATTGCTTTTTAGCACTAAGGTCAAAGTATTATACATCCAAGGTCAAAGTATTATACAGTCAAGGTCAAAGGATTGAAAAGCGAAGGTTAAATTAGTATACATCTAAGTATTATACAGTCAAGGTTATATTCAGCCAAGATCAAAATATTAAACAGCCAAGGTCAAAGTATTATACAGCCAAGGTCAAAGTATTATACATCCAAGGTCAAAGTATTATACAGCCAAGGTCAAAGGACTAAACAGCCAAGGTCAAAGTATTATACAGCCAAGTATTATACAGTCAAGGTTACAATAATCAAAGGTCAAAGTATTATAAGCCAAGGTCAAAGTATTATACAGCCAAGGTCAAAGTATCATAAAGCCAAGGTCAAAGTAGATTATACAGCCAAGGTCAAAGCATTAGTATTATACAGTCAAGGTTATATTCAGCCAAGGTCAAAGTATTATACAGCCAAGATCAAAGTATTATACAGCCAAGGTCAAAGTTAGCATATAGACTGCATGAAAACCCCAGAGACTTAAGTTCAAAGCCCCATAAAGCCAAAGTTAATCCCTAAAATAGCCATTATTCGGACAAGATTAAAACCTTATTTAGACAAGGTTAAAACCTTATTTGGACAAGGTTAAAGCCTCATTTGAACAAGGTTAAAACCTTATTTGGACAAGGTTAAAGCCTCATTTGGACAAGGTTAAAACCTCATTTGGACAAGGTTAAAACCTTATTTGGACAAGGTTAAAGCCTTATTTGGACAAGGTTAAAACCTTATTTGGGCAAGGTTAAAGCCTTATTCGGACAAGGTTAAAACCTTATTTGGACAAGGTTAAAACCTCATTTGGACAATTTTTAAACATTATTTGGACATTGTAAAAGCCTTATTTGGACATGGTTAAAACCTTATTTGTGCAAGATTATTACCTTATTTAGACAAGGTTAAAACATTGTATAAACAAAGGTTAGAACCTTTTTTTCAATACAAAATTCTGTTGGAAGATCTTGATGAATCAATATTGGTGTTTTTGCAACAGTCTGAAGTCTTTGAAGTCTTCTAATCTGCATAGAATCACATCAACTTCACATTCACAAGTTTTGTAACAAGTGTCATCCAACCTCGGTCATGCTAATTGAATTACTCTTTTTTATTTACATTTAGCCTGCATTAACAACACAACATAAAGATGTCAGATGACTCAGATGTGTAAGGCATATAAAATCTGTAATTCACACATAAATCGTTGTACAAAGGACAGTAATCATATATATGCATGCAGCGGGTCCATATATGATGGTAGGTGTTAAGTATCGTGTAGAAAGTGTTCCATTCACTTCCACGATAGTGCTAATACCTAAACACTAATACCAGGGGTACAGCGGAGCCATATCCCATAGGAACGTATAATTGTATATTGTGTGGAATAGTATATAACATATAATTATGTGGTAGGGCGTAGCATACGGCAGGGTGCTGTTGTTATGCTGTCAGACATGGAATAGTGACATTTCGGTGTACAACACGGAGACACAGGGTCAAGGTCGATCATGGAACACATTAGTACCGCGGCCATCGTAGACATCAGATTGTATGTAAAAACAAATCTCTACAGACCTCACCTATCACAGTGGGGATGACAAATATCACTCAAATCTGTATATACATTTCTGGTCTGTTTCACCTCCATACACCAATATAATTAATCAATAGCACCAAATGAAAATAGTTTCGTACCATCGAGATGATTGGGGGATACGTTAATACAGGCCCAATATCAGGTCCCTGCTCATACTACATGCTGTACATACATCCAGAGGCCCAATCACTTATAAAAATACTTATATGGTATTTGATATAATTGTCGGGATGAATGGAGGGTCATTCAAGGTTCAAACGAAACAATCAAGAGGCACTAGGGATACGACAAATCACATGGAGTGCAGCGCTACGGACAATCAGTTCAAAGGATCTTGACGGATGTAGCACTAATGTCTGTTGTTGTTATTGACAAGCAAGTCTAACAGAAGCAAACAAACCAGACACTATATACATTGTATATATATATATACGGCATTAGTCACTAGACATCACAGAAAATAAACAGGACAAAATGTTAATCAGCTAACATATGCAGAGCAAATGATACCACTAGATAACCTTGACCTTTACAAAACAGGGTCAAATTCAGACGGGGTCAAAGGTTAAAGGGAATGAAAGGTCAAATTTTACAGGGGTTGATTTACAAGAAGGATAGGGTCAAGGTCAACTTACATTGGGTATGGAGGGTCAAAGGTCAAGCTATATATTCAGCAGCATTCAAATACCTGAGTATAAACTCTACAACAGTTTGTTGCTGGGGCTGAGGGCCATCTATCTCGGTCTTGGACGTAGCCGTCACCGCCTGACTGCTATTGGCACTACGGGGCGAGTAACAGAAACAAACACTCTGTAGCTCACATGTATAAATCATCGTAAACATATAGTTCTAGCCGACGATGATAAACATATTTTTTCTATTACGAATATGTCTATATATCTATCATCAGACAAATTCAAGAGAAATCCAGCTCGTTACCAACATTTCACTTTTGTTGTGCTTATATTGCTGGCTTTTATGTAAAAATTTACTTTTTTTAATTAACGAAATTAAATTATAACACAATTTCTGTTGGTTTAAAGTTTAAAGTTAAAATATTATCACCTATATTGTCTTTTTATTGTCTTTTTATTGTCTTTTTATTGCAAAACTGTCATACAGAAATTGGACAAAATTACGAACCTCTACAGTTTAAACAAACCACATTGTTTGTCTTTCATATACCTCACACCAACAATAAAGATTGAATTTCTCATAACAATGACCAAACATCAATTTTCCATCTGTAAAACTAACGCTAATTTGGGGTTGTCATATGATGTCAAAGCAATTCAAATAATCATGTTTATGCGAATGAAATATGCCTAATAGCCCTTCAGATATTTCTTGGAGTAACATTTGATGACAAACCAATGATTTGCTCTGCTCTAATGGTAATATGAAGCTTCTCGAGCAGACAAATAAAAAACGCCTGATTCAACGCCGTAACAGCTAGTGGTGAAATTCTATTTCGAGGGATTACTCAGCAATTGACTTGAGAAATGCCTAAGAAATGCAATTTCCTTGTGCTTAATGCTATTTCCTTGTGCTTAATGCTATTTCCTTGTGCTTAATGCTATTTCCTTGTACTTAATGCTATTTCCTTGTGCTTAATGCTATTTCCCTAACTGAATGGTAATCCTTGTAGCATAAGAAGGCCCACAGTCTCGTGTTTACCTACATCATCTCGTATCAGTCTATATCACTCACCACATTAATACTGATCTAGTTATATCTGGCCTCAGATCAAACTAAAAAAAGACCCAACTCACTCTACAGTAAGTAAATAACCCTACTCACTCACCAGTAAGTAAATAACCCTACTCACTCACCAGTCAGTAAATAACCCAACTCACTCACCAGTCAGTAAATAACCCTACTCACTCACCAGTCAGTAAATAACCCAACTCACTCACCAGTCAGTAAATAACCCAACTCACTCATCAGTAAGTACATAACCCAACTCACTCACCAGTAAGTAGATAACCCTACTCACTCACCAGTAAGTTAATAACCCAACTCACTCACCAGTAAGTAAATAACCCTACTCACTCACCAGTAAGTAGATAACCCTACTCACTCACCAGTCAGTAGATAACCCTACTCACTCACCAGTCAGTAGATAACCCTACTCACTCACCAGTAAGTAGATAACCCTACTCACTCACCAGTCAGTAGATAACCCAACTCACTCACCAGTAAGTAGATAACCCTACTCACTCACCAGTCAGTAGATAACCCTACTCACTCACCAGTAAGTTAATACTAAATAGATAACCCTATTCACCAATAACCCCAATTACTCAAAATACTTAAATATCCCCCTTACTCACCAATAACTCAATAACCTTACTCACTAATAAAATAATTCTACTCACTCATCAATAACAAAATAACCCTACTCACTCACCAATAACTTAATAACCCTTCTCACTCACAATAACAAAATAACCCTACTCACTCACAATAACAGAATAACCCTACTTACTCACCAATAACTAAATAACCCTTCTCACTCACAATAACTAAATAACTCCACTCACACACCAGTAAATAACCCTACTCACTCACAATAACCCTTCTCACTTACCAGTTAATAACCCAACTCACTTACCAATAACTAAATAACCCCACTCACACACCAGTAAATAACCCTACTTATTCACTGATAAGTTGATTACCCTACGCATCAACAACTGAATAAGCCTCCTACTCTTTCACCAATATACCTAAATAACCCTCCTTAGGTGTCTCACTTACAAATACTAGTAACAATTTTTATATAAATAACACTACACACTCATCAGTAAGTTTAAATATCCTTTCCAAGTTACTAATTACCTGTGAATTATAAACTTTCTATTTATTTATAATTTGATAAATAAATGTTTTAGTTTATATAGTTTTATAGAAATTTACACATTTGTATAAAATATTAATGTTTTAGTTTCTATGTATTTGTTTTATACAAATTTACACATTTGTATGTAATATTAATGTTTTAGATTATATTTTGTTCTAAATAAATGTACACTTTTGTATGAAATATTAGATAATTTTTGTAATATGATCTCACCTTCCAGTGTTCAGGCACCAGGCCATCGTGGGTAATGTCCAAGGTTGGTCCCACCTTCTTACATGATCCTACGACAACACCTTAGATTGAAACAACACACACATATGTACACACACGCGCGAAGATGTCACAAGAATGCACAAGAAAGCTCCAGTACTACTGCTTCCATCTCCTAGAGCATTTACCTAAATATTGTCATGGCTGATGTTGGCACATCTCACCGACAGCTACGGAAGGTGAGTGACGGCGCTGTCCTGAAGTGACTTTGCAATGCAATCGAGTCGCAGGCCAAAGTGGCTCATAACACTCGGCGCTGCCTGTGTATCTATAGGCTACAGACTGTCACAAACACCAGTGGACACATGCTGGATCGGTCAGTGGTCAATTTAAATCTGCAGTGATGCAAACCACAACTCTATCACTACAATCTATTGATCTCAATGACAAGACCAACATATGCAATGAATCATATCGGCTTTTCCAAAAAAAAAAAAAAAAAATCAAAGTCGAGTTTGCAGCAGTACTATTAAGTCAATAGTTAAGTAAATAAGAGAACTGTTCTGACACTAGAAAATAAACGATCGTGTCACAAGCTCAGGATCTATAGCTTTCTGATGTTCCTACCGACTTTCTCAGATCCACCTGACAGAGTTCCATCTAACGACTGATATCCTGGGATATTGTCGGGTGTTAAACACAGAAAACGATGACATTTTCTCATTGTTCATTGATCCGTATGATGAGTCAACACTTTCAGCAACTGATGAAATTGTCACTTAATGCCTAATGGTAATGATACCTAGGCACGGAATAAATACTCCCTTAGTGTTCTCACACTCCGGTACGGCCACAGACAACATTGATTTGGAAAAATCTCTGTATCATTCAATCATTATACACAACCATTTAGTCTAAGAGAATTCTAATTCCTTTTCCAAGTCACAGATAATTATGACCATGTGAAAATACAAAAATTGATTTTTTTTTTTCGTAAATGATTTCTTCTTGTGTTTGAATAGACTAACGCTTCAGAGAGCTGAAAAACAATGTCTGTTAAACGTTTCGCACTATGCTGCCAAAGCTCTAGAAATTGGGTGACCCATAAAATGGGATAAGTCAATCTGGTAAACCTCATTATCTATCGATCTAGCTCACTCTTTATACAAAACCTAATTGACTTCTATAGAGTAATACCACATCGAGATTTGTGTAATTTGGCCACCTATCAGACAGTACATAGCCTCAGTGTGAGCTCCCAAACTAGACCTTATATGGTCCCGACAGTGCAGACTCCTTATACCTAATGATAACTACGAAATTGTTTTAGATCTATCTGTATTGGTTTTTGTCCCCAGCCGCAGCAATACAGCGATTCTCTAAGAATGATATTATACCTCTGAATCAGGTTGACATAGCCTACACTCACATGTAAACATAGCATTCGAAATCAGTTCCTCTTTCCCGACAATATGCTTTTATCTCATAACGGTCTGACCGGCTGTAAATCATCTACCCTTCGTTTGATTCATTGATTATAACATTGTGTCCATGCATCATACAAATTGCCCTATTTCAATGCCATTCAACACAGGTGATTGACAGTGATTTGAGCAGCGTTTAACATTATATATAATTCAGAAAGTGTACTTTCCCCTCGTTATTGTACAGCCCCACTTAACCAATAAATAAATTACTTTTTACAAAGAAATGCTGATTCCGATTTATTTTCCAGACAAACACGACATTGTATGATTGGTATTTCCAGATTGCAGGAGTAATGTAATGCAAAAAAACAAAAAACAAAATTTCCGTTTTACTGATAAGCATCAAATCAATTAAACAAGTCATGAATGGTACAATTGTTTTTGTTCAATATCATTTTGTTAAACTAGAACAAAAGGCAATTTGGGAATTCAATAATTCATTAACATGAAAATCAATTTGTATTACAACATTGTTATTTTTTCTATAGACCCTTTGAACATAAAAAAACAAATCAAGACTTCTAAGCCAAAATCTAGCTAAAAATCCCAGTCTGAAGATTTCTAAGCCAAAATCTCGCTTTAAAACCCAAAATCAAGACTTTAAAGTCAAAATCTAGCTTAAAATCCAAAACTCATTTAAAAAAATTCTAAGGAAATCACCCAAGGGAAGTAACTCCAATGAAAAACTACACAAATTATTTAGGTATTGATCCTATGTACCGAGTTCAACAACAAGAGTACCATTGGGGAGAACAAATTATACGCCTGTCCAACCCTTTAAAGTGACTCATTCTTGTATCTAAATACATAAATTAAGGGGACACTCTCACTAAGTAACAGAATATTGTTTAATCGAGATGCTCAGCTTTAAAACCACTATCTCTGTAAGCCAATGACCGACTGATAACCTCACTACTCCTCATTTGTAACCATGGCAACCAAGTGGCAATTATTATTTTGGAACATAGCACCATTGTATTTGCTATCCCTCAAAACCCTTACATACCAATTTTCATCTTAATCTGACAATATCTCAATTTTGACCAATCAGAAGCCTGAGAGCTCCATTAAATTTCCAGAGTAATTGCAAATTATAGGTACGGTCTGTTTCACTTAGTGACTACTGTAACGTGTGTGACCTTTGACATTTGACCCCACGCCTACAAAACTCCAATTAATGTACATATAGATACAAAGTACAAACTGTTACCAATATAGGGACCGTTTCACTTAGCACCATCAGGAGCCTCAAGACATCAAGGGCCATAACTCCAATAAAATAGTTGGCTAGTGACCTTGACAGGACCAATAGTTGACTTGTGACCTTGACAGGAATTCTAGTTGACTTGCAACCTTGACTGGACTTGTTAGTGACTTGCGACCTTGAAAGGACCTTAAGATGACTTGTGTGCTAAATGGGACCCTTAGTTGGTTTCTGCCCTTTGATAGGATCCCTAGTCGTCTTTCAACCTTGACAGGACCTTAAGATGACTTGTGTGCTTAATTGGACCCTTAGTTGACTTATGACATTGACAGGATTCCTAGTTGACATGTGACCTTGACAGGACCCTTAATTGACTTGTGACCTTGACATGACCCTAAGACAAATGTTGATGAAGAATCAACAAGCTTTTTCCTCCATTTCTGTTTCTAAAAAATCTGTCTTCACTAACATTATGTGATGAATAATCAGTGTTCTGCTCACCAGTTTACAGACACATTTGTCATACAAACCAATGAGTGCAACAAAACTGCCGAAAACATACTAATGTCCCTTAAGACATAAATAACCAATATCACTCTATGTAAAAAAAAAAAAAAAAAAAGATTAAAAAAAATTATTTTTTTAACTTATATTTTTTATTCAATACAATGATACATGTACATGTTAAACAGAGCACTTTGTAACATCTTCACACAACATCTATGTACACTTGTACTTACACCCATCTATATGACACCACTCGTACATCTGCTCATACATTGGTACAACAAACATACACCCATAAAAATTATCTTCATGTAGGATGATCGTTTTGTAAAACTACCAAGTATACCAGCAGTATTGTTAAATGAAATAAGAATTTTGATATAAAAAGAGTCCTTGGCAACCCCTAACAAAGAAGACAACATCTTTACTGTACAGTTAAATACATCAACTGATAGATTCAATAACTATCTTGTACTTTTCCGTCACACTTTAAAAGAAACATTGCATCGTTTATATAGGAAATTGATTGTCGGTTCTTCGGCTACGAGTGAAGTTCACGTGTTCTTTCATTTGCTTTTATGATACATATTTAGAAACTCTATCAAATATTCATTATCTGCAAATTCGGTGCTGTACAACAGACGGTGCCATGGGATTTTTAACTATGGAATGTTGTCTCCAACTCTACATGCCTTCCGCATGTTGTATGTCGGAAGTATTCAGAGCCTCGTTAGTCATAATGACACAGAAATTGTTCCTCCATTGTCAACTCTAGTCTCCATAATTGATCCATCTCCAAAGACATAAAGATCTCTTGCTTCTCGTTGCACTCCTAAACATCCCAACTGACAGATCCAACTATGTACAGTGTAGTAATTAATATTTGATTCAGTAATTACGAATCACGGAACATCTTATGAAGACAGATTTTATGGTCTAAAAGTACATGGCTTATGGCATGGGGATCTTTATTTTACATGTTCATTCAAGCTCATAATTAAAACTGAGCCACAGACTGAAACCACACTAATTAGAAAAAGTCAGGCAAGGGCAATAACTCTACAAAACTAGTTGAAACATGAAATTCACAGAAAATTACCAAGGATGAAAACTTGCACAAATTTCATAAATATTAACAGTGAAGTCAAAGTATTTTGTAAAAACATGAACAGAATCAGAAAGGCAGACATCTCTTATTGAAATACTGAAAACTCACTCACACTATACCTGTTTAAATGGAAAAGCTGACAGACGATCAGAAATCAGACCCCATCCCTCCCAAAACCCAAATAATCTTGCTGAACATGTGAAAAATCCAATCAATTAATCAAAGGAAATTTCAGTTTTCAAAATCTACCATGTTTTCATGTGTTTCACCTAAATGACTGAGTAAAAATATTCCAAATCACTACATCATATTCTGAGGGTTTTTTACAGGGCAAACAAAGTTTCAACTTTACTGAGAATGAGTGACAATGCACCCTTTACTGAGATTCAGGGTGCGATACATGTTTCAATGAGAATGGGTGGCAATGCACCCTTTGCTGAGAATGGGTGTCAAATTACACTTTACTGAAAATGGGTGTGATACATGTTTCACTGTGAATGGGTGGCAATGCATGTTTTACTAAGAATGGGTGTCAATACATGTTTTATTGAGATTGGGTGGCAATGTCTACTTTACTAGAAAATGGGTGACAATGCATGTTTTACAGAGAATGGGTATCAGAACATGTTTTACTGAGAATGGGTGTCAGAACATGTTTTACTGAGAATGGGTGTCAGAACATGTTTTACTGAGAATGGGTGTCAATGCATGTTTTACTGAGAATGGGTGGCAATACATGTTTTACTGAGAATGGGTGTCAATGCACCTTTTACTGAGAATGGGTGGCATTGCATGCTTTACTGAGAATGGGTGGCAATACATGTTTTACTGAGAATGGGTGTCAATGCATGTTTCACTGAGAATTGGTGGCAATACACACATGTTTACTGAGAATGGGTGTCAAAGCATACTTTACTGAGAATGGGTGGCAATTGCATGCTTTACTGAGCAATGTACTGTAATGGTATTTGTTGACCCCCAGATCAGTATTTTTTACTGTAAATGTATGTTAAACACTAATGATAACTGTCCCCATGATTGATAACTACCAATAGAGTGACAATAATCCATACCATAGGTCTAACTACTGACGGAATGATGTCCAATAAACAATCTAAATCAGAGCAGTTCCTCTCACTCCAATAAACAAATGACACAAGACAATATCACCCTTTCTACCCTTGTTTTCATAATAGACTTCACCTCCAACATAAACCAGGTCTGACCCATTATAAGTTGTAGGGTGATCAGGGTTAATTTACTTCAAATGACTTGTTTTGCCCATCTAATAATGAACCTTACTTTGTCCACCTGGGCTATTTATTTCTGTGTCCATCCTTATTTTCACAGACTGTTGATTTCAGTTACCGAAATATATCAGAGTAATGGAGACCAATATATACACTCGACTTTTCTCGAAAGTATTTGTCTAAAAATTCGAGTTTACCTGCTGTCCATTTCATGTTAAGAGTGAGAAATCTGCACACTTGAAATTCTAAAATTGAAAGATCAATGGGATTTCTGAAGTATTTGTGGCTTTTTCACAGAAGAAATTAAATCTGAAATAAAATCATGTTTTAATTATCGTAGTTTCGGCCTAACATACGAAAATATGACTAGAGAATATTTGCCCCAGAAGACCTCAAAGTTCCAGACAAGAAAATGATAAAAATGTAGAAATAAAGTGCTTTGTACACCGATGGAAGAGAAATTCACTTAAACAGCGGTGATGCAAGGATGCTCTCTAGGGCCTTAACTCTGTATAAAACTTGGCTGTGTTGTATCAAAGTCCACTGTATATATAAAATAAAATAACATCTTAGTGCCGACTTAGTTGTAAAAGGGTGTTTTTATGAACACAGAACAACATTCAACAAATAAAAGATGGACTTTTATTCCGACGATTCTGGTTGAAATGACTTCATTCTTGTAGAATAGTGGTGTGCTTGATTTTTTTTTTTTTTTTTTTTTTCAAAATTTAAAAGAACAATGGCAGGAACCCAAAAGTAATTCTTTACAGAAAATCGTACTTTGTAAGGTTTTAAGGGTGTAAACCCATCGGCCCTGTGTAGGCGAAGATAAGAATAATCTGATGCATTCAGGTCTCATGATACTACAAAACTATTTAGTGACAAGGTAACGTACCTATCATTGTATATTGCAGTACTCCCAACAGGCTCTAGTAATGTCCGAAAATTATTTTATTTTATATTCGATATGAAACCCACATAATTTTATTTAGATTTCATAAAAACACTTTTTGTTAATTTCATTTTTTGACTTATTTTTACTTTGAAAACTATCTATTGGATTTCACGTCATTATTTTTTCTTTTATGAATTTTGTTTTAAATCATTTTGTCTAAAAACAATTTTTTTCAACATATTTTTCCAATGGGGGGGCTGCGATAGCTCAAGTCAATTTGATTGCCGGCCACATAACCTCAGGTGAAAATCCGAGGTACATGTTTCGATGCTCCCTACTAGAACAGTTTGTGTTTCTAGGGAAAATGAGAAATGGCCGTCTGTGCTGTGGTGGTTGTGACCTCGGGCAAGACACTTTACCCTAATCACTCCGGATGCCATGTGACAGGCCTGCCATATGTTGTTCAGTGAAGTAGTCACCAACTACTACAAGGAGACCCCACCTCAAAATGACCCTAGCTGTTCATGGGATGATAAACCCAAACAAACAAACAAAACCCAAACCATCTGATTATTTCTCTGTAAACATGGCATCTAAATCTACTTGTTGTTGCCTTAGTTTTTCAAAATGAAAATAAAAATTAATTATCATTTGATTACACTGCCTCTTTAATGTTCTGTTATTGAAACACAACTGACAAAACTTGCATCTGAAAAAACTTAAAACATAACCTTATCATTAATATTTCTATTTGTAGTTTCCAATATGATCTCTCGTTCCTCATTGGATTCTTGTCAATTTTACCCCTTAACAATAAAACTCAAATTTCCATCTTTTAAATCTTTCACGATAAATATTATTTACACGACATGTTCTATCAAACTTTTCACCGAGTACAGAAATAGGAATTAACCGGAGCCCTGGACTATCAGTCGAATATCTTGCTACAATTGATGTTGTTATCGGCCCCCTGTTTTTGATCACAAGATTACAATGACTTGATTATCGGATGGTGTTGTCAGTGGCATGGCTGCTGACCTGAGGGTGGCTATTGTGATGCAGTTGATTTTTTATTTGGTTGACCTGTCCCTGCCCTCTTCAGTAAATTTGCGGCTGTTTCACCAAGGGATAGATTCTCTCACACGAAAACACATCAGGAGCCTGCTGTAGCTTTATTACTCTCTAACTAACAATATTTGACGTCTAACTTATTGACTTGGTTCTTTTCATCAAAGATCTAGAAGCGCCCCCTAGTGGTCAAAGGCTAGGTCAACTGTATTTCCCTCGATCACTCTGGTAATTTTTCAGTACTTAGATCCGAACTTGACAGAACCGGCAAAGATACATGTACGGACATATTACATGTACGCAAACACAAGGTACATGTAGCTTTGGTTCTCCGTCTAAGTACGTCCTCGGGGCTTCATTTTTATTTCTTCAAACATCGCTGAATCTTTTTTGGAAAGATCGTAAAAAAACTCACCCATGTTCTCCGAAGTTTTAATTAATTATATAACAGGCAATCACAGTCAGTGCAATTAGCTTCCGGGGAATTTCTGTCGTCATCAAACAATAACCCGGGAATAATCTCGCCTGCTAACCAGAACAATCATACTCACACAAACGCTTAGTTTCATTTTATTGGTTACCCAAGAGGAGACAACAGCTCTGTTGCCATGGAGATACAGGATTAGCAACGTCATTTGACCTCTAGTTAGGAAAATGTCAAGCACTAATATGATGAAGATCTAAATTTTGTTAATTAGACAGGTTCTAATGAATTTTGTTATCTCGGAGACTTTTAAGCATAATTAAGACTTTCTCAGCAAGCGCTTGTGCTAGAAAGCTCAGGCAATGTGAATTAACCATGTGAAAATGGGCCGCTGCATTTTTGTTGAAATAACCAAATATGGATCTATTTTTATCAGTTTTAATGAAAATAGAACAATTTCATATTGTTCTAATTAGTTAAAAAAAAATCCACATCAATATATTTATTTCCTTTTCATTAGTTCAACAGTTTTATTTATTTATTTATTTTTTTGAGTCATTAGGTTCCAAAACCAGCTATTTTACCATGTTACCTGTTCAAATATTTTTTTCAGTCATATAAATACACTTAATGTAATATTTTGAGTATTAAATGTTATTTGTTAACTGCCAATAAATGAATCGAGGAATGAAAATTAGAAAATGTCTGTAAGACATAAATGCCCCTACTGCCACCTGACACCCCGGAAACAGTTTGGTGAGGGTCACATCAGTAGTTCCTGAGATAAGCTAGTTACATTGCATCGGGACGGGACAGGACGGAACGGACATGAGTAACACAATATGCCCCCCCCCCCCCCCCCCCCCCCTCCCCCTCCCATTTCATGGCGAGGGCATATAAAAAGTTGTTTGAATACGGACTATTAATATGGGAAACAATCAATTCGGAGTTCATAGAGGTCATTACAATTCTCTACAGGCATATGGAAATCATTTCCAACTCCGGCTTGAAATGGCCGATCTTTTCTTTCCGACTCCCCTTAATTCAGGAAAGCATGCTGAAGGACAATAGAATCATTATATTACATTTGATGTAAGTTTTCTAAATCTGATCCTCCCACTTCATTTAACATTTGATGCAGAAAGGTGATTCTGGTTGATTCGATCTGTAAGGCTAGAAATCTATAAACATGAATAATTCCTTATGCTTCATGTCCAAGATCAGCGATAGCACAAAGCCGTTATTCATTCAGAAGATATCTCATTATTAAGGCCAAGTATCAGCCAATCAAGTCGAAGGAGGGAAAATCCACCGAAGGCGATACTTCGTAAAGTGTATGTGTTTTAATAGACAAAGCGATCTGGGACAGAACCAAAAAAATCAGTCCAATTGTCAGTCTGTGAAATGTACATGGCAATCCGGTTAATTTGTCTATAACTCAAACTGAAGACAAGTTTTTTTTAAATCATTTCTTATTTTTCTTATCTGTCTATTTATTTCCTTAGCAAAATCTCCCAAACAGACTGGAGGTGATGGTGTGACCATATTATTCATGAATTTTACGTACAAGACATTTTGAACGAGGGAGAAAAGTTTGAAGAATAAGCTAAGACTTATGAAATGACCCAAAAATCAATACATTTCAAAGACACAAGTGGAAAAAATATATATTTATATGTACTTCTTTGAAAACCTGACCAGTGTTAGACTCCATAATATGCATGTGAAAAATAAAACGGCATGACGAAACTGTCGAAATCATCATGGGAGGTAACTCTTAGGAATAGCATATGGATCAATATTGCCACAAAATGCTGAATATCTGTGACACATGGGGACCCGACTACCACTTTGCTTTGAAGCTCTGTCTATCACATGTTGTTAAGAATCTTACGAGACTGACACCCAATACCCAGGCACGGACTGGCTAAATCGTGGTCACGCAAACCGACATGGATAGATTTCCAAAGATAATACGAATATCCTCAAATATCATCTCAATCAATATAACTCTATGGCAACACTTAATAAACTCGAATGATTCTCATTACACCCAATATAGCTATCATTCACAACTTTTTATGCTTTAAAGGAAGAACAAGAGGCCCATGGGGCCTGTATCGCTCACCTGGTTGGATTTGACCAAATGTCAAAATAATGTTCATGTTCAATTCCTTTTGTTTGTTAACCTCAAACAATGATATATATGGTTATAGTATGGGGATCCCAACTGCTTTAATGAAATAATGAAGTCCAGACTCTCTGAGTTTACAACATGCATTTATAACTTGACTAATATGACTAGTAGCAATATAAAGGAATTACCTTTATTTCCCCTATGGGGCCCCGCCCCTTTGGCCCCTTTGGCCCCTCGGGGGTCAGAGTCATCATTTATGCAAAATCTGTTCCCCTTCCCACAAGAATGTTTCTGACCAAATTGGGTTAAAATCCATTCATAACTTTATGACTAGTAGCGATTTGAAGGAATTACCTCTCTTTCCCTATTAGGCCCCGCCCCTTTGGCCCCTTGGGGGTCAGAGTCACCATTTATGCAAAACCTGTTCCCCTTCACATAAGAATGTTTCTGACCAAATTGAGTTCAAATCCATTGATAACTTTATGATTAGTAGCGATTTGAAGGAATTACCTCTATTTCCCTATTAGGCCCCGCCCCTTTGGCCCCTTGAGGGTCAGAGTCACCATTTATGCAACATCTGTTCCCCTTCCCCCAATGATGTTTCTGACCAAATTGGGTTCAAATCCTTTCATAACTTTATGACTAGTAGCGATTTGAAGGAATTACCTCTCTTTCCCTATTAGGCCCCGCCCCTTTGGCCCCCTGGGGGTCAGAGTCACCATTTATGCAAAACCTGTTCCCCTTCACATAAGAATGTTTCTGACCAAATTGGGTTCAAATCCTTTCATAACTTTATGACTAGTAGCGATTTGAAGGAATTACCTCTATTTTCCTATTAGGCCCCGCCCCTTTGGCCCCTTGAGGGTCAGAGTCACCATTTATGCAAAATCTGTTCCCCTTCCCCCAATGATGTTTCTGACCAAATTGGGTTCAAATCCTTTCATAACTTTATGACTAGTAGCGATTTAAAGGAATTACCTCTATTTCCCTATTAAGCCCCACCCCTTTGGCCCCTTGGGGGTCAGAGTCACCATTTATGCAAAATCTGTTCCCCTTCCCCCAATGATGTTTCTGACGAAAGTGGGTTCAAATCCATTCATAACTTTATGACTAGTAGCGATTTAAAGGAATTGCCTCAATTTCCTCTATTGGGCCCCTCCTCTCAGGCCCCTTGGGGGTCAGAGTCATCATTTATGCAAAATCTGATCCCCATCCGCCAAGGATGTTTCTGACCAAATTTGGTCAAAATCCAATAAGAACTTTATGACTAGTAGCGATTTGAAGCAAATGTTGACGGACGGACGGACGACGGACGCCGCACCATGGCATAAGCTCACCGGACCTTTGGTCCAGGTGAGCTAAAAACGATTGCAATGAAATCCAGCAGACCGATAAATAAATGATTTTTTTTTTTAAATATACAATATTGTTGATGGTGTTTGCCAGTGGGACCAGCTACACTGTCTATAACGAACCATATCTGTATCACTGTGTCCAATCACATTTGGACACAGAATCGTATATTTTCAAGCATTAATAATCAAGATTTTTTACCCTTATGTAAAAGCGGAGGATTGCAAAATATTTTTCTGAATTATTTACCTTGGAACGTTTATCAATATAAACATCTATTCACTAGATAAAAAATCACCTCGAAACTAAATTAACCCTCGTTATATGTGACAACAAATTGTTAAGATGACCTTTGACCTATCTGAACTGTCATTAAGACATGGATCTCAAACAAAACAATGAAAGGAAATGTTAAAGTTCAATAATTATGCTCTAAAATGTTCCTAGAACCTACCTTGAAACGGCAGCCATGTTGGTTCTACCAACTCCGGCTAAGGCAGTGTTAATATTCTTTGGTGCAGTTTTAGGCATTTTTAAGTATGTCTCCGACGTCACAACAAACTGAATCTGGGCTACTTTAACCGTCAATAATCTGTACTGTAAGCTTGGAGGCTTCTAAGTAACATATAATTAATCAGATGGGAAAATTCCACAAACAACCTGATCAATTTTTTGGTTTTTTAAAGTTTCAGTGATTTTCCTAGCTGTATTTTACCTAACTCCTACACTTTCGTTCAGTCTAGCTTGGATAACCAGTAATTAGGAAAAAGAAAAGTTGAAGCAGTCAGAGTTTAACTGTCGGAGAGAGCGTGGAGACGGATGGGCTAATAAATAATTCAGTGGAAATTGAGGATAGAGATTATGCTACATGTGGTGACAGATCCACGACATTTTCTCGCTGTGTCCCCGTGATGCTGTCTCTCGCTAAGTGATGGTGACAATTGCTGTGTGTTAAACCCTGATGCATGCCGATTTTACAGACACGTGTCCTTTCCGACGATATTGATTCTGTTTCTGTTATCTTACTGTAACTTATCTCCGAGTAATTACGCCATTCCTATACACAAACAAAAGACAAAAGCAAAAGCAATCCTCTTAATCTAAGAATCGCGGAATATGTATTGGAATGTGAAATTGCACTTCTTCATAATGGACAGCTTCGAAATGTCTGACCAATATAGCTGTATATTCATGTCCTAATGCATATTATTTGTTTGTTTGTGCGTTTATCATCCCGTAAACAGCCAGGGTCATTTTGAGGCAGGGTCTCCTTGAAGTAGTTGGTCGTGGTAGCTAGATGATGATGATGAAGCAACCCCTTGTCTTATCATCCTTTTACTTTTATAATCAATTGTGAGTTTGAATTATGATTTCGCTATTATGTCAGCATTCTTCGTTCATTTTGTCTTTCTACATGTAACTCAAATTTAGAACTTATTGAGATCAGGATTCATAATTAACATCAGTTAAATCAGATATCTCCATCACCGTGTAGATATTTTTTCCTTTTTTTTTCCTGTTCAATATGACCTCATCAATAAGGAGAGTGGTCTTAATCAGATACTATTAATAAGTAAAACTGACTGAATGGCTAAATATGAATAAATACCATATACATTAATGGAAATGGATCTACAATAGTTCCTTACAAAAACGTAATCTATTTTGATTAATATAACTATATGATTTGTAGAATAAAAAATCTATTTTACCTAGAATATTTCGTGATAAATGTGATTTTTTATGATGAAAATCAGTAAGTAATTATTATTGGTACGATGATAACGGGTTGGCAGGAAACAATTAATTAATCTCCTTAATCACAATTATGACAGTAAAAACAAATTAATGTGGGGAATTTTCAAAATTCATTTATTCAACTTCGGAGTTGTTTTCCGGAAAACTGGACATATCTCGTAGATCCAATGACTTAGATATCGAATCAACATCCAGTCAAATATTATACAAAACATGGAAACTGCTGATAATCAACGTTTCTGTCCTTTGTTTCACATGACAAAGCATTGTGAAGGTTATTGATATATTGCATGAGTTCTGGAACAGTATAAACATTTCTTGTCTATGTACATAGCTGTCTGGTTAATGAAGTCTCGCATCATTTGTTTGATCTAGGAGACAGCCATGTATAACTTAATGTACACAACTGCTTGAAGTAAATTAGACTTTATGTATTAGAGATTGAATATTGACGACTCTTGGCGAGTCCAGAAATGGAGTCGTGTCTACACAAACAGCATGACATTTATAAGAGCTTATTTACCTATTACTCGGAGCTAGTTTGTTCTGTGTGCCAGGACCAACCACTGCTTGTATCACACCGACATCTGTAGCCCGCCCTAATACCACCCATACACCCTTAATACACTCCATGTCTACAAAATCTCATGTCGTCCTGCTGTGATCAACCGGTGGAGCCACACTGCTATAACTTACTACTGCCGAGGGTATTGCAGGATCAGAAACAGCCAATCAATTCCATTCTGCAATGCAATCTACTTGAGTCTGGGTTAAGTACCACAAAACGTTTCTTTATTATTGAAGGACACCTTCAATGGCATGTCCTTCAATGGCAGTGGAACTCTATAAACATTGTTCAGAACCATCAACTTTTTTCTTTCCTACTACAACTCGCACTTAAGCCTCCATATCTAAGGACCTTACAATGTTAAGAACCATCAACTATTCCTTCCTTACAAAAACTGGTGGCCTCCTCATTAGGACTTTACAATGTTAGGAACCATTAACTGTCCCTTTCTTACTACAACTCACACAGGGTCTCCATGTTAGGACCTTACAATGTTAAGAACCATCAACTGTTCCTTCACTACTACAACAGACAGCCTCCCTATTAGGACTTTACAATGTCCAGAACCACAAACTGATCCTTCCTTACAAAATCTGATGGCCTCCTTATTAGGATTTTAAATGTTAAGAACCATCAACTGTTCCTTCCCTACTACAACTCAGACAGCCTCCATGTTAGAAAGTTATGATGTTAAGAACCACCAACTGTTAGTTCCTTACAGAAACTGGTGGCCTCCTTATTAGGACTTTAAAATGTTAAGAACCATCAGCTGTTCCTTCCCTACTACAACTCAGACAGCCGCCATGTTAGGAAGTTATGATGTTAAGAACCACCAACTGTTCCTTCACTACTACAACAGACAGCCTCCCTATTAGGACCTTACAATGTTCAGAACCACAAACTGATCCTTCCTTACAAAATCTGATGGCCTCCTTATTAGGACTTTACAATGTTAAGAACCACCAACTGTTCCTTCACTACTGTAACACACAGCCTCCCTTTTAGAACCTTACAATGTTCAGAACCACAAACTGTTCCTTCCTTACAAAATCTGGTGGCCTCCTTATTAGGACTTTACAATGTTAAGAACCATCAGCTGTTCCTTTCCTACTACAACTCAGACAGCATCCATGTAAGGAACATATGATGTTAAGAACCACCAACTACCCTTACATTCTACAACAGACAGCCTCCATGCTAAGACCTTATGTTGAGAACCAAAACTCTTCTTCCAAGTTACAGTAGTTCAGGGCATAACTTGAGAACAACAAAAGTACAAATTCCATTTATGATGACTGATTAGCCTGCAGTGTTATTGATATAATTCATAGTTAGGAAGGTTTCTAAAATGAATTCTTACCTAAAGCATTTAAATTTAAGACCTTTCATTTGTTAGAAACAGCTCTTCCTCCTCTGCAAAGCAATTTTCTTTAAGGTCATTGCATAAAGAGCTACCATAAATTCTTCTTTGCTCAGCAATTTCCTCAATGTTTTTAAAATTTAGAGTTTAAAACCTACTAAAGAATTTCCAAAATTACCAAGCAAGTTGAAACTCCTGTAAGCCAATGCCAGGAATGTCATGCCGTACAAAACCTTCCTTTTACGTGATGGTCTTAAGGAAGCAGCATGTTGGGAAAATTTGCTTCATTTGGATTCATATTCAGGCCTCCGATCTATAGTTTTTATTTCTGACCTCATTTATTTTTGTGAAATCCATACTATGATTGTGTTCTACTGTCTCATCATTGAACACTTAGCAGATTTTAGTTGTAACCTGTTATCATTTAAATCCACATAGACAATGTTTTTATATATGCTGTACAAACATGGCCTTGGAGGGCCTTTGGGAATGAAGGAAAATGATAATCTAGAAAAACATTCTCAGCCATTATTTGAACAACTTGAAATATATGTTAGAAATCAGAAAGATGACAAACGATACCATAGGTATTATATATACATACTGTGGATGAAAAATAAACAGCATTAAAAGAAATAAAAGGCATTACCGTATTTATCCACAAATAAGCCCCTCTGCTAGTGTGAAAGTTCAGTACCATATTTATCCACAAATAAGCCCCTCTGCTAGTGTGAAAGTTCAGTACCATATTTATCCACAAATAAGCCCTCCGTATTTATCCACAAATAAGCCCCTCTGCTAGTGTGAAAGTTCAGTACCATATGTATCCTCAAATAAGCCCCCTCTCCTAGTGTGAAAATTTAGTACCGTATTGATCCTCCAATAAGCCCCCTTCCCTAGTGTAAAAATCTAGTACCGTATTTATCCTTAAATAAGCCCCTATCCTAGTGCAAAAGTTTAGTACTGTATCTATCCTCGAATAAGCCTACTTCCCTAGTATAAAAGTTTAGTACCATATTTATCCTCAAATAAGCCCCCCCTCTCCAAGTGTGAAATTTTAGTACCATATTGATCCTCAAATAAGCCCCCTTCCCCAGTGTAAAAGTTTAGTACCATATTTATCCTTGAATAAGCTCCCTCCCCCAGTATAAAAGTTTGAGGAAGGCTTATTTGGCAACCACTTTTAGCTTGATAATGAAGATGGGGGCTAATTTGAGTATTATATGGTAATTAGATAGTATGGACATTATATCATGATTTTATAGTATACCTATGAAAAAAAAAAAATACAAAAAAAACACCATAAAATATTGGTATATTTTTGTATGACACGAATTTTCATCATTCTTGCACAGCAAACCAGGATTTAACAACTAGAGGTGTTAATTGAAATGGATGACACTCATAACTGCAATAAATTCCATTTCATTTGATAATGGAAAAAGATCTATCTTCAAAAACATCAAACATATCACACACAGTTTGATTAAAATACAAACTCATTTTGCAATTCTAGAGACAAAAATGGATTTGCCTTACAAAACAAACTTAATTTTCTCTGTGATATCTGTACTTTAAGCAAAAGAGCATACAGTAATTAATTAGTTGTACTGCGTTAGTTAGTTTGGAAATAAAGATAAAAATAAACAAACATCAATAGAAGAAATGTAAAAAGACAAATAAGAAATTACAATGAAACTTTAATCAATAGCAATTAAACATCGCAGCAACACCATGACATCATCTAATTCTCATTTACTAGTATACATGCATCGAGCATCGTCTCCATCAGCTGAGCGTTTAATCTGCCTTCGCAGTGCAATCACCTCAATTGTGCCGTCTGCATTAACACGACTCTCTAATCCAGTGTCTGTATGAGAGCGGCGCCATATCTACTCCAGCCAGTGGCTATTTACATGAACAGAACGAACACCATTTACACTAGCTATTTCTATACCTTCCCCTTTGAATGGTTGCTCAGTTTACAACTAAGATTTTTTTTTTTTTTTTTTAAGTTAATCAGACAAACTGCATTTGGGAATGCACTTCCTGGCAAACAACTGTAAATAACATTATCAGAAAGACAACTGGCTTTAATGAGATATGATACACTCGTAAAATGCTATCTCCCGAGAGCAAGCATGGAAAACATGGAAAGCATATGGGAAGACATATATTGTATTTTTGCAACAATGCAAATGGTGATTCAAAGATCACTCATGTCAATTTTCATGAAAATCGGTTCGTTATTTCCAGACCGTGTCATATCCCCCTTAAATAAAGAGCCGTCCTACACAGACATTAATGTAGGCTCTCTACAATAACAGTATGTGATAGATAACGGTGAGTTACTACCCCAAGACAATGTGATGCAAGGCAGACAAAGGCCCATAACTCCGTATAACATAATAGATAACTGAGTTTTTAGTGCTTGAAACTCCACCATTTCTAGAAGTATACTTTCAAACTTGAGCTGAAGTAATCTATCAGAGATACAGTCAAGACAAGGTGAAACAGACAGACAACCTAATTTTTCTTAATGATCTTATGTTTGGTTTGGTTTGGTTTAGTTTGTTTAACGTCGTATTAACAGCCAGGGTCATTTAAGGGCATGCCAGGTTTTGGAGGTGGAGGAAAGCCAGAGTACCTGGAGAAAACCACCAACCTACGGTCAGTACCTGGCAACTGCCCCATGTAGGTTTTGAACTCGCAACCCGGAAGTTGAGGGCTAGTGAAAAAGTGTTGGGACACCTTAACCACTTGGCCACCGCGGCCCCTATGATCTTATGCAAAGATCTAACTGAAAAATCTTTTCTCAATGATTTCCCATTATCAATGAACTTTTCTTTTCACTCTAGTAGAGGATGGTTCAATATGGCCAAATTAAGGTGACGGAATGACAGTACACCAATCCAGCCGACATAAATAAATTTTCACTTCTTAAATCAACAGCAATGCTTATGATTTTGCCTTTTTTAGACATGCATGTAAAGTTATAAGTAAAGGCATATCAAACATTTCCATTTCCAGACTTTTCTACAAATTACTTCAAATTAACTTAAGTGCATTATCTAATGAAAATAATGTTCTGATTTCCAAGTCCTGGTCGACAATCGACATATGGATCCTCATATATAAACAAATTAATTAACAATTGTGCTTAAATTGTTTTTGCAATTTTTTCCAAGTTCATAATGCTAGAGGCACCAATACTGAGGATATGGTATATCTAGTTAAATTTTTTTTTGTAATTTTTCCCTAGTTCATAGTGCTAGAGGCACAAATGCTAAGAACATGATATATCTAATTAAGTATTCCACTCAAATCAGTGTACACGAGTTCAAACACGTCTTTTATTCTACGCTGTTAAAAAAATTATAAAAAAAGAATGAAATAACAGTGATATATAGAGAGAAACTTGTTCTGAAACAAAAACTGCGATTTTGATCGTCTGCAGCCAGTGAATTGATCGACTGCTGTGAAATTTACTTACGTTTAACATGCAATATTTGTAAAAATTGCATGTATGTTAAGAAATGAGAAAGCAAACTCCAAACATGCTTGTTCCTGTTTTTTTACTACGGTAAATATCACCAACTTTGTTGTCGCCGTAAAAACTGGTGGCAGTGCTGAAAATTCAAACTTAAACAAGTTGTGTTGTTTTGATTCAAGTTCGGTTTGGCTTGGTTTATTTTGTTTTGTTTAACGTCCTATTAACAACCAGGGTCATCTAAGGACGTGCCAGGTTTGGAGGTGGAGGAAAGCCAGAGTACCCGGAGAAAAACCACCGGCCTACGGTCAGTACCTGGCAACTGCCCCATGTCAGTTTCGAACTCGCAACCCAGAGGTGGAGGGCTAGTGATAAAGTGTGTTTGATTCAAGTATTGGGGTATGTATGTAAAAATATTAAGAAAGTATTGGACAATTGTTGGAAAAGGAAATTCTTATACTAAAAAACAATCAAAACTGTTCATTCAACCGTTTTGACCATTTCATCTCTTGATAACACATATTTACTTTCAGTGGTATATGTAAATTGGTTGTGAATCAGTCATTTTATTGGCATATTGCAAAGAACACCTTCTGCAGAAAATCATTGATAGAAATCATTTCAAAATCATGGACCATCAAATGTGAAGGACATTTACCACAGATTAAATTTTCCATTCCAAGGACTATCAAATGTGAAGGACATTTACCACAGATTGAACGACTATCAAATGTGAAGGACATTTACCACAGAATGAATTTTCCATTCCAAGGACTATCAAATGTGAAGGACATTTACCACAGAATGAATTTTCCATTACAAGAACTATCAAATGTGAAGGACATTTACCATAGATTGAACGACTATCAAATGTGAAGGACATTTACCACTACATCCCAATTTTGTGAAATTCATAAAACATGTTTATTTTGTAATATAACATTATGGTAGTGGATCCAGTATAGGTATGCTGTTTGATAGAGAGCTAAAAACCTAGGTTTTCAAAGGTAAATAAATGTATATTTAATATTACGTTATAGTCAGAATTAGCTGCCAAATGTTCTGCACATTATCTGCATTCTGTGAAAGAGCTTCCATTCATCATATACATTTACTTTAACTTTGATTCTACAGAATTCAATTTTATTCTACCTGCTTGTAACTTTATGTCAAAGTCATCCCATATTAGTAGAATTGAAAGCTATTTGACAGTTGGTTCATGTAGCAGATTTATAACAGCATAATATTTCACAATCAAAATGATAATGGACTTATAGACTTATTTCTAGTGCTTGGTAAAAAATTGTGGCCATTTTAAAATACAAACTCTCCATTATCTTCCGTTCCAGTGATATTGGGTTGCTGTACGTGGGATGATATTTCTCAAGCTATTCTCACATAATTCACAGAGCGATCCCTTGGATACATTTAGGGATCGGAAAAATCAATTTCATATGGGGGAGGGAAAGGCCGCTGGCACGAGCTATGACTCCACTTAAAAGTAACATCATCATTTTATGTAGCATTACGATAACATCGTTAATTGTGATACATATTTTCAGGATGGCGCAATGAAAAAGATTCAAAACACCTTACCATTGGTTACTTTTTTTAAGTATGTGAGAAAAATAATCAAACATGGGCCTGTACCGTGGACAGGGATATCTCAAAACCTTCATGTTGAGTACCCAAACTCTTACACTGGGGTTGCGAAATCCCTGTCCAAGAGCAGGCCCATATAAGAATCTATTAATCAATTTTACCAAAGATCTGTACCAATTATCTGTTCTGATAATGGCAGGTTTAAATAATATCAAAACAAATTTAACAATATCTTTTAAACAGATTCACAGTAACCAGGGCTCAGGATAAATACATACTCCACCCTACCCTGTTCCTTATTAAACTGAATCTGTCCATGGGTTCATGTTTTGAAAGTCGTCAAATAAGTGCTTCTTTTGTCTGTTAACTTGAACTGTTGACCATCAAAATCTGTAACACTCTCAAATTAACTGTTAGAAATACTTACACACTTAACTGTATATTGATACTTTCATCATCACTTACATAATTTCTGATTATTGGGGATGGTAAGTGATGAAAGAATTACAATTTCTGATTATTGGGGAAGGTAAATGATTAAAGAACTACAACTTCTGATTATTGGGGAAGGTAAATGATTAAAGAATTACAACTTCTAATCATGGGGGATGATGAATGATCACCGATCTAGACATGAATAAATATTTGTGCTTATGAACAATGAAATCAATAATCTAAAATTATTAATGTATTTTAGGACAGATATCTGAAAGGAATGACATCTGGTATAATTTCAAAATTAAGACGCATTTAAGGACAAATTTGACCTTAGTTCTGTATCAATTAATATTTTTAATCCTAATTTCATTTTACAATCTATTCCACTAATGACTGAACAGTCTTGTCAATAACTGACTAACATAATATTGATATACCTTGCGTCCCCGACACTACACAGTACTCGTTAACACCTGAGGTGATATATTTCTCATCTCTGATTGATAAGGATAGGAACCTGACATCAATCAAGGCAGATAAATTATTCATTATCAATCACCGACCTTTGTTGTAGCATCGTTACTTCTCAACAATGGTCCGTCAAGTGTATGTGTACCGAGCATTGCAGGTCTTACAGCTCGGACACACAAGTGCTGCAAAAGTTACCTCCCTTACAACATACAGAGGAGTTACTTCCCTTTGACCATGCAATTCACAAAATCACATTTCTACTTGCATCTCTTATTCAGAGCTTATCTGTACCGATAAAAATGGATTTTTATTGATGTTGCGGAAGAAATATTTCAATATTTTATTCATCTTACATGAGGATCATAGAAGTTTATGGAAATGATCAACAAGCTTAGTCACTTGATATATGATGTCCAGCACCCAAGCGAGTGGCACTTCAGTTTATTTTTCATTTATCAAGTCAAGGGTGTCAAATTATATTGTGTGTGTCTTTCTTATTATATATATGTCCTTGTCCATGCCCTCTATGCCTCCGTTTCATTTCTTATTTCTTTCTTCTTTATCATAATAATTTTTTTCTTTGCTTAACATTTTCATTCTGCTTTCTTCCTTTCTTTAATAATTAGAAAATTCTTCAAAAGATAATCAATGAATCTAAGAATGTGGAGTACAGTGTGTGTGTATGTGTTAGATCTTCTGCAATTTCATGATACTGTAATAATAATTATTACTTCTGAATACAATTGTATACTATGTATGAAAACTTCTGAAAAATAAAACAAATATAGAAAAAAATTTATATATTGATCACACTCAAATTCATGAGGATCGAAACTGGAGAAAAAAAATCCATATTTACCTTTCCGTATGTCATGTTAATCTTTGACACAGAAATGACACTTTTCACATCCTAAATATGTAATATATGTGTGACATCATTTATCTTCATTAACCGCAATAGATTATTTATAACAAGTGTGTTACAATTATATATCTTTATCATGGATATATAACATGGTTATACAGGCCATTAGCTAATCATAAAGAACAATATGGGACCAAAAATGCATGAAGAAACAGAATTATTTTTTCTTAAATCACCTCCAGAACCTTGTAACAGGTACTGGACAATTACTTATAATATTGGAGTGTTTACAAGAGTAGAGTAACGATACATTCTACAAATAGATATTTACTGGACGAGAGTTGTGCCGATCTTGGGTTTTCCTTTCCTATGATACTACTAGGCTCCAAATTTAGATCCCATTCCCATGTGTATTGCCATAAAAATTCTGAATTTTTTTTTTGTTTTTTTTTTTTGAGAAGACATGAAATCTACGTTTCCCATTTCTACCTTAAATTTCTCACTTTTGCTACACAAAATTTCAATTTCCAACAAGTGTCAATTTCCCAAAATATATACAAAAAAAAAAAAACAATGCAATCTATTGACAGAAATAGCTCTAGTAGTTGATATATGAATAACTCTGTCCTAATGAATCAATCTGTTTTTAAGGGAAAAATGTTTTGATAATATAACTATGTAAAATTGTTCCAGTTCTGTATTAATAGAAAACACAGGTAAAACATTTATAGTTTCACAGAAAGGACATCCATACATGTAACAGACCCTGACTTTCCCGAGCTGGAATACCCAAGAGTGCCACGAAGGGAACGGTTCAAAATGATATAAACAAACACTTCTAAAATATTCATAACAAAAAGGTCACAGAGTCAATAAAAATATCAGGTCATCGAGTACAAATCGCAGTTCAGCGTTGTGGAATTATGCATTAAACATCTGTACCACACAAAAATCAGCCATGCATGAATTTCCTGTCTAAAGAATCCAGACTGTTGATAGAGTTACAGAATATTGATCATGCAAATTTGTTGGTTATTTTTAATCATCAGTTTATGAGACGTCATCGATGACCACAATCTGGGGGGTATCGACTTTTCAACTATTAGCAAATTATATGGTGTACGCGTACATATCACAGCTTCAAGAGATATATGTCCAAATATTTCTGATTTGTTCTAAGCCCTTTAAACAAGACGTCTTCTAAATTGAAAACAAAAGTGTATTCAACTTTCATGTAAGAGAGGAAAAATTCTACGACTCGAACGGGACTTGAACCTGGGTCCTCCAAACTCTAGAAGGACGCTATAACCATTTAATTAAGCTACCTCAGGCCACAAGCATTCATCCCAGTCCAGTTCTGCTACATTTCTCCCGCCTTCAACAAGGTCTTTGACCCTGAGGACATGCACATGACCCTATACCACCTCTGTGGGTATTCAGTTGGGCACTAAATGTAACCGGAGAGGGAAAATCCATTGACAAGCCTGGGACTCGAACCCAGGACCTCTGAACTCTAGACGGACGCTCTAACTAATGGGACGCATATAGAGCATGTCCATTATAGGTTTCATGATAATCCCATCAACATTATTTAAGTTCCAGAGAAGTTGGGTAATGGTACAAGACTTGCTTATGAGGCAGAGAGACTATAGAAAAAAGATGATTTGAACAGCCACTCTATCTAAAGACGTTGATTAAAAAAATGGCTTCTTTCCTTTTCTTCAATGCTGAAAAAAAATGATGTATTTTTCCCTGGATGTGTTTTGGAACTGCACAGTCCGTCTCAGGATATCAGCGAGGATTCTGTCCCACAAATGTATATACGTACGACTGTATATATTCTTAAAACATACAGTAATTAATAGTGATGACAATTCTAACATCATATAATGACCTAGAATTTGACTTACTTGATTGTCTTGCGGGTAACAATTGGCGACTCTGCCTTGCCTGGACCATTGTGACCTTTAACCTCCCATGACCTTTTGTTGAGTTGACGGACATCATCCTCTTGGGCAGAGACTGGCCGATATTTCTGGGCGATGATGTCTACTTTGCTGTCGTCGTCATCGTCGTCATCGTCCTTGCGCCCAAAGCACCAGCTGCACATCATGGCCGACACCAAAAGTACGACGAGGACGCCCATGGAACTGACGACGACCAGCATGATCTGCCCCATCGTGGCCGACGTCATGGCTGTAACACACAACAAACAATACTTATTTATTGCAATACTTATTTATTGAAGTATAAACGACGTCGTGCCACAGAATTAAATTTATTGAAGGCTAAATACTAAATTAAGACAAAACATAATACATATTCATCCGAGGATAAATAAGAAATTTATTTGAAAATTAATTTAATGTATTCACTGTATAATTTCAATGACGAATATCACCCAGCAGGTCTAACTTTTAGTCATGATGTTGATATTCAGAGAAAATACTGAAATCACAATATCATCAGCCAGAATGCAGAGTACTATTTTTTTAACACACATTTATAACAGGTTGTGTTACTATCACAATTAATTCTCCATTATGACAAACATTTTTAGATTGACAAAGCAGTTAACTTTTTTGAACTATGCAGTTCTCTCATTCCGTGCCAATAACTGGGGTTATCTTGAACATTTATTATCAGAATCATGTTCAAGGAGTTCATAAAACATTATCATTAGAACTAATCGAGACAATCACAAGTTAATATCTGACAGATAACGAGGGGAATAGTTTTGTCTGATAAGTCATTAACATGTCGGTCACAATTACAAGGACAATCGGTGATAAAGAAACAAGTATGGATTTTATTACCAAATCCTTCTGTCGGATCAATCTGGTACAAAGGGAAGTAACTCTAACAGAAATAACTCCAGTGCTGCAAACTTGTCAGGACTGTTACATGCTGTTGTTAATCTTTTATGTACAATTATTATATTCATCCTCAAAAAATTCCCCTTCCCTAGTGTTTAAGTTTAGAACTGTATCTATTTCCAAATAAGCCCACTCCCCTAGTACCATATTTAACCTCTAATGTTAAAGTTTGGTGCCATATTCACTCTCTAAGCTGGACCCCTCCCCTAGTGTAAAACCATATTCATTCTCAAATAAGCCCCCTCCCCTAGTGTTAGTTTCCGTTATTACCATATTCCATCCTCAAATAAGCCCCCTCCCCTAGTGTTAGTTTCCGTTAGTACCATATTCCATCCTCAAATAAGCACGTCCCTGAGTGTAAAAGTTTAGTACCATATTCATCCTCAAATAAGCCCCCTCCCCTAGTGTTAGTTTCCGTTAGTACCATATTCCATCCTCAAATAAGCACGTCCCTGAGTGTAAAAGTTTAGTACCATATTCATCCTCAAATAAGCCCCCTCCCCTAGTGTAAAAGACTATATTCATCCTCAAATAAGCCCCCTCCCCTAGTGTTAGTTTCCGTTATTACCATATTCGTCCTCAAATAAGCCCCCTCCCCTAGTGTAAAAGACCATATTCGTCCTCAAATAAGCCCCCTCCCCTAGTGTAAAAGACTATATTCATCCTCAAATAAGCTATTGTGTAAAAGGATAGTATCAAAGTTTGAGGAGCTCTTATTTATTGACCACTTTAAGCTTATCTTAAAATTGATGATTCTGGCCGAATGAAAAAGGGTACCTATATTTGGGCTGGGGTCTTTATTTGGATAAATAGTACACAAGGAAAGTTATCATCAATGTCTCAGTTCTTACAGTACTAGGTTATACAGATTTTATAAGCAGCTGAAATAAATCTCATATTTCCCAGACACTTAAGGCAGTAGAATAAACACATACTTTGTAATCACATTAGTGGGCTTAAACTTTCCAACATATGCTGTACAATTTGACAAGATATTGCTTGCCCTGTGGAACTACAGAACTAAAGCTGTCCAATGGGAATGAAAGGCAGCCCAAAACATCAGAAGAGGACAATCCCTGATATGACAAGGTGAGAGTCCCCAAACGTCAGAAGAGGACAGTCCATGACATAAGAGGACAGTCCCCTGACATGAGAAGAGGACAGACCCTGACATGAGAAGAGGACAGACCCTGACATGAGAAGGGGACAGTCCCCTGACATGAGAAGGGGACAGTCCCCTGACATGAGAAGGGGTCAGTCCCTGACATGAGAAGAGGACAGTCCCTGACATAAGAAGAGGACAGTCCCCTGACATGAGAAGAGGACAGACCCTGACATGAGAAGAGGACAGACCCTGACATGAGAAGAGGACAGTCCCTGACATGAGAAGGGGACAGTCCCCTGACATGAGAAGGGGTCAGTCCCTGACATGAGAAGAGGACAGTCCCTGACATGAGAAGAGGACAGTCCCTGACATGAGAAGGGGACAGTCCCTGACATAAGACGAGGTCAGTCCCTGACATAAGAAGAGGTCAGTCCCTGACATGACAAGAGGACAGTCCCTGACATGACAAGAGGACAGTCCCTGACATGACAAGAGGACAGTCCCTGACATGACAAGAGGTCAGTCCCTGACATGAGAAGGGGACAGTCCCTGACATGAGAAGAGGACAGTCCCTGACATGAGAAGGGGACAGTCCCTGACATGAGAAGAGGACAGTCCCTGACATGAGACGAGGACCAATCCCTGACATGAGAAGGGGACAGTCCCTGACATAAGAAGAGGTCAGTCCCCTGACATAAGAAGAGGACAGTCCCTGACATAAGAAGGGGACAGTCCCTGACATGAGAAGGGGACAGTCCCTGACATGAAAAGAGGTCAGTCCATGACATGAGACGAGGACCAATCCCTGACATGAGAAGGGGACAGTCCCTGACATAAGAAGAGGACAGTCCCTGACATGAGAAGAGGTCAGTCCATGACATGAGACGAGGACCAATCCCTGACATGAGAAGGGGACAGTCCCTGACATAAGAAGAGGTCAGTCCCCTGACATAAGAAGAGGACAGTCCCTGACATAAGTAGAGGACAGTCCATGACATGAGAAGAGGACAGTCCCTGACATAAGAAGAGGACAGTCCCTGACATGAGAAGAGGACAGTCCCTGATATGAGAAGAGGACAGTCCATGACATGAGAAGAGGACCAATCCCTGACATGAGAACAGGACAGCCCCCTGACATGAGAAGAGGACAGTCCTTGACATGACAAGAGGACAGTCCCTGACATGAGAAGAGGACAGTCCATGACATGAAAAGAGGTCAGTCCCTGACATAAGAACAGGACAGTCCCTGACATGAGAAAAGGACAGTCCCTGACATGAGAAGAGGACAGTCCCTAACATGAGAAGAGGTCAGTCCCTGACATGAGAAGAGGACAGTCCCTGACATGAGAACAGGACAGACCCTGACACGAGAAGAGGACAGTCCCTGACATGAGAACAGGACAGACCCTGACATGAGAAAAGGATAGTCCCTGACATGAGAAGAGGAAAGTCCCTGACATGAGAAGGGGACAGTCCCTGACATGAGAACAGGACAGTCCCTGACATGAAAAGAGGACAGTCCCTGACATAAGAAGAGGACAGTCCCCTGACATAAGAAGAGGACAGTCCCTGACATGAGAAGAGGACAGACCCTGACATGAGAAGGGGACAGTCCCCTGACATGAGAAGGGGACAGTCCCCTGACATGAGAAGGGGTCAGTCCCTGACATGAGAAGAGGACAGTCCCTGACATAAGAAGAGGACAGTCCCCTGACATGAGAAGAGGACAGACCCTGACATGAGAAGAGGACAGTCCCTGACATGAGAAGAGGACAGTCCCTGACATGAGAAGAGGACAGTCCCTGACATAAGAAGAGGACAGTCCCTGACATGAGACGAGGACAGTCCCTGACATGAGAAGAGGACAGTCCCTGACATGAGAAGAGGACAGTCCCCTGACATGAGAAGAGGTCAGTCCCCCGATATGAGAAGAGGACAGTCCCCTGACATGAGAAGAGGTCAGTCCCCTGACATGAGAAGAGGACAGTCCCCTGATATGAGAAGAGGACAGTCCCTGACATGAGAAGAGGTCAGTCCCCTGAAATGAGAAGAGGTCAGTCCCCGACATGAGAAGAGGACAGTCCCCGACATGAGAAGAGGACAGTCCCAGACATGAGAAGAGGACAGTCCCCGACATGAGAAGAGGACAGTCCCTGACATGAGAAGAGGACAGTCCCTGACATGAGAAGAGGACAGTCCCCGACATGAGAAGAGGACAGTCCCCGACATGAGAAGAGGACAGTCCCTGACATGAGAAGAGGACAGTCCCTGACATAAGAAGAGGACAGTCCCCTGACATGAGAAGAGGTCAGTCCCCCGATATGAGAAGAGGACAGTCCCCTGACATGAGAAGAGGACAGTCCCTGACATGAGAAGAGGACAGCCCCTGACATGAGAAGAGGTAAGTCCCCTGACATGAGAAGAGGACAGTCCCCTGACATGAGAAGAGGACAGTCCCCAGACATAAGAGGACAGTCCCTGACATAAGAAGAGGACAGTCCGTGACATGAGAAGAGGACAGTCCCTGACATGAGAAGAGGACAGTCCCTGACATGAGAAGAGGACAGCCCCTGACATGAGAAGAGGACAGTCCCTGACATGAGAAGAGGACAGTCCCCGACATGAGAAGAGGACAGTCCCTGACATAAGAAGAGGACAGTCCCTGACATGAGAAGAGGACAGTCCCTGACATGAGAAGAGGTCAGTCCCCAGACATAAGAAGAGGACAGTCCCTGACATGAGAAGAGGTCAGTCCCCTGACATGAGAAGAGGACAGTCCCTGACATGAGAAGAGGACAGTCCCTGACATGAGAAGAGGACAGTCCCTGACATGAGAAGAGGACAGTCCCCAGACATAAGAGGACAGTCCCTGACATAAGAAGAGGACAGTCCCCGACATGAGAAGAGGACAGTCTCCGACATGAGAAGGGGTCAGTCCCTGACATAAGAGGACAGTCCCTGACATAAGAAGAGGTCAGTCCCCTGACATGAGAAGAGGACAGTCCCTGACATAAGAAGAGGTCAGTCCCCCGACATGAGAAGAGGACAGTCCCTGACATGAGAAAAGGTAAGTCCCCTGACATGAGAAGAGGACAGTCCCTGACATGAGAAGAGGACAGTCCCTGACATGACAAGAGGACAGTCCCTGACGTAAGAAGAGGACAGTCCCCGACATAAGAAAAGGACAGTCCCCTGACATAAGAAGAGGACAGTCCCTGACATAAGAAGAGGACAGTCCCCTGACATAAGAAGAGGACAGTCCCTGACATAAGAAGAGGACAGTCCCCTTACATGAGAAGAGGACAGTCCCTGACATAAGAAGAGGTCAGTCCCTGACATAAGAAGAGGACAGTCCCTGACATAGAAGAGGACAGTCCCTGACATGACAAGAAGACAGTCCCTGACATAGAAGAGGACAGTCCCTGACATAAGAAGAGGACAGTCCCTGACATAGAAGAGGACAGTCCCCCGACATAAGAAGAGGACAGTCCCTGACATAGAAGAGGACAGTCCCTGACATGACAAGAAGACAGTCCCCGACATGAGAAGAGGTCAGTCCCTGACATAAGAGGAGGACAGTCCCCGACATGAGAAGAGGTCAGTCCCCTGACATGAGAAAAGGACAGTCCATGACCATGGCACTTTGTCCTTTAGAGATTTTTAGTACATTATATCATACATCTATATAATATAACACTGGATCTGTTCTGCTTTTCGTACAATGTACAGACAAACATCCAGAGCATTTCACCCGTAAAGTTCTTCTGGGTAAAAATACAACCTCATCAAATTGGATCACCATACTTTGGTTTTATGTTTTATCTTGTTATTAACTAAATCAACAGAAAATTAAGATTCTTTGTTGTACTTTTAAATCCCCTATGGTCATACAACCTTTCAGGATTTACCACAAAATCCTGCATCATACAAAATTGTATTAGCAACATTTGCCTTCATAAACATGATCGTATTAAAAACTAAAAAGGCATGTCAAATTATAAGCCAAATTTAAAGGTCATTCTTCAAGCTTTGGAGTCATAAATGTTCTTCACAGTCTAAGAATGACATTTCCCAGATTACAATCGGGAATTCCGATCAACCTTTCTTTTCCATTGTAATTTGATACACCAATTGCAAAGACCCCTATAAGGACTGTTCATTTAAGTGATAAACAGATTGTAAAAAATTAAATAAAAGTATGTTAAAAACATAAACGAAGAATTTACAATGTCAAATTCTCATTGTTTATAATTTGTTTCTCCAGAAAATGTGATAAAAGTTTTCAAATAATCTGAAATAGGTGTTATCGGCCAAAAAAATACTGTAATCAGCCTAATAAGTCATCAGGCAACATAATATTGCAATCGGCCTAATAAGTCACTGGCCAACATAATATTGCAATCGGCCTAATAAGTCATTGGCCAACATAATATCGCAATCGACCTAATAAGTCATTGGCCAACATAATATCACAATCGACCTAATAAGTCATTGGCCAACATAATATCACAATCGACCTAGTAAGTCATCAGCCAACATAATATCACAATCAACCTAATAAGTCATCTGGCAACATAATATCACAATCGACCTAATAAGTCATTGGCCAACATAATATCACAATCGACCTAATAAGTCATTGGCCAACATAATATCACAATCGACCTAATAAGTCATTGGCCAACATAATATCGCAATCGGCCTAATAAGTCATTGGCCAACATAATATCACAATCGACCTAATAAGTCATTGGCCAACATAATATCACAATCGACCTAGTAAGTCATCAGCCAAAATAATACCAGATTTGACCTAATTAACACATCTGCCTCTATAAGTGTATCCCCACCTTTTTTAAAGAAATAGAGGATGGGTGCATTAATGGAAACATATAAAAAAAATCTTACCTTACTTTTAACCAAAGGTATGTAAATGACAAAAAATGTTAATTTTTTCATTTAGATTTTACTAGGAAAATTTCTACGTTTTTATCAAGTGTAATTACACCCCTTTGTACTTTTGTTAAGTACACAGTGCGATTATTAGGTGGAATACGGTAGTTTATGTCAATTTCCGTTTTATCTTCAGAAACATGCATCAATAGGAATTTCAAAGCAATTGGCACTTTCTTCAGAAAGTTAAAAAAAAAAAAAAAAAAAAAGTACCATCATATGCAAAATGAATTAATATTCTTTAAATTAATTCACTGCAATCAATTTCAAATAGCAAATTCTGCACAATTTTTGCCTTTCAGTTGCTACATGAGGGTCAGTTTGTATTTGACAAATAAAAAAAAAAAGTACCATAAAGTGCAAACAGCCTTTGGGGACAAAAGGACCAGTTTAAAATCCTTCTTCAGAAGTACAATACATTCTTTACTGCTAATTAATGAGTTAATTAACTCCATTAGCGAGGTATGCTTTATTTACTTGGCTCCTAATTAATTTATGTTAATTGTGCATTCTAGAACTGCAGCTGGGTAAAACAAAACTCCACTATCAACTTTAAAAACTTTCTCGTTATTTTGATAAAGTAAACACTCACAGACTAGAATTCAACAATTGAGATTTCATCCGATCAGTTCAATAAAACATCCTGCAATGCTCATTAGTGGATTTTTGTTCAATTCCACTTCCTGTAAATTTTGATTAAAGCCTGTCACTTGGGAATTCCCGAAAATTGTCAATGTTTGTAATGACTGCTGGCATTTCTAGCGTAGAGACGTTGTGACAGACCCAAATTTGTAAACATGAATTTATAACAAACTTTGTGGAGCAATTAACACCAAATCACACTTTTCGTTTACACTTCGAAAATCTCATTTTCTAGAGAATGCCTACAGCTATAAATCGTACATACTGAATTACCCACTGTTTGTCCAAAGTAAACATTCCAGATGTGACATATTTTTTACTTTTTTGTTCTTTTTTTCTTAGATTTTAATCAGATGTAAATTTTTATTTTTATTTAATTTCTTTCAATTGTAAATTTTCTCTATTTTATTTTTTTAAATTTTGTCATGTAATTTTTTTTCTTTCTTTTTTTTCAAATTTTCATCAGATGTAACAATCTGGTTGAAAATTCAACAATAACACTTAAACTTTTCTTTCATCATGCAATATTTCAAAATAACTGTTGAACCAAATACCAGATCTCTCCTGATACTGCCGTCGATGTTGCGACTTCTAAAAGTCCATAAACTGTAAGATAATTTCTTCATACAACAACAAAACAGCCACAAATGTAATTACATGTCTCGCCTGTCCCGCTTTGGCAGTATAGTAAGTTTTTAAAACAAACTCCCAAATTAAATAAAATTCTTTATTTTTCACCACAACAACAAAAATAAAAAATCTACATTGATAAAGGGTTGCAAAAGCATCAATTAAAATTCGTCTAATATGTCATGTTTGCCTCTCCCTTGTTGGTTTGTACTTCTCATGCAGGAAGCCAAGAAATGGTCCAGTATGTACTGTCGTGGTTGTGTCCTTGGGCAAGACACTTTACTCTATTTATTCTGGGTGACATGCCTCCCGTATGTTGTCCAGTGAGGTAGCCACCAGCTACTACAAAGATCTCTCACCTCAAAATTATCCTGGGTGATAAACCCAACAAACAAACTAGTTTAATAGAGAGAAGTCTCTCGAGACCATTGATTTCTCCATTAATTGTCTTATTCAACTTTACACTTTAACGGATCATTACTTCTCAGTATGATGTCCCTATAATCCACTTCGTGTGGCTAAACCTGTTACATCAACATTAAATGATTAAACACTATCACTTTTTTGTTTTCCTCAACAATTTTCTTTATCCTTGATAACAAGTCTGTTATTATATTCTAATACACGATAGTTTCGATCAAAAATGACAGAATGACAGACAGATAGACAGAAAGAATTATTCCATACATAGACATTTGGTCTGTAATTATACTACACATCAGTATTGCAATAGATTGTGTCCATCACGGTTCATGATTGGCTCCATCTATATTCATAAGCTATAAACACGTATCACATCTTCATCAATTTGGCCGGACAGTTCATGATTATTATTCTGGCCAGTTATATGGTCAGAAAGAATGACCACCAAATTCTGGACACTTGAAGTAATATGGTCTGTAAGAAATATGACCACCAAATTCTGGACATTTATATGGTCGGTAAGACTGACCACCAAATTCTGGACATTTATATGGTCGGTAAGACTGACCACCAAATTCTGGACATTCATATGGTCGGTAAGAATGACCACCAAATTCTGGATACTTATATATGGCCTGTATAAGAATGAACACCAAATATGGTCAGTACTAATTTTCTGGCCACTTGTATGGTCAGCATTAAGTTTGACCATTAAATGCTGGTCATCATGCATGGTCAATGACCACCAAATTCTTGCCATGCACTTACATGGTCAGTAAGAATGATCATCAAATTGTGGCTACTATGGTCAGTAATAAAGAGTGACCACCACATTCTGGCCACTCATGATCAACAAATCTTTAAAAAAAATATGCAGAATTGTGCCATTGAAACAAGAAATCCTGAAATGAAATCTTTAAAATGAAGTTACTCAATATTATCCTATTAAACCACAAAAAAAAATATCCTAAATAAGATTGCAATTTTGAAACACTTCTTAATTTAAATCAAAATTCAATCATTTTTAAGTTCAGAAACAACATTTCTCAGATTCAAAAATAAATCTTATTGAATCCCAACCATATCAGTGTACACAAAAGAGACTAAACTGGCTATCGTTTAATTATTTTCTAGCGATTGCGAGTTGTGTTACACTTTATGTTAACATATTCTACTTACCAATTTAAGTGAAATCAGCTAAAACAATATCTTTTTCCTCGGTAACTATCATGTTTTTTTTCAAAAAATCACAACTACACACAGTCCTCGTGTTAAACACAGCCAGAAACATGGCTAGGGGCTGGTCAAAGCCTATCGACCAATAACCAACAATATATCGACACCAGAAATCAAACACAATATTCTAAAAATTCAAACAAATCAATGGAAAATTTGAATCCATTTACATATATCATGTTTTTAAATTTTCCAGGTTCTTGATAGGCATGCAGCCCCAAGGGTTTCATTACAAATACTGCTGCTTTCAAACAACATCTGGCATTTAAATGTGGAACTGTTAAAATGTTCATGAATTTCATTTGATGTTAACGTTCTAGAGAATTCTCGTCAGCATAATTCAGACATCGTGTAAACACTGAGGATTTTGATTAAACAAATTCTGATACATTTTTATTTGATCGTACCAAATGACATTTAAGATTTGCTTAAACAAACTGTGCCTTGATTGGCACCCTTGGAGTAATTCTCCGTTTTATTGATTAGATCGTAGATGTTACATAACGCTCTACAAATCTTACATTACTTCAGAAATCTGTATACCACTAAAACCGACCTTCCTTCTCCAAAACACATTCTTAAAACCATTCTCCAACCCTCAGAAATCTGTATACCGCTAAAACTGACCTTCCTTCTCCAAAAATCTATATTTACTACCTAAGTCTCCAAACCACAGAAATCTGTATACCTCTAAAAACGACCTTCCTTCTCCAAAAATCTATATTTGGTACCTTCTCCAAAAATCTATATTTGGTACCTTCTCCAAAAATCTATATTTGGTACCTTCTCCAAAAATCTATATTTGGTACCTTCTCCAAACCACCGAAATCTGTATACCACTAAAACCGACCTTCCTTCTCCAAAACTCTATATTTACTACCTTCTCCAACCCTCAGAAATCTGTATACCTCTAAAAATGACCTTCCTTCTCCAAAAATCTATATTGACTACTGTACTTCCTCCAAACCTCAGAAATGTATGTACCTCTAAAACTGACCTTCCTCAATACATCACAGACAGTATCACAGGACAACAATGGCTCCTTTATACAAACACCCTGACCGGAGTAAGAATGAGTTTAGGGTGATCTATTTAATCATGTCTCGGCCAAATTAAACCTTCCTCCATGTTCTCTCATCTGTTGTCCCCACAATAACAACTCTACACCTTTATCAGATTAACTTGTTTGTCCCGATCATCTGGAGGGATTTCTACATTATAAAGTAATTAATCATTGACCCCTGGATAGCATGACAAACACAGAGTCGACCAAACACATGTATCATAAATGTATCATCTTATTACTAGTTGTCCCCAGAGGTGTGGGCGATCGACCATAGCAGGCCACGAGGAAAATAGAGCTATTTACCATTCCCAGATAACTCAGAAATTCAATTGTAGTGATACTGGATAAATGGAGAGCGGTAAAGAATACATTCCTTCGGCTGTATTGAGTACATTACTTGAGCTGCATTTTACTGCATTGAGTAAATTCCTTGAGCTCTTATTGAGTACAATCCTTGAGCTGTATTGAGTACATTCGTTGAGTTGTATTGAGTACATTCCTTTAACTCTATTGAGTAAATTCTTTGAGCTTTCCTTACTTCTGACCTTGAAATCTGGTCAAGGTCATCTATTTGAACTAACTTGGTTGCCCTCCGTCTCAACATGCCCACAGGCCTTTGCCCTTTGCCCTTTGCTACATTGGATTGCTCAGAAGTCATTTAAACAGAAAAGTTACTGGACAGACAGATGGATTACGGCCACAGCACCATGGCATAATCTCACAGCATGGCCTTTCAGGCAAATGAGGTAATAAATACGCCACACATTATATATCCGTCCCAGAATGACTTATATGTCCACCCATATCTATAAATTCTGTAAGTGGTCTGTAACTACCCATAGACAGTTTAGAAGGGAGCCCCAGAAGAAATTGCTGACTCTATCCTTGTCTATTATGTAGCTAGTCACTGTTTAGAACTTCATTTACTGTAAGCGTTTTTATTTTTGTGAACTAAAATTTTAGTGAGAATCAAATTAACAGATTACCGCAATGATGAGATATTAGCACATCCACAATACTTGCTGTAGGAAACTACTATCAGAACCTACAATTAGCATGACCTATAAGTTACAGGCAGCTTTCAGCACAAAGAGCGCTAAATAAGATCACCACAAAAATTGGTTTGTTTACAGTACTTTGGGAATGATTTAAAAGAAAGACCCACAGGGATGAGACTTGATCTTTCATGATGTGTGTAATTGTTATTCAGAGCGCTAGGCTATATATAGTGTTGAGGTCCCTGTTTAGGAGTAATAAGTAGACAGACATAAGACAAATTTTGTTTATCGGTTTATTTTGCTAAACGTTTAATTAACAGCCAGAAACAAGCATACTGGGTATTGTGTAGTGATACATGTCCCCTACCAGTCTTCGTTAAAATTAGTAAGTGACCTAGCTTGACCTTGAACCAAAAACCCTGAAACTTAAACTTTTTTTGGAGATATTATGGTCCTTTAATTAAATATTCTATAAAATTTGGTCAAAATTCCTGAAGGAATAAAGCTGTTAGAGCGCTGACAATCTTTTTATTACGTACCTAAATACACATACTTGCATACAAGACGGATGGGGAGAAAACCTATAGTCCCCTTGGTTTCACTGATAGGGGACTAACAAGCATATTTGATATATACTATAAAGTTAAACATGAAATGAAACTAAAATACAATACAGCGTTAAGAGAAATTTATCGGACTTACTATTTAATATGAAAGTAATTATACGAAACTAATCTAAAACTTAAAAGTATAATGGAAACTGATGTTCTAAGATTTTGTTCAACTAAGATGATAATTTGCAAACTTCCCATGAAAAGAGTCAAAAGGATATAAAATCTTAAATTACCATGAATTTTAACTCATTCTTAGTAACGTGTCACCACAAAGGCGACTCCTTGAAGCTATATGACATGACAATTGAAACAAAGGAAATCCAAGCCAATTACATCTTCTCCAGGAATTTTACTAATGTGTGTTGTGATTATAGCAAAAATTTTGTAACGGGTATAATTAAATTATGTGATAAATGTATATTAAAATCCAAATCGTGCTTCCCGATCTTTTAAAACATGAAATTTCAGTTCCGCAAAATTAATTATAATTTAATGTGTTAGCTAGGAGATGCAATTGCGGGGGTGAAAATTAAAATGATGTTTTAACACAATGAGAATATATAGCTTAAGGCTGTCCTTGGCGATCAGACTCTTAAAAGCTTTTCAATGTCTCTATGATACGCATGGGGCAAAACAATACTCTACAGTCCCATCCCTTCCGCGTTTAATTTAGTGATCATTGATGTACAAACAATGTTGCATAAATATAATCTCCTTATGTTTTTTATTTTAATTAAATTGAACATATGAATTTTAAAAGCAGATATTTAATCATGGCATATTTCATACATTTAACAATGTTCCAGGCACCAAAATTACTGATTATCATCAAATTGAAAAGTGAATTTCATGTGGAAAGGCAATAAATGAATCATTAATTCTCTCAGATATCTGAACATTTGAAAGCATTAACCTCAAAGGAAACGTTAGCAAACGAGTAAACAAGCAAAAACAAAACACAATTGATGTTGAAATATTAGAAATTTCATGATATACAATAATGCAGCAATTAGAAAAAACGTGACAGAAACACAATCATATTATCGCATCAAATGTATTTTTCCATCAGTGTGATTCGAACAGATATTAAACATATCAGCTAACACAAAATGTTGTAATTTCTTAATCTCTTCATGTCAGGTATTAAAGTGGTATGAAAACAGGATTCGGCTTGTCGCAAAAAAAAAAAAAAATTGTTTTATTTTTTTTTGTGTGGAAAAAGCCGACAACACGTTCAGTAGAGGTGATACTCAATGTTGACTTTTAACATCTGTTGCTGGTCCTAAATGACTCAATTGTCAATGGGCCGTATAAAAAGTCAATACAATAACTTCGATTTCCGCCAGAGTAACAAAATTGTATAATAATTGATGGGATTTGCTAAGTGAGTCCTGATTTCATCCCTGTCAGAGTTCACTCGCAACCCAGCATCCAATTTCAGTGTTGCCCCCTAGCAGTACCGAGGACCACGGAGTAGTGCATATCAGATATTCGATGTAATTTTATTAGTTTTTCATTATCAAATATGATTTGTATCTCATAATCCCATCTGAATGAAAAAAGAGCCGATTTGAAAAATCAATGTACAGTATATGGTATATAATTGTAATGAGAAATTTGTTTAAGTAGATTTCATTGATCCAACTATTAGTGATGTAAGTATATACAGATGGATGCTCTCCCCTGGGTGGTCTAGATTGCGTAATGTAAGTGTTTGTTTGACCCAGATTATGTGATGTATAGCAGATGAAAGCTTTTCCTGGACCTTGATTGTGATCAATCAGAACGTGCCTCACAGGTGTTTCTCACAGCACCTCGTATGTTGTAATAATCGTAAAAAATGAATTTAAAAGAAATTTCAAAATGTCATCAGACGTCAATTCCCCTGCTGCCACATGACACCTCAAAACACAATAATGTGAGAAGTATATATATGTACTTATAATCAACCTTATTATAAAGTTTGTTGAAAGTCTATGAAAGAATTAAGTTGCTAGGTGATAAAACTGAAACAGTTGATGATTTTCTTATTTAGCAAGTGACCTTGACCTTGACCTTGGAAGCCTGAAACGCAACATTATACTCATTCTCAACCTTAAATATTCAAAGTTTGATGAAAAACTGTCAAAAAATGAAGTTGCTAGGTGTTAAAATTGAATCCGAGTAACGGACAGACATTGGCAACGCTAAAAGTTATTAATACTGGATATGATTTCAGCCGTTCAGATGTTAATAATGGCAGCCATTTTGTTTTTTCATCAAATTAATAATGCCATTGTCTTAGTATTACCAAACCACATGAACACACCAATTTTTATTAAAATCGGACATTATCTAAATTTTGACCAATCAGAAGCCTCCATTTGGTGGCAATCTTGAATCATATGATTCAGCATTGTTTTCTTTTTAAATGAGGGCTTCAAATGAGGGCTTCCATTGAGGGCCTCCAATGAAGAAAGCAGTTGCTATTTCTTGAAGGTAAAAACCTGTCAAGCGACAAATAAATATGCTTTAGGAATATTCTACCTAAATGGAAATTTCTTTTAATGCATGAATCTCTATAAGCATTTATGATGGTAATAAGTGGTCACAGAATAATGAAAAAGTTGTGAGAAAATTTTGTTTTTGTTTTTTGTTTACAAAATATTCTCTGTGACAGAATTTAGAGTACTGTAGTTATTCATACATTTCTTTTCAATCTTTAACCATAAGAAAATGAAAAAGAAAAAAAAATCTAAGTTATTTGTTTGCAATGAATTCTGGTATTAACGGTTATTCACATATAAATCCGATTTACCAATGATGGCAATACATCTGAAAACAATTATCGAAAATAAAAACAAACATTCCTGAAAATGGCATAATTTCTCAAATAAAACTTCTACAAACCTACAAAACTAATTTAAACAAAGAATTACACAAAAATGTCACTGTTCACTGCTACTTAAAGAGATTACTATCATCCTGCCTGAAAACTCGAGTCGTTAAACAAAATAATCTTGTTCTACCCACATTGTAGAAATTGTTACACAAGAATAAAATATTACTCTTTATACCGCAGTAAAGATTCCAGTGAAACCATTGTTTTTGAATTGTTTTTAAAACATTTCCATCTGATAAACTGCTTTAAGCAGAACTTTAATTTAAAGGAGAGAAAAAGTAATATGCTTCAGCACGCAAATCCGTCCGACTTGATTAGCGTGACTGATTAAACAAGATACACTTGAGACAGAACAAAAAATATCACGATCGAGCAGGGAAAGCTGACAAAATATTTCTCCCTTTACGAATGTTTCCTTGTTCTAAACATTTTACAACCAAAGTCTTGAATCAATAAGCCCTAAAGTGTGAAATGTTCAATTATAAAGCCTGTGCGTATTCTACCACGACTTGCAATCGGTCCTGATCACGTTCGGTGACATTTATTTTATATTTGCAAAAGAGTATATTGGCTAAAGTACAAGGAGTTTTATGGGTAATTATATTATGAAACAAAAGATGGCTATCTTTTAGATTATATTTACTATATATACACAAGGTTTTCATGATTAAAAGTAACAAACGGAACAGGCTCTCTCAGGTGTTGTTGTAAACAAATACGCCCGACAGCAATAACTCGCAGACAAATTGATACACCTCGTTTGCTGACATCTCGGCTGATGTTGCCATAAAAAACTCAAAGGAATCTTTCTGCCTGCTGTTGATCGTCACAAAAACCAAACATCGCTGTTTTTCCTGTAATTACAACAGATTGCATCATTCGGTCCTTAATCAATCACTAGTTCTTTAAAGAAGATTAAAAGAATTTGTTTTGATTGCCATTTTTTTTGGAAGAAGAAAAATAATTCTTTCTAAACCTACGAGTCAACAGATTCTCAAAGGTTAATTAACAAACTGTTTTGTTCTGAATCAACCCTGGGCTGTTCAGGAAACACTTTCATGTTTTGTTCCAAATTCAGTGTAAGCTTTCAAAAAGAAATACAATATTTAGTTTGGAATCACAAATACAATGAGTTTTCAGGAATTACATGTATACCATTTAAAGCTTAGACTGGTATCACTCATGAGATTTCAGAAAATATTACAATGTTTTGATGGAATCAACCATGAGTTTCAGGAAATATTACAATGTTTTGATGGAATCAACCATGAGTTTCAGGAAATATTACAATGTTTTGATGGAATCAACCATGAGTTTCAGGAAATATTACAATGTTTTGATGGAATCAACCATGAGTTTCAGGAAATATTACAATGTTTTGATCAGAATCAACAACTCGTGAGATTTCACAGAATATTAAAATGTTTTGATTGGAATCAACCACAAGTTTTTCAAACAGATTACAATGTTTTGATTGGAATCAACCATGAGAATCAACCATGAGTTTTCAGGAAATTATAACAATGTTTTGATTGGAATCAACCATGAGAATCAACCATGAGTTTTAAGGAAATTATAACAATGTTTTGATTGGAATCAACCATGAGAATCAACCATGAGTTTTAAGGAAATTATAACAATGTTTTGATTGGAATCAACCATGAGAATCAACCATGAGTTTTAAGGAAATTATAACAATGTTTTGATTGGAATCAACCATGAGAATCAACCATGAGGTTTTAGGAAATATTACATTGTTTTGATCGGAATCAACCATGAGTTTTTAGGACAGATTACAATGTTTTGATTGGAATCAACTATGAGTATATTATGCTTTTGTTCTGATTAACAATAACTAGATTTTCAGATTACAAGTTGAAGAGATTTTATCTTGGACAAAGAATTGAAGCTTGGAGCGTTGCTTGGTTGAATGTCGCAATTGTATGGAACACGGAACACTGAAAGTGTAAACCGATTCTCATGTCTGTCTCGATCATACAAAGATGTGTACATATAATGAACGTGTATTTGCAGTTGGCTTTGATCATCGGCCTTGTCTGCCGACACAACCCCTGACGACACTTATCTCTTAACTTTACTACAGCATTCACAGACGAGCGCCCCCCAGGAATTGTTTCCAATGCTAAATGGCCAATGTCTAACAAGGTTTCTCCGTAAAATTTTTATCACAAGTCTCCCAAAGTGTTATGTGAAATGCATGATGTTTACCGATTCTGTTCCTCATAAAAATACTTATTGCCAGTTATTGCTGATTAAATTTTGTTCTGTATAATGCTATTAACCTTCTGCACATCACCGACAACAACCATGTCTGTCAAAATAGAAAAGACATCAATTTTTGGTAGACCATTACACGTTTCCTCTCAATCGAAATCATTTGAGCACGAACCTTGCCCTGAGTGTCATCGACATTCGATCCTCAACTTAAGGAAATTCCTTAACTTAAAATTTTCCACGGGAAAGCAATTTACGGAAATTAAGGCAAAAACCATGGCTGAGGAGCCATCCTTAAATTCTGTTATTCTTTCCTAAAGAAAGTTTTATGTTAAGGAAATTCCTCAAGTTTACGATTATTGATGAAACTGGCCCAAGAAGCATCGTCGGAGAAAAAGGTACCGCAAAGGCACTGGTTTATAGTGGGTAAAAGCAAGAATCGAATCCTGTTGTTCAATTAACGTCCAATAAAACCATTGCTGGTCGGTAGGTAATACATTACGGTTCAGAAATTCTAGGCTTTGTATTCAAGTCTCTATGGCATAGACACTATCACTTCTCCATTTGGCTACAATCTGGATGATAGAGCATGATAGAGACTCTTAAAGTTCATTGATTTAATCGATGGAGTACGCAGGTCTTCTCTGACCTGTCTCTTTGTACTATGTAGTTAACAGGTCGAAACACCAAATGGGCTGTTACATATAGATGAGTGACCAGCAAAGTTCAGATAGTTAACGGCCGATGCATCATATATTCTATAAGCATGAGTAGGTATATTGCAGCGTTATAATCAGACAAACAGGACACCAATAATTGAATACCGCTGAGATTCTGATCTCTGTACTTCAGACATACGTAGTGAATACCGATGTTGAATACCCCGGAGACTCTGATCTCTGTATTTCAGTAGTGAACACTGATGTTGAATACCCCGGAGACTCTGATCTCTGTACTTCAGTAGTGAACACTGATGTTGAATATTCAGTAGTGAACACTGATGTTGAATACCCCTGAGAGACTCTCATCTCTGTACTTCAGTAGTGAACACTGATGTTGAATACCCCGGAGACTCTGATCTCTGTATTTCAGTAGTGAACACTGATGTTGAATACCCCTGAGACTCTGATGTTGAATACTGAGATTCTGATCTCTGTACTTCAGTAGTGAACACTGATGTTGAATATTCAGTAGTGAACACTGATGTTGAATACCCCTCAGACTCTGATCTCTGTACTTCAGTAGTGAACACTGAGATTGAATACCCCGGAGACTCTGATCTCTGTACTTCAGTAGTGAACACTGATGTTGAATACCCCGGAGACTCTGATCTCTGTACTTTAGTAGTGAACACTGATGTTGAATACCTCTATGACTCTGATCTCTGTACTTCAGTAGTGAACACTGATGTTGAATACCCTGGAGACTCTGATCTCCGTACTTCAGTAGTGAACACTGATGTTGAATACCCCGGAGACTCTGATCTCTGTACTTCAGTAGTGAATACTGCAGATGTTGAATACCCCGGAGACTCTGATCTCTGTACTTCAGTAGTGAATACTGATGTTAAATACCTCTGAGACTCTCATCTCTGTACTTCAGTAGTGAACACTGATGTTGAATACCCCGGAGACTCTGATCTCTGTACTTCAGTAGTGAACACTGAGATTGACCAGCCAAGAGACACCAATCTATCTGCCATTCTTCCACATTCACTACCAGGAGTTGCTGCAATCTGATTGATCTTACTTGAGAATTCCTTAGATATGTACATATCAAAGAAGTTAATTAATGAAAGTCATATGCACCTAAAGGACCATAGCATACTGTCTAAAAATGCTCATTTGCATATGTAAGGCAAAATGTAAATGACATAAGCAATTCCTTCTGACCCAAAGACATAAAATTGATTGTAAATGACACCATAAACAATAGCTTGACCCTTCGAAGGTCAAATGCAACTTACTTCCACATATCACTTATTGAGAAAAGAATGAAACAGTTACAAATCTCAAAATACAGTTGTAAATATTTTCTTCCTTTAGTTCACAGATTGAAAAACCTAGAGGGGTGATGGGCAAAAACGAAAACGGCTCATCCATTTTCCAATTTTCTTTAATTTTATATAAAAGTTTTGATACTGCCTAAAAACTGCCTAAAATTGCCCATATTACATGCAAATTGTAGAATTTTCCTATTTATTTTGTATATCAGAGATTAAATACACTATCCCACACCTGTCATTGCCTTGAATTTCATTAAAGTCATTTCCTGTAGATGATACATTAGGCTGTGTGATAGTCTGTTGTAGCTTGGAAGCGGCGGTGCTTTATTATTGAAATAAAAATTTCGACATTTGAAGTAGAGGCCGTACCAACGCTGCAATCCCAAATAGGTAACGAAGGGTACTAGCCTGTAATTTGTGTTCCCTCGGAGTCCCGATGGATCTCAGTAATGAGTAGGACTTGTCACTTATTTAAGGCACGAAATAAATCTCCGTGTGATCGACTGTTCTTACGGTACGGTACCAAGGAGTAATCACCTTAAAGGCCTGAAATAGAAAGCTGCTCAATGTTTCCATCGTTCTACAAGCTGTCATAGTCAAAGGTCAATTGTCAATCTCCACCAGCCGTGACTTAACTCCCGATACTTTTGATTGACGTAAACAGAGACCTTACAAACTGTACGGAGGCTTTCAACTTCCTGTAGGAGTAATGCAAACTAAATCTAAAGATATCAAACTTCAGCGACATGATTTATGTTTACTGTACATCCAAGCATTCTTGTCAAATCCAGTTCACAAGCATCTTATTTAGATTTTTTTCTTGATAGTCATCGTATCTACAAAGTTTCCTCACAAAAATGTTGTTGCTTTTTACAATGCTAACTTCAAACTCTGAACTTTCCAAATCTCAATACTTCATATATGACAAAAATGCTTTTTGCAATTTGGTTTATATAATTTTATGATAAATGGAAAGTGGTTTTGATGAAAGGAATCAGGTGAAGCCAATTTGATTCTTTTGTGACTAATTGTGCAGAGAACGGGTAAAAATCCTGTTTTTTTTTTTTTTTTTTTTCAGTATTATTCTACACAATGAAGATACTAAATACTGACTGGTTCGATGCTGGGATATCAGTGGAATTGGAAAACAGATATCACAGGTCACATACGGACACGCCCACACACTCAGTAACAATTACACAACTCCGCGTACACTATAATGTATATGTCACTGATCATTGACAAAAGAATATTTCATTGATTTCCATTTTTCTTATCAAATTACATTAATACATATCAGGAAATGCCACTCTATAAATATGTAACTACACAGAAAGTGTGAAAGGATAGTATTTTCAATGAACAGTGTTGAATATTGATGAAGCCCCGGAAGTAACTGTCCGATAGCGACACCTGATGCCCTATCTACAATATATACTCATATTTAATAGCAATGGAGGTCACATAAATTCTATACGGTGAACCACCTATCCTGCCAGTAGGTATTTACTGGAGCTAAAAGGATTCTTTACAATTTTCCACAGCTATGCAACGTAATCGTAGACAGTCTTTCTGTGGATCATCAAATATTGACGGTTTTTCATGTGTCTATAGCCGTTCCAATCCATATATTACCTCAAGAGATGTTCCGGAGATCAGGAACTCTCTAGTGTTACGACAGCGTACCTGTCACTGCTTTAATAATTAACCTTTGACCTTTGATTATAATCCATTTTGATGTCTGAATCCAAAATACACATACAAATAGTTGACAATTTACGTTCCTACATACAATATTCAAAATCAAATTACGCTGATGTAACAACCATACGAACTATATAATTTAGCTGAGCTGAAAAAAACATAATGAATAATTAAATCAATTCTACTTTTCTCATGTTCAAATTAAGCTAAAACTTTACTTCATAATCAAGAAACAGCTAAAAATAGACTTAATTGACACTTAGATGGTGAAACATGCTAATTTTCTTCATTAACAACAAAATGACCTAAATAGACAAACTATCGATATTCAGATTCTGAAACAGCTATACTGTTTAAAATAATTTTCTACATAAATAACAGACCAAAGAGCCAAATTCCTACAGACATTCATATGCTAAAAAGTAATTTCGGTTAAGTGTGTAGAATATATTTTTTGTGTATATAATTAAGGAGTCAGGTAATTGTACATCTATGTAATCTTCTTAAATTAACTCTTAACTGGAATTGATAGACTAGTTCTAAATAACTAGTTTGGAAGACAGAGAGGGAGACTGCATTATGTGGGTAGTAATTGTTGGAGAGGATATGGGGGAGACACTTGGAGTGACTGTGGACACATCGATCAGCCAATAACCAATTAAAATACACTTAAATCATCGCTCCTGCAGTCAGACACACTGCCACCCTGCTGCTGCTGATGCTGCAAGGAGATATCACATGATCAGACAAGCAAGGTATATCTACTTATATAGAGATTAACATTAGACAAGAAACTATGTACTTTTTTAGGTATGAAAACTTGCTTTCATTGAAAGTCTCATTATTTCAGCCAAGATTTGTCTTGATATTGAGTGGGGGTCAAAGAGTACCTTTGAAAGGCAGGGATAATTCTGGAGGGGGCCATACTGTGACCAGTTGCCCCATATTTTCCAAAATGACCAACCAAAACTCACAATTTCCTTCAATTTTCTAAGTTTTGGCCCATAAGATTTCTGAAATCTTGTCAAAATGGCCCATGATTTTTGGGTCCAGGGTGAACCGTGCCTTTGAAAAGAAGGTTTGAAAACATTAAACCACTTCTTGATGGGAGTTCATACACAATATGAATGTCTACTGCATTATAAAGTTAAAGCGAAAATACCGCTTCATCTTTTTTTTTAATAGTCTGCTGTTAACACAAATCATGCCGCTGTATTAAAACCAACCTTCGAAGCAATTCTAGGGAAATTTAAGGTAATTTTACAGGTGATGGCATTAGGCAGCTGCCTGATGACATGAAATTATTTTGAGTCTGTCAAATAATGTTTTCTTGAAATTCTGCAATTTTTCTTATTCAGGAAATGGCTGCTTAATGCTGATTTTATAAGAAATTGTAATAGCAAAAAACAAGTGAGGTGATGTTTAAAATGTCAAACAGCTGTTGAAATGACAAGTTCATTCAAGGCTTGAACAACAAAATTTCTGGACTAGATTGCATTGTACACACAAACATCTATAAAAGAAGATGAAATCTTGTCTTGTATGCTTTGGATAATCTAATTTTCGGCTAACGGAGCCGGTCTGTATTCACGTCAAATTGTAGTCCCCAAATTTATGATCTCATGAAACAGCGATAAAATAGACAGTGCTGTAAAACTGAAATGAAACTTCGGCAATGAAAGAAATTAGTAAACGACTCCATCGACCATTCCGTCTCCGCAATCAGCCGCTACATCAAAGATACAGCCTCGGTATTAATTCCAAACAGCACACGCTTTTCATTAACTCTTGATTAAAGCAACATTGATGTACAAGATAAATCTACTGTCAAATTGTGAAGTGTGACATTAGAAATTTACAATAATTACGTAAAAACCAAAGTTGTAACCGAGCATGTCCTCCGGGACTAATTTTCGATGTAAACATGATTTGGTTTTCATTTATTCTTATCAATTTAATGACAATATACCAATATTTTATCTTCTCAATTCATAGAGAGTGTTGATGATTCTGTAATACTGAAATTACATCACTTTAAAAGTGATAAACACTTCACTTTATGTCATTGTAAAATGAACTTACCAGGAACAACAAACCTATCTAAAGTGACCTTTGACCTGTAAAAAAAAAGGGCGGCAACTGTACATCACGAAACTATTTTTAACCTGATACAGATCAGGTCCAACTGAACAATCATCAAGGATTTCTGACAATTACAACATGGTCCCATTAATCACTGGGAAATGGGTGTCTAGAAATAACCTAAGTTCTAACAAATGATCTTGAAAATGTCATGCTGTCTTAATGTCATATCAAAATTAATGCCATAATGTCATGACGTGTCGATTCACATGTCACAGTGTCATAGTATATGTACTCACACTACACTTCATAGAGTCAATAGGTATGAACTTGAGTCAAAGTCTTATGGTATCAACTTGAGCCACAGTCAAAATCTTATGCTATCAACTTGAGCCACAGTCAAAGTCTTATGCTATTAACTTGAGCCATACCTCAAAGTCTTATGCTATCAACTTGAGCTACAGTCAAAGTCTTATGCTATCAACTTAATTGAGCCACAGTCAAAATATTATGCTGTCAACTTGAGCCACAGTCAAAGTCTTATGCTATCAACTTGAGCCACAGTCAAAGTATTATGCTATCAACTTGAGCCACAGTCAAAGTATTATTCTATCAACTTAATTGAGCCACAGTCAAAATATTATGCTATCAACTTGAGCCACAGTCAAAGTATTATGCTATCAACTTGAGCCACAGTCAAAGTATTATTCTATCAACTTAATTGAGCCACAGTCAAAATATTATGCTGTCAACTTGAGCCACAGTCAAAGTCTTATGCTATCAACTTGAGCCACAGTCGAAGTTTTATATCAACTTGAGCTACAGTCAAAGTTTTATATCAACTTGAGCCACAGTCAAAGTGTTATGGTATATGCCGGGGGCACACGTCACGTGTCATGTCACTGTATCATCACAGACAGGCCACGGAATCTGAACCAAACTGGATGGTGCTGGAGGAGATATGGAGGCCAGGATAGGTCATATCCCCAGTGACATTAGTTCCCCTATCAAGTTCATCTGCTTGCCTCTACTGTAAAACTATAATTTCATTTTGTATATTATGTATACACAGCCAGTCATAACATGATGACTCTCCCATACACAGTGAACTGACCCAGAATTATTCATCATTTATCATCAATAGTGTTTTATCACTACTGAATTAAACATCCTCTTACATGTTAAATATTAACAATGATTTACTGAAAATTCTCTATGACAAAATAAAATGTATACTTTTGTAAGACTTATGTACAAGACAAATCCTATTATTCTACCTCATTTTTATAACAGTGCCTGTGATTAGCCGAAACGCATCATGTGGAAGGGGGACAAAACATCATATCACCCTGAGGCGCGTGAGCCAGGGAGATAAATATCATATCTCCCTGGACCATGTACCCCCATCGCGACCCCTACATTCTGTTGTGAGGAGTTGTCTCCCTTCCAGTTATTTACAAATGGCAGACGAATAGAAACGCAAACGTTTTCCTGCAGTTGAAGAAGCAGAAATAGATAAAGTTCTGCAAAAACAAGATTGCTCATAACACGAAAATATCAACAAATGTACACACCAACTGTTTCCAAGCGTTTCTAAAAGAAACTGTCAATAACACCTTGACTTGGAATCGTATCAATTGAGCGACCGGTATCACAAGAGTTTGTGATGAAAATTATATTTCATATCTTCAGCTTATTTTTTAGTATTATCATTACTGATTATTTTTCGGTATAATAAACAATTTATGGTCCTGGGATGCAGGGTAATATGAAGGTTTGTACATCAGTTCTTTTAGGGGCCTTTAAATGGGCTCGTTCCCATCTGAAATAATTTCATATTTAAGCTAAATTCTCAAAATTTGCAGTTTACTCCTGAAAAAATCTTTCCCATTTCACCCAATTTCTTCCCAAAATGAGACCAAAAGGCCGTTTTCCAAACCTGTGAGAAAAAGCCCTGTACATAAAGTGCAGGATTCCCACAAGAAGAGGCCCTCATGTGCTCACCTGTTGGGCCGAGTCTCAAAGTTTATTTCAGTATAATGGGAGTAGAACTTGAATTCATACCTCTTTTTCTTTCCAGTATTATCTTATTTCACAACTCTTGAATTCTGGTAATATTCAGGATCACATACTTGAAAATATGAACACATTTGAGCCCAAGTGACCTTGAATCTAACTGTCAATGTCATTCATATGAACAAAGGTAGTCCTTCATCCCAGCTTGATTATACAAATTGGCCAAGTATGATGACCTGAAGACGCCTCTCGGTTAATCACATAAGTATTTGAAGATTTTACCCTACTTGACCCATGTGACCCTAAATGTAGATCATGGTCATTCGTTTGAACAAACTTGATAGCCCTTCATGCAAGCATGACTTAGGGCCTCTTGAGTTGAGAAGAAATAAGGATTCTTTAGACAAAATATGCAGCATATACATACTGAAGGGATTAATATGTAAAAAAATGTATCCATATGAAACTGATGTCTACTACAAACCTGTCGAGTATGAGACAATGAAGATCAACTCAGTATCTGATCGAGACAGACATGGATTGTCAAGGTAGACAGATACCAACAAAACCATAAACCATATTTTATAGGAGAGACATTTAGTATTCTTATTTATAGGGACCAACCAACCAATTGTTTTTCCATAGACTTTAGTGTTAACGTTTTGGAGTATTTCATTTGAATTCTTAAATTCAATATGACAATTATGGTTTATAACAAAAGTTTAGGGTCTCATATAACACCTAATCAAAAAAAAGGTTGGGTCCTTTAGCTCAAATTTTCTCCATGGTAGCCATTTTGAAAATGGGTGAATTTCGCAGTAAAAATTCTCAAAATTAAATCATGGGTGAATTTCGCAGTAAAAATTCTCAAAATTAAATCAGACTTACGAAATTTATATCAACATTTCTTATGGATAGTTACCCATCAGGCTACATATCTATTTTCTTACTTCATAACATACTGGCCAATCAGTGGCTGCAAGACATTTTATCCCTGGCTCAACTTTCTATACACAGGGCATGTTTCAAAAAGCTATTTTTTTCAATTGGTTGGTTGTTCCCTATACAAACAAGCTCAAGTTATTGTTTCACAATGCACAAATAAAATCTACCCTGTTATTATCACAATTAATCCATATAATATCATCATCCTTGTAAGATGTGATATTAACAGGAACATAGTATATAGTACCTAAAATACTCTAAAAGGTGGTCAGGTGGCAGAGAGTTAATAAACTTGCCTTTCACCTATGTGACCGGGGTTCGATTCCTGTATTGTATATGAAAAGGTATGGGGTTAGACACCTGGTCAACAATGTGGGTTTTCCCCTGATAATCTGGTTTCCACCCACAGTAAGTTTTTTTTACTCTAAAAGGCCTTAGAGGATACAGTCTTCGTGTGAAGACAGATTTATATATAAATGTCTATCACTTGTTTCTGAAAACGTTTTCTTAGTACATCTTACTTGAATCCCATGTTCTGTATCAAGAAAAGAAATCAACTGAAACTGGTCTTTGTGTGATTAATTAAAACAATAATAAACAAGAGGCCCACAGGCCTTAACCTCCATCTGATTTTAAAACACCATGTACTGGTGTAGCAACTGGTGGATCTTGATAAGAAGTTTAATTAAGATACATGTTACTCAAGAAAACCATGATTGCACATCATGTTACTAAATGGCCATCGTGGCTGCCATGTTGAACAAGATTTGACAAGGGTGAAAAATAACACTTTGTCAGTTTCCTTTCTTTAAAGTCCCCACCAACTTTCAGATGTTACCACAGCACCAGTGGAACTGGAGAAGAGATTTAAAATGTGTTTTTGAATATAGTGGCCATCTTGGATTTCAGACCTGCTCGAAAAATTAAGAACGCCTGGTCAGCAAAAAGTTTCATATTAACCTCACTGGTTGAACTCTAGATGAAGTTTAAAATCAGGTGATAAAATGGAATTACTCTGTATTAGTACAATACAAAGTAATTACAATCTGAGTTACGAGTGATATTGAAATTACACTGTATTAGTACAATATTGTGTAGTTACAACTTGACTTATGCATGGTATTGGTATGTTATTGTTCTCTAATATTGATACAGAAAATGACATCTATTACTAGAATTTGCTACCAATACACATTCCGTCTGAAACAGGCTTGAAATGGTTTCCAATAGATTAGTTTACAGAGAATTAAAAATGACAAGTGTTATAGAAGTTAAAAACTATTTCAATTATGTTATTATCCAATGGGCACAATATATTGAGCTTTAAATTTCCAATTTAAATGCAATGCTCGTAGAGAATTTTCTTAGAATAGTTACTTTATTTACGATAATTAAATAAAATTACCATACATGCATTATATTTCACAAATAACTTTAAAATTACAGCAACATTATAATGCATCGATTATAACATTTCCATTGTATTTCTTATTGAACAAGGCATCGCAATTAAGAGATACAAAATTCCCTCGTGTGCCAAGTATACCGACTTACTGAATAAGCCCCAAGGTCAACTTGTATGTATTCTCATACTTGAAAATGATATGAAACTTGATCAAAATCCGTTTAAAAATAAAGTCCCTTGAGGGATGACAAATAATTTATTTTTATATGTAGTTTGATTAAAATAATTTGTCCCTTGAGGGACGACAAATGATTTATTTTTTACATTAAGCTTGAATAAAATGCATTAAAAATTAACTCACCAGAAAGTTGACGAAGATTTTCTATAAACAGTACTGGTGACCTTGTCCTTGACCTTCCTTGAGACATGAACTTGTTTACAGTATTCTCATACAACTATATTGAGTTTGACCAAATTCTTTTAAAAATTCAGTCACTAGAGCGCTGACAAACTTACACATGCACACACATATACACAAACAGATCACTTATATATCGCTTCCTCGACTTTAATGTCACTAGGGATAATAAAGGAGACAAACTAGAGGCTCAAGGGCAGGAACCAGACTCATTTCGTCTACTTTGTAATTCAAGGTATTCAGATAGGGCAAATGTGTATCATCCCGAGAGTTATAGACAAACTAAAATCCATGTGAACAATTCCGAACCACAATCTTGAAGATAATTTTATTTGAAGCCACTCTTAGATTGGACAGCAGTTCCTACACAATTTGTCTGCAGACTGAGATAATAACTGCTCCCCAATCAGACATTTAATAACTGCTCCCCAATCAGACATTTAATAACAGCTTGCCAGCATCTGCAGTTCACCACTGGGGAATATATTGATGAAGAAACTGTTCCCGGTAGGTTAAACCTCCCTCATACTTTACAAATGGTACATGTTGAGCTACAGGTATTCAATACTTCCATGGCCAATATACCTTCCCGAATTTCACAGCATACTGGAGCAGTCAGACAAATTGAATTGTGTGAGAGTGACACTTGTCTATATAACTGGAGCTTACACTGACCACTAGTCTGCCTAAATCTATTGCCAGTGGAATACACGTACCAATTTTCCTATCGTCTTCACGTCCCCCTGATTTCCACACATTTTATTTGTAGTTCTGATTAAATTCAACCGAGATCTTATCTCGTGGTGATCCCTGAAACTGCAGAAGGCATAATGGCATAATAAGCACAGGTTGTCCAGCGGTAGTCTTAGCATATATTTTAACCAAGATTGACAGGTTACGGCGACACAGTAGAACAGAAGCTATTCAAAACCAGACGAATATGTCCAGTTGCAGTTTACGGAAGCATGAACTCCGACACTAGATTAGGAAGGGGAGACTAGAGGTGTGGGAGCTAGGCAAACCCTTCCTGTTTTGACAAGTTCCGTCTAAATCAACTTTGTATCTGATTGAGACAGACAAGGATTTATTGTCAGAATACACGGAGCGCAACAAAACCATAAATTCATACATAGGAATGCCAATTGGTATTCATAATCAAACAACACTGAAAAGACATGGAGTAGTTTTAAGCCAAAATCTTTCAATTTGTAGACACGAATTTGATTTATTTTCACTGAAGTTCTGCTTTCCAGAGCGAATTGAGTTTGCATTTCTTTGTGAAGCATAACCATCCCGAGCAGATCGCATTATGCTGAGGTATTCAGACTGCAACTCCCAAAATCAGATTTAACTCTACAGAAGGTCAACACGTACACTTGTAAATATTCTCTTTAGATTGCAACCAATGACTGTAATGAAGATGCAGGGCTTTCTCTCAATGAACTTATAAAGTCAAAAGGCTCGTTAAACCTGACAATTTGGCAAGTCTCTTCTCCTGACGATTTCCCAAAGGATTATGCGGAAATATCAGCCAGCATGTCTATAACTTAGCTTTTCCTGAAATCGAACAACAAATTAATACAGGTTCGTGCCGATAATAGAAATGCTAAATTTTACAGAAGTGTACATAATGTGACTTAATTAAAGCTAATAGCATGACTTTGAGAAATACAAACCTATTTAATTTCCAAATTTGTTATTTCCAACCGCAACTACATGAAATTTGCTTCTGATGAATATTCATTCATTTGTAAAAAGTTAGTTCGGTTTTAACTCTGGAGCATGATCCTCTTCTTTGAATCAGAAGAAGTGTTAACAAAAGCAATCTATTTAAATAAACTTGATATTCCTTACTCTAATCAACAAGAGAAAACATCAATACTGCAGGATGGCATCAAACTTCATTTAGAATATGGTTGAGGTTAACAATGGCGGTGGCCGAGTAGTTAAGGTGTCCCGACACTTTATCACTAGCCCTCCACCTCTGGGTTGCAAGTTCGAAACCTACATTGGGCAGTTGCTAGGTACTGACCGTAGGCCGGTGGTTTTTCTCTGGGTACTCCGGCTTTCCTAAACCTCCAAAACCTGGCACGTCCTTAAATGAGCCTGGCTGTTAATAGGACGTTAAACAAAAATAAACAAACAAATAACAATGGTGGTCTTATAATGAAACCAAACGTCGAGTAGCATTGAATGACCTTTACCTTAGACAGATTTATCTGAAAAAATATTCACTTCTGAACAAAACAAAATTCTCTTAAAATTCTCAACAAAACAAGTATTCTGGGTATTGCTAAAGCAAAATATTACATATCCCCTACCAGTCCTACCTGAGTCCTCACTAAAAATAGTAACAGTGACCTTGAACTTGACCTTGACCCCGAAAACCCGGAACCTTATTCCTGACCGAGATATTATGGTCCTTTATCATTGTGTAAAGTTTGATCAAAATCCCTCAAGGAATGAAGCTGCCAGAATGCTGACAAACTTTGGCATTTACATAGATACTGTATGTACATACATATGTACATACAAGACTAACAGAAAGGAAACCTATAGTTCCACCATTTTTACCAGTGGGGGACTAATAACTTCCTCAATGAACAGATAATTCAAATCATTCAATCAACAAAAATCAACATCTAGTAAATGATGATTATGAAGAAGTTACATATGTGTCTCATGGTAGATTACAGCCACAATATAAAGCTCAGCTAAAGAGAACTTCAGTTGAGCATAAGACTTGCAAGACAGAGGTCCCTGGAGGAATGATCTCTTGCGGAGACATTGAAATAAATAAGATTTATCATGGCCGCTGTTACATTGGTGCCTCGATACGAAGGGACTCAGGAATCATACTTAGTGATACTTTCACAAGCATTGCTCAACCCCTGGAGACTAGTCATGGTTTCTTTCCTGGAAGGGGAAATATGTAACCCTGGTAAATACTAGCCGTAATATACCGCTTGGCTATTGAGAGATCTTCTCTTTAGTTTGATTGGTTGAGCATTATGACTAATAAGCCAGAGGTCCTGGGTTCGATTCATAGCAGAGGTGTTGAAATATATATATCCATGCTCACTGTTAGACATAATCCCTCAAATATTACTCTCTGATTACAAAAGATATTGTTTATGGCAGCTGTCAATCAGTCATATTTTTGGGAATCCAACTCAACAGAATTTCTCACCCATTTATCTGCAGACCAACAGTATATTGACACAGTTGATCCAACAGCACTTTGACCATTAATGTATTGGCCAATTACAGGCCATATGTATATATATATATAGCAGTCTCATAAAGAATTGTGAATCTATTAAGCTAATTGAAAAATCTGACCCCGAATGACCTTGACCCTTCATGCAATCCGCCACAAAATACGGTCAACTAAACCTACAAGACAGAAAATCATCCAAGTTGAATATATCTATATCAACTCAACACTGCACGAAGAAGCCATATGTTTGATTTCAGACTTAAAGGAAGGGATTCCTCAATGTACATCAATGCATACCTGTTCATCATGATCATGTGAAATTTCATTAGAATCTAGACGGTAAGTTTTCATATGACTTTCAGACAATTTCACGGCAAAGAATAGGAAAACAGAAGTAAAACCAATAATTTGTCGCCATGGCTTCTCGAGGTTAACGTAACAAGCTATAGGCTATGATTTTTATACCGCATAACAATACAGTTAATCTTCAAAGTAACAAAAGCCATTTTTCCATAACTTTATAAAGGCACAGTCGTGTAGTAGTAGAACGCAGGGCTATATGCGCATCTGACCATATGGTCGCTTAGTACAAATTCCACATGAGCAGTTTTGTATTTTTCAACAAGATACTTTACTCTGTTGTGTTCCACTTGACTCAGCTGTAAACGCGAGTACATGAAAGGGCAATGCAAGAAATGTCTTCAGCTATTAGCACAAAAATGGCAGCTCCTGCTGCATACCAACCAACCAACCAACCAACCCCCCACCCCCCGCCAAGAAGTTGAAAAAGACTTTGGCTGGTTTTCCGTTATAGCTAGGGCCCAAATACCCATGGATGAAAATTTGTGAACCACTTTGAGAGGGATATATTGCTGTGATATAGCAGTACATAAGAATTTTAAATTAATCATAATTATTAATTCAAGCGAAAAAAAAAGTTGGTATGTATTTCTGGTAAAAACTATTTATACAGATGGACAGTGGAGTTTATACATGCAGTCGTTAACACTGTCCATTTGTGGCCTCAATATATACCGACACATACACTGTCGCTCTTTTTAAATCAATTACTCATACCACTATCATCAATGGAACCCTCTCTGTCACTTAACGAGGTGTAATTGCAGCTAATATCTGGGAGCTAGCTTGGTCTAAGCAAATTATATACAAATTTTATTTAGTAATCTGCCAGTTTTCCTACATTTCAAAAAACGTGACTCATAGTGAAATTATCGTTAATAACGAACGTTCAATTATACAACAAAAATGAAAGCACTTTGGCCAATTTCTGCTTAAAAAACAATGACACATCTGCTATTCAATAATAATTGTACAAAATGGATGAACGACAAATTTTCTCAATAAATAGTTACATCATCTCAGTATTATCCAGATCTATAGATTGACGGTTATAATTTTAAGGTTTATCAATAACACCGCCAGCAATTTGTCAATAGGAACAACAAAAGGCCTCAACACTATACAGAGTCACTTAAGTTGAGGCTGAAACATCTGAATAGATATCAATTATGGAGTCCTAAACATAACAGAATTTTTACAATATTGCAGCAGAGAAATTTCATTATTTCTGCAGTTGACATTTATGAATACCAACTCCATTTTAGGAGTTCAGTGTAAAATAGATAAAAATCTAGACGTAGCAAAAGTACATCAAATGATTACCCATAATCCCACTAAACTGTCGTAGGACTTTTGTCAAGAGTTCCGCTATCCCAGGTTCAAACCCTAGGTAGAGTCATTATCAAATCTTAGAACATGATTAATCTCAATTACCTCCAGATGTATATACACTACACTTTATGTAAACTACCACTTCGAACCATCCTATATATTTTTGTATATATATATACATGTGTACAGTTCAAATTCCCAGAGCAGATCAAATATTAATTTCACTTACCGAGAATATGGTTAGGTTCACAGAGTGTTGTGCCGCAAAAAGAAACAGAGTACAATTATCCGATCACGATAGTACACAAGGATGCCCACACAACTCCTATCCCTTGTCACGTCTCGTGAACAGCCGATGGTAGGACCCCTTCACAGCGAGTCAGTGTTAGATAATCCTCTAACAATGTAATCCAATGTTCAACCAATATGATGGTCATTCCTCCATAATTAAAACATTTTGTTCTAAATGCTTCTAAATTCCTGTTTTTAACAAGGGAAGAATTAATCCTCAATCTTTTATCTTTAAAAGTTCAAAAATTGACTATCAATTCTTCATCATCTGTCACAAAAAAATAACTTCTTTATAGAATTTGAGTTCAGCTGATCTAAAATTCTAAAGATTAAATTTCCAAACACAACAAAAGAGGTGTTAGAATTACCAGCAGATTTTTTTAAGTGCACATTTAATTTCCAAATTATTTATCAAAACTATTCTTCAAGGAAATTTGGTGACCTTTTTTTAAGTTTCTTCAAATCCTAAATTACAGCCTATTACTCTATTGGGTTTCTAGTACTTACTCAGTTTTAAACAATATTTATGCCAATGAAATCAATATTTGATTTTTAATTCCCAGAACACATGAAGAAACTTTGAAATATAGACAAGGTATCTCGGAACAGGCAAATCCATGGAATTCCTAATGGAGCTTCTCTATAAAAGAAATCCTTATTTTGACATGTAAAAGGGAGGGAAAAATAAAATTCCAAACTTTACCCTTTAAATCTAAGATGACAAATAAATCGGCACATCAAGAACATTAAATTGTTCAAGAAAGGAAATACCAAAGTATAGTTACTGATAGGTGTAAAAAATATCTGGAGTTGTTATAGCGATGACTACGGATGATCCAGTGACAAGTTGTTTCCCAGTACGACCGTTAATACAGTTCTACGACTCGCCAGTCGTATAACACCAGTCTGGCTGTCGAGGCAGGCCGGTAGTTCAAAACACACACAAAGTTAGCGGAGAATCGACAGGAGGTTATCCTGGGAGTTGCTCAACAAATCGGCTTCCGTTGCACTATGACCATCTCCAAACTTGACTGGCATGTCGCCGCTACTCAGTGTGGGATCATTTTTTGTGTGTATCACACAGCGGGGTGCGGATCAATATTAGTGACAGGCTTCGTACAGACTGTAAATACTTCCCATGTCACAGAATACTTTCAACAATTACTACATGCACATGGGGGACATAGTGATGCCGTTTGTGATTACAAATGCTGATATTTAAATGTGTATTTAAGCAATAGACTTCAGGACCTGCATATGAAGTTGATTTTTCCTAAATAATATTTAAGTAATTATAATATTTAAGTAAACATCCTTCGGTGAATTTTTTCATCAAAAGCTAACAACCATGTATGGTACATATGATGTTGTCTTTGCTGACTAAACTGATGCTTTGTGGATTGTCAGCCTCGGGGAGCGTCATATACAAAAAAATATCTGTTTACTTAAACCATACAGATTACACATACCAGTCTCAATACAATTAAAAACCAGGGCAGGTGAGCGAGTTATCAATACATCCGAGACAATAACCTTAAACAATAGGGAGAATTACATTTCTATTCTAATGAAAACATGCATGAAATGTAACATTTCCAGGAGACTGGTTTGCCCTCCATTAATTGAATCGCCGCAGGTACCAATGGCATTTAGTCCTGATACTGACAGATGTTTTTATATCTGTTTTAGACATGTATTTCATGTTTTATACATGAAAACATGGAGGTTTAGTTCCAAAATATTTCAAGCTTAAAAATGCAAGCATTAAGGATTCACTTTTTAATACGGCCAATATATCAAGGGTTAGAGACTAGATATTTAATGTTTTATCAATGAATATTTTCAGCTTGATGAATAGAAGCATTAAGGATAAGAGTCCATATATCAAGGATTAGAGCCCATACATCAAGGATTAGAGCCCATACATCAAGGGTTAGAGTCCATACATCAAGTGTTACAGCCCATACATCAAAGATTAGAGTCATACATCAAGGATTAGAGCCCATACATCAAAGATTAGAGTCCATACATCAAGGATTAGAGCCCATACATCAAGGATTAGAGCCCATACATCAAGGATTAGAGCCCATACATCAAGGATTAGAGTCATACATCAAGGTTTAGAGTCCTACATCAAGGATAAGAGTCATACATCAAGGATTAGAGTCCATACATCAAGGGCTAGAGTCCATACATCAAGGATTAGAGTCCATACATCAAGGGTTACAGCCCATACATCAAGGGCTAGAGTCCATACATCAAGGATTAGAGTCCATACATCAAGGGTTACAGCCCATACATCAAGGATTAGAGTCCATACATCAAGGATTAGAGCCCAATTACATCAATGGTTACAGCCCATACATCAAGGATTAGAGTCCATACATCAAGTCATAGTCCATACATCAAGGATTAGAGTCCTACATCAAGGATAAGAGTCATACATCAAGGATTAGAGTCCATACATCAAGGATTAGAGTCCATTACATCAAGTATTATAGTCCATACATCAAGGATTAGAGCCCAATTACATCAAGGGTTACAGCCCATACATCAAGGATTAGAGTCCATACATCAAGTCAGAGTCATACATCAAGGATTAGAGTCCATACATCAAGGATTAGAGTCCATTACATCAAGTATTATAGTCCATACATCAAGGATTAGAGTCATACATCAAGTGTTAGAGCCATACTTCAAGTGTTAGAGCCCATACATCAAGGATTAGAGTCCATACATCAAGTGTTAGAGCCCATACATCAAGGATTAAGTCCATACATCAAGGATTAGAGTCCATACATCAAGGATTAGAGTCCATACATCAAGGATTAGAGTCCATACATCAAGTATTAGAGTCCATACATCAAGTGTTAGAGTCCATACATCAAGTGTTAGAGTCCATACATCAAGGATTAGAGTCCATACATCAAGGATTAGAGTCCATACATCAAGGATTAGAGTCATACATCAAGGATTAGAGTCCATACATCAAGTATTAGAGTCCATACATCAAGGATCAGAGTCCATACATCAAGTGTTAGAGTCCATACATCAAGGATTAGAGCCCATACATCAAGGGTTAGAGTCCATACATCAAGGATTAGAGTCCATACATCAAGGATTAGAGTCCATACATCAAGGATTAGAGTCATACATCAAGGATTAGAGCCCATACATCAAGGGTTAGAGTCCATACATCAAGGATTAGAGTCATACATCAAGGATTAGAGCCCATACATCAAGTGTTAGAGCCATACATCAAGTGTTAGAGCCCATACATCAAGGATTAGAGTCCATACATCAAGGATTAGAGCCCATACATCAAGGATTAGAGCCCAATTACATCAAGGGTTACAGCCCATACATCAAGGATTAGAGTCCATACATCAAGTCAGAGTCATACATCAAGGATTAGAGTCCATACATCAAGGATTAGAGTCCATTACATCAAGTATTATAGTCCATACATCAAGGATTAGAGTCATACATCAAGTGTTAGAGCCATACTTCAAGTGTTAGAGCCCATACATCAAGGATTAGAGTCCATACATCAAGGATTAGAGCCCATACATCAAGGATTAGAGCCCAATTACATCAAGGGTTACAGCCCATATATCAAGGATTAGAGTCCATACATCAATTGTTAGAGTCCATACATCAAGTGTTACAGCCCATACATCAAGTATTAGAGCCCATACATCAAGGATTAGAGTCCATACATCAAGGATTAGAGTCCATACATCAAGTGGTTAGAGTCCATACATCAAGGATTAGAGCCCATACATCAAGTATTAGAGTCCATACATCAAGGATTAGAGTCCATACATCAAGGATTAGATCCCATACATCAAGGGTTAGAGTCCATACATCAAGTGTTAGAGCCCATACATCAAGGATTAGAGTCCATACATCAAGGATTAGAGTCCATACATCAAGGATTACAGTCCATACATCAAGGATTACAGCCCATACATCAGGGATTAGAGTCCATACATCAAGGATTAGAGTCCATACATCAAGGATTAGAGCCCATACATCAAGGGTTAGAGTCCATACATCAAGGATTAGAGTCCATACATCAAGTATTAGAGTCCATACATCAAGGGTTAGAGTCCTACATCAAGGATTAGAGTCCATACATCAAGGATTACAGTCCATACATCAATGATTAGAGCCATACATCAGGGGTTAGAGTCCTACATCAAGGATTAGAGCCCATACATCAAGGATTAGAGTCCATACATCAAGTGTTAGAGTCCATACATCAAGTATTACAGCCCATACATCAAGTATTAGAGTCCATACATCAAGGATTAGAGTCCATACATCAAGTGTTAGAGTCCATACATCAAGGATAAGAGTCCATACATTTTATGTTTTATAAATGAAAGCATCAAAGATTTTGAAATAATCTTCTATATATTTTTTTATCAATGAAAGTTTCTTTAAAAAGATAACTGTGCTATTTCAATTTGGAACAAATTCTTAAAAAGAAGACTTCACGGCTAATGTATGAAAAAGAATGTGATTTCCATGCTGTTTGGGCTATAATGAAATAACTATCATGTTTCCAGTTTTATTACACAGATATTTTGTGTAACTTGATCTAACATTAACTGTACTTCATAACAGTAGTTCAGGAAACAAACAGACAAGGGCTACCCATCGTAATTGTAACGTGTGAATTTATCAGCAGTAGATTGTGCCATCTCTTACACATGGGTACACACTGTCACAAAAGGTATCGCAGACCAAAAGGAAGCTCGCAGGATTTCTAGATCAATTCCAATGGGAGAAGAATAAAAAGTCTAATTGGTAACATGTTCTTTAATCAGGCCACGAACATCACTCAAGGTCTGCTGCCATTTGCCGTAGAGCAGAACTGATACAAAGACCATCGGAAACAAGTCGGCGCCGAACATAAGTTCCAACAGTGCAACTGTATACATGTCATTATTACCAGTACATAGCCTTCAGCTAATATTAGGTAGTACAACTAAATCTATAATATAGCTGGTCAGTTTTATTATCCTGGACACACTGAATAGTCCTCGTCATGCAAAGTACCGCACTGGAATAAATATATTAGGTAAAACATTACGGCTTTGTACCACATTACACTTAACTATGTATAGAGAATAGCAACATAGTTACAAATAAGTATTTAATATTTACCTGTGTATGATAGTTTATACTCCTAGGTCAGATACTATAAATCCTAGTGAAACACCATGTTCAAACAATCCGTCCAGGACAACATCCGAGTGACATGCAAGCTTGCCATTAACTCAGATTTTACTACCTCAGTGGCCGAGTGTCCCAGGATCCTAGACACAGGGTCCAATAATACGTAAATAATGAAAGAGTCTAACAGCCTCACCAAGTATAAAGTCAAATTGCCGTTTTAGATTAAAACCGGATATTCTGAGTTCTGAATCTGTTGCAGGACTTTTAGGCCATGTCTCCCATCCATGTGACTGATCCTGCAAAGCTCCATATCATCTGCATCAATATCCCATATCAATTATTCAACACGACACTGTTCAACTACAAACGGCCTCCCATACCAAGGATCTACTGCCTCTTCTCAATACTGTGAAGTACCATATATATATATACACTATGTTAGTGATATGTCTGACGATTAAGTACTGTGACTGTTCCAGTACATACAATACATGACACTTGTGAGACCTGGGACGTGTCACATCTTATTATACACAATGTGACATTACTGAGGAGACCTGGGACATGTCCCGTCTAATACACAATGTGACACCAGAGAGGAGACCTGGGACGTGTCCCATCTTATACACAATGTGACACTAGTGAGACCTGGGACGTGTCCCGTCTTATACACAATGTAACATTACTGAGGAGACCTGGGACGTGTCCCGTCTTATACACAATGTAACATTACTGAGGAGACCTGGGACATGTCCTGTCTTATACACAATGTGACACTACTGAGGAGACCTGGACGTGTCCCGTCTTATACACAATGTGACATTACTGTGGAAACCTGGGACATGTCCTGTCTTATACACAATGTGACAAAACTGAGGAGACCTGGGACATGTCCCGTCTAATACACAATGTGACACCAGAGAGGAGACCTGGGACGTGTCCCGTCTTATACACAATGTAACATGACTGAGGAGACCTGGGACGTGTCCCATCTTATACACAATGTGACACCAGAGAGGAGACCTGGGACGTGTCCCGTCTTATACACAATGTAACATTACTGAGGAGACCTGGGACGTGTCCAGTCTTATACACAATGTAACATTACTGAGGAGACCTGGGACGTGTCCCATCTTATACACAATGTGACATTACTGAGGAGACCTGGGACTTGTCCCATCTTATACACAATGTGACATTACTGAGGAGACCTGGGACGTGTCCCGTCTTATACACAATGTAACATTACTGAGGAGACCTGGGACATGTCCCATCTTATACACAATGTGACATTACTGAGGAGACCTGGGACGTGTCCCGTCTTATACACAATGTGACATTACTGTGGAAACCTGGGACATGTCCTGTCTTATACACAATGTGACACTACTGAGGAGACCTGGGACGTGTCCCGTCTTATTATACACAATGTGACACTACTAAGGAGACCTGGGACGTGTCCCGTCTTATACACAATGTGACATTACTGAGGAGACCTGGGACATGTCCTGTCTTATACACAATGTGACACTACTGAGGAGACCTGGGACGTGTCCCGTCTTATACACAATGTGACATTACTGAGGAGACCTGGGGCATGTCCCGTCTAATACACAATGTGACACTAGAGAGGAGACCTGGGACGTGTCCCGTCTTATACACAATGTAACATTACTGAGGAGACCTGGGACGTGTCCAGTCTTATACACAATGTAACATTACTGAGGAGACCTGGGACATGTCCCGTCTTATACACAATGTGACATTACTGAGGAGACCTGCGACGTGTCCCAACTTATACACAATGTGACACTACTGAGGAGACCTGGGACGTGTCCAGTCTTATACACAATGTAACATTACTGAGGAGACCTGGGATGTGTCCCGTCTTATACACAATGTGACACTACTGAGGAGACCTGGGACGTGTCCAGTCTTATACACAATGTAACATTACTGAGGAGACCTGGGACGTGTCCAGTCTTATACACAATGTAACATTACTGAGGAGACCTGGGACGTGTCCCATCTTATACACAATGTGACACTACTGAGGAGACCTGGGACGTGTCCCATCTTATACACAATGTGACACTACTGAGGAGACCTGGGACTTGTCCCGTCTTATACACAATGTGACATTACTGAGGAGACCTGGGACTTGTCCCATCTTATACACAATGTGACACTACTGAGGAGACCTGGGACTTGTCCCGTCTTATACACAATGTAAAATTACTGAGGAGACCTGGGACGTGTCCCGTCTTATACACAATGCGACACTACTGAGGAGACCTGGGACGTGTCCCAACTTCTCATACAGAACGTGATATTACTGAAACCTGGGAGATGTCCAAGACACCCCTCCCAAAGGTAGCAGTATTCCGACAACCATCCCAAAGGGAGCTGTATTCCGACAACTATCCCAAAGGGAGCTGTATTCCGACACCCCTCCCAAAGGGAGCTGTATTCTCATACACCCCTTCAAAAGGGAACAGTATTCTGACACCCCTCCCAAAGGAAGCTGTATTCTCAGAGACACCCCTCCCAAAGGGAGCTGTATTCTCAGACACCCCTCCCAAAGGGAGCTGTATTCTCAGAGACACCCCTCCAAAGTGAGCTGTATTCTCAGACACCCCTCCCAAAGGGAGCTGTATTCCGACACCCCTCCCAAAGGGAGCTGTATTCCGACACCCCTCCCAAAGGGAGCTGTATTCTCAGCGACACCCTTCCAATGTGAGATGCATTCTCAGACACCCCTCCCAAAGGGAACTGCATTTCGACACCCCTCCCAAAGGGAACTGTATTCCGACACCCCTCCCAAAGGGAACTGTATTCCGACACCCCTCCCAAAGGGAACTGTATTCCGACACCCCTCCCAAAGGGAACTGTATTCCGACACCCCTCCCAAAGGGAACTGCATTCCGACACCCCTCCCAAAGGGAACTGTATTCCAAAAGGAGCTGCATTCTTCACTTATAAACAGCTATTGCATGTCCTTGGCCCATAGAATGTCAAACATGCTAAACATTCATCAAGGTAAAAATCCTTGTCCTTGCTCTTTAAAAGTAGTCTAATGTTGACTACTTATTTTACCAAGTAAACCGTATATAGTACAAGCTTGACAGTGTAGCGTGCACAAGTTTAAAACCATGTATCCACTTAACTGATGCACATGTGACCTTTATCAATGAATGACTGTGACCTTCAGGAAATGTCTATACAACAAGCCTTATTAATATCTATTTTATGTAACATCACTTGTGTATCACACAACAGACATCAGACAACATACCTAAATCATTAATCATTTCCAACACTTGGTAGCGTTAATCCTTACTGCGGAAACTCTTCACTGGTTGTTGGCGCCGATTATCGATACACATCTCCGTTTACCGTAATCACATTGACAGCTTCAGGTTGTAAGATAAGCGCGACTATGACATACCCGTCATCAATCCGGGTTAGCGCTAATTATTCCTGTTTTATACCGGAGACTCGAAATTGGGTCACCTTCCAATGTTCTATTATAACAATAGTGAATAATTGAATAATCGTTTGAGCAGAAATTGGCCAATATGCCAATGGCGATTCCTCAAAGTATGAGTAGCACCAGATAGCCAATCAATAGCAAGATTTCCAATGCATTTCCTGATTATCTTCATACTAGTTCTCCCGTTTGTATGTATATATATATATATATATAAAGGTCGGATATTTTTCAGAGTACTATTAGGACTTTAAAGTCTTGCTGTCAGACCTCTGAGGAATACATTGGCACCATAGTATGGCATCGCTAATAAGACTGAATAACCTAGTTTGTACTTTGTTGGTTCATTTGTTTTTGTGTGGTGGTGGTAATCATAATAAAATCGACAGTCAGCGAAGCATTTTTGATGCCTGGGATTCAGACTGGATATACAGACGACAAACCTGTATTAGTGCTCAAGGACGTGTAAATATCCAACTAGACGAGGATGGACTCCTACAGACGAAGACTGATTACAGAGACAGTCATCAAGCTGTAACAGTTTTAAAAAACATAAAAGAGGTCCAATGTGCCTGCATCTCTCATCACCTGACATTCATTGATTTAATGATTCTATGCGTTTAAAGTTAATCAAAAGACACAGTGTTGTGCCATTATGTTGACCCCTACAATATTGAATGAGGGTCAAGGTCATTTTTTCCCCTAAGCATTGTCCTATATGGGTCAAACCAGGAACCTAAGTCAAATATATTTGATTCTAGTCCTTTCAGTTGATAACAAGAAAAATAAGTTGTCTCCATGTTTCAACAAATTTGACCTCTGTGACTTTGAATATGGGTCAAGGTCATGTATTTTGGCAAACTTTGTCATGTGTCATTCCAAGAGTCTACCAACCAAATATCATGATTCTAGGCTGTTTGGTTTTTGAGAAGAAATTCAAAGGAAAATGTTGATGCAAGAAGGGATTGTCTTACTTACACTTTGGACTGGAAAGCTATAAAGCTCTGAATGATTTGCAGCAGACAGATAAGAGGTGAGGTGAAGAATATTTTCATATGTAAATAAGAACAGCTAAAGAAGAATCCGGTATTTTTACCAAAAGTCATCCTATTTCATACCATACAGTGCAATTTTAAACTTCTCAAATTGAAACGGCGATGTACAGAATTGATCCGTCATTATTATAGCAACAAGATATTCCTGTAGTAGGACAGAAAAAAATGCCACGACCAGACCGATACTCGAACCCAGAATCTCCGAACTCTAGACGGACACTCTAAACATTTAAGCTAACTGGCCACCGGTGCTCAACCCAGTCCAGTTCAGTGACATTCCTCTCAAACATGTTATTATAACCATCTTCCTTCGAATTCCCAACTACTGTTTCCTCGGATATAAATGGATTTTCAGACTAGACGTGACTTGGTGATAATTATCTCCACTTGATAAATACTGGCTATTCTGGTATAATAGCAGGTCTCTATTATAGAGTCCTGTCACCAAAGGTTTACAGAAGTTCTACAGTACCAGACTGACTAAACAACATACCACACCTCTTAATTCACCAGGCTCGCTTTCCTGGAAATTGTTTATGAACTGTTAACAATAGCCAGACTCCCAGTCTGTACTCTCAGGACAGTTCTAACCACTGGAAGCTATACTGAGCTACAGGATCTGTTTGTTCTCAAATCAAAGATCAAACAACAAAATGTTTTGCAATGAGAACTTCAATCCCCTGTACAAGTTTTTAATCTTATACCGATTTTACACTTATTGTCATGAACTTCTCATACAACTCATACATGAGTCATTACTACACAAATGTTACCTCTTTTAATTACCACTGAAATTTCAATTTTCTGTTTTGTGGAGTTTTTCCACTTTATTTCTTCATACAATGCACATCTATCTTCTTATAAAGGAAACATATATATGTTCATAATAAGAATGTTTCTACTCCCAACAAATGGAATCATGTTTAAAATAAGGTATCATAATTTTGTTTGTTTGTTGAGAATTTTCTCATCAACAACCTGTAAAAATTTCCTTCTTCCCTCAGATTGTAATGAGTGAGTTTTAATGTAAAGAACAAAGAACATAATTCTTGAGATGATGCAAATTTAGTCTATGTGGAAAGAAAGAAAGAAAGAAAGAAAGAAAGAAAAGAAAGAAAGAAAGAAAGAAAGAAAGAAAGAAAGAAAGAAAGAAAGAAAGAAAGATTCTTATCCCCTGACCAACTTCACTGAGCAGTGGACAATAATTATATAATACCATTAATAAATATTGAAATATTGCCTGGATTATTATCAATGTTCCACATCAATAAATTTTACTGTATAAGGAAAATGAAGAAATCTGGAGATGCTATAGATCCTATGCCTTTAATATTGAGAAGTCATTTGAAGGATAAAGTTTATGCTGGATGAACAGATCGAATGAGGGATGACACACTATATACTTCCAGGCTAGAAAAGCTAAGAAAAAGAAGGTTTCAGTAGCAGTAATGATACTATATGTGAATTTAACATTCTGATAATCCAATCCCAAAGATCATGTAATTTTCAATTTAAATTCATAATCAATTATTTAGACATGCACCAAACAAAATTATAATTTCATTTGATGGTGATAAGAATGAGGTATGAGTAATAAACAGACTATTCAATTTCAAAGTAAACATGACCATGGAGCTGTATACCCTCTCCCACAGATACAATGTTAAAGCACTCCCATACCATGACAATGGTATATACCATCATAGCCTGTGAGTACATAATGCTTTAGTCTTTTTGGTGTAAAAGAAAGAAAGAAAGAAAGAAAGAAAGAAAGAAAGAAAGAAAGAAAGAAAGAAAGAAAGAAAGAAAGAAAAGATTCTTATCCCCTGACAATATCTTCACTCAGCAGCGGAGGACAATAATTATATAATAACATTAACAAATATTAAAATATTGCCTGGATTATTATCAATGTCCCACAGTGCAGAAGGTACAAAATGGTGGGTATCTAAGCTAAACATCTAAAATTATCATGATAAACAAATATATATCACAGATTCCTATATCCAGACAAAAATAACACAACAAAATAACAAACGATGTAAGATAAATTTACAGTATTTATTAAAAAGTTTGCAGATAAGGGGTGCATATCACCTTAGCAGTTACCTCCCTTGGACCGGGTGGGGTATAGCCGTGGGCTATTTGAACCCCGTAATGCTGAAGAGCATGGTGCTGAAAAGCTATGGCCAACAACCCGTTGAGAACATGACTTGGAGGTATGGCTGACCTGAAGCTCATGGGTACCATAGCCTGGTCGCTCAAATGTCCAGGAGTCGGCAAGAGTTGGGAGTTATATCACTTAGGCTTGGGGTTCGACTTGCTGTCTTACCCTGGGCCAGATAGAGTTGATGTATGCAGTCCAATTCAACTAACCCTTGGTTCTGGGGTTGGATTGACCGATTTGTGGTGTATAGCAGTAGTCTGGCATCATTAATAGTCCATGTTATTATGTTATTACATGGTGTCAGTTTACTGCCATAGGCCCAAAGGAGTATGAGAGACATGGTTTATAATTAAAATAATAAAATCCCCCAACTTCTTCTAAATTGTCCACATTAAACCCTGACTATCTCACCAATATGGTCTGTATTTTAACTTTTTTTATCTTTTAAATTTCTTGAATTTGTACCAGATTCTTAAGGACTATATATCACTGACAGGTCTTTAATAACACTATAATTTCCTGTAGGAAATCTACTCCACAGTTTCGTGTCCAGGAACTACATTTCAAACCAACAGGTCTATAAAGTTGCTGCCGAACATAAAACAGATATTTAAAACCAGTATCAAACTGATTGAAGTACAATCCAATCTAATCACATATATTTTTATCAAGAAAGTGTAGGAGTGTCAATTCTCACTGTTAACCAGCCCTACGTGACATAGAGGTAACTGTCATAAAATTAATTGTCTGTGACGTCACATGTCTATAATTCCTTTATATATATATAAACTTGATAATAGCTGTTTACAGTCAAAATCAACAGAGTAATTCTGTCTCAGTCACGATCACGAAACATTGACACCCAATCTATATCAACACATCTATATATATATAGACACCTTAGGTTTGTTCGGTGGAGCGGAACTTCAATTGAAAATAAATCTCAACATATGATGTTACACCTATACATATTGCAAGATCAAATGTCAAAATTTGTACCTGCTGTAAATCTCGTTATAAAACTATATAATAAAACTGGTTTTCTAAAGACTAAATTTGATTTCGAAATTAAGCAATGTAATTTTTTTATGAGATTCATGTTTAAGCTGTTTAAAAAGTGTTGAATATGAAATTAAATTTTCATTTAAAATGAAGTTTGTTTGCTCTTATGAGGCCTATGTGTAAATGATACTTGTATACATGTATATAATCACCAGTAGAGTAAAAATCTCCCAGAGGAAAAAATTCCCCCGAAAACCATCATCCAATTTAAAAAAAAAGTTTATTACATTTGGACCTTTGAATGCCTATTGGTCAACATACACCCATACATTTTGGGCTTTGCCAATCCCTTACATGTCATTGCAGCCTCTCATTACCTTTTTCTGGGCTGCATTTATGAGTGCATAGATGCAGTTTAAATCATGTGACATATATAATCATTACACCATTTTGATCAACATCACAAACATTCTTCGCACTGTGCTACGGATGAATCAGACTTTATTGAAAGGCTGTTTAGCAATTAAGATATTCTTATTTTCTTTTGACTTCGAATCGGATATTTGGTGAACATATGAGTTGTCTCCCTTGAGTATGACTTCCGCGAAAAAAAAATCTTCCTCTGTTCAACAACACAACAAAAATATACAAGAGATCCCAGAGGGATCTTGGCGCCCACCATTGAATGATCTTTATAGGTTCCATGTCAGATTGATCTTTTCCCTACTTTTCCCTTCCTCTAAGTCTTACTTATCTGTGTAAATTCAGAAACAGCCCTCTAGTACTATTCAAACAAGGGGAACTTATATATAGAATTTAAGATTTAGCTATAATGGCTGTCTGTCGGCCATGTTGTTTTCGTATTGGTCCCAGTATGCAAAACTAGGCACTGAGGGGAACCTACATATGAAATTTGAAAAAGATCCCTTCAGTACTTTCACAGAAATAGCGATAATAATCTTCAATTGTCAAAATCCAAGATGGCTGCCTGTCAGCCATGTTTTTTTCTGATTAGTCTCAAAATGCAATAAGCATAACTAGGCACTGAGGGGAACCTGCATATGTAAGTTCAGAAAGATCCCTTCATTACTTTCTGAGAAATAGCGATAACAAATTTTAATTGTCAAAATCCAAGATGGCTGCCTGTCAGTAATTTTGTTTTCTGATTGGTCTCAAAATGCAATATGCATAAGTAGGCACCAAGGGGAACCTCCATATGAAATTTGAGAAAGATCCCTTCAGTTCTTTCACAGAAAAAGCGATAACAAATTTCAATTGTCAAAATCCAAGATGGCTGCCTGTCGGCCATGTTGTTTTCCGATTGGTCTCAAAATGCAATATGCATAACTAGGCACTGAGGGGAACCTGCATATGAAATTTCAGAAAGATCCCTTCATTACTTTCACAGAAATAGCGATAACAAACTTTAATTGTCAGAATCCAAGATGGCTGCCTGTCGGCCATGTTGTTTTCTAATTAGTCTCAAAATGCAATATGCATAACCAGGAACAAAGAGGAACCTGCATATGAAATTTGAGAAAGATCCCTTCAGTACTTTCACAGAAATAGCGATAACAAATTTCAATTGTCAAAATCCAAGATGGCTGCCTGTCGGCCATGTTGTTTTCCGATTGGTCTCAAAATGCAATATGCATAACTAGGCACTGAGGGGAACCTGCATATGAAATTTCAGAAAGATCCCTTCATTACTTTCACAGAAATAGCGATAACAAACTTTAATTGTCAGAATCCAAGATGGCTGCCTGTCGGCCATGTTGTTTTCTAATTAGTCTCAAAATGCAATATGCATAACCAGGAACAAAGAGGAACCTGCATATGAAATTTGAGAAAGATCCCTTCAGTACTTTCACAGAAATAGCGATAACAAACTTCAATTGTCAAAATCCAAGATGGCTGCCTGTCGGCCATTTTGTTTTCCGATTGGTCCCAAAATGCAATATGCATAACTAGGCACCAAAGGGAACCTATATATGAAATTTGAGAAAGATCCCTTCAGTACTTCCTCAGAAATAGCGATAACAAACTCAAATTGTCAAAATCCAAGATGGCTGCCTATCGGCCATGTTGTTTTCCGATTGGTCCCAAAATGCAATATGCATAACTAGACACCAAAGGAAACCTACATATGAAATTTGAGAAAGATCCCTTCAGTACTTCCTCAGAAATAGCGATAACAAACTCCAATTGTCAAAATCCAAGATGGCTGCCTGTCGGCCATGTTGTTTTCTGATTGGTCCCAAAATGCAATATGCATAACTAGGCACCAAGGGGAACCTACATATGAAATTTGAGAAAGATCTCTTCAATACTTTCTCAGAAATAGAGATAACAAACTTCAATTGTCAAAATCCAAGATGGCTGCCTGTCGGCCATGTTGTTTTCCGATCGGTCCCAAAATGCAATATGCACAACTAGGCACCAAGGGGAACCTACATATGAAATTTGAGAAAGATCCCATCAGTACTTTCTCAGAAATAGCGATAACAAGAATTGTTTACGGACGGAGGGACGGACGGACGGAGGGACGGACGGACGGAGGGACGGACGGACGACGGACCACGGACGCAGGGCGATTTGAATAGCCCACCATCTGATGATGGTGGGCTAAAAATTTGTATGGAGGTGTTGCATTTGATGTACTACACACGTAAAATTGGACACTTACGATATCCTTACTTTTGCTCCAGCAAGCAGGAACTTTTCTTTAGTGTTGTAGTACTTGGAATGTCCGCTCGGAGAACGAGAAGTCACTAGTTCAAGTTTTTCATAACTCCTTCCTATTACAGATATAGTGCCATTGACCACTCCAAGTGTAAGCTATAGCAGACTGAGAGGCATTTGATGAAAACTATTATTCTCTTCCATTCAACCCTATACAGTTGTTCAGGTTGAATATGCGTGCACTTGTCAACCTGTTGGTTGAGCAATGAAAACTAACCCCCACCTTCAGGTACTTGTATTTTCTTAAAACTATATAAGCTAGAGGATTACCGACACACAACAGATTATTTACGGTAGTTACTGTGTGGGGAATTATATAATAATTACGGTAGCACCTGTTCGGATGTACCTTGCTGATCCGAAAGCCTTATTGAGACAAATTAAATGCCAGTTTTAAGTGTAATGGAGCATTAGCAGAAAACACGCCTGATAAGGCCCCAGTAACAGAGATATGGCCACCCATTGTTGGTGATAACACTACACTTTTATGTACAAAGCCGCGACACTCTCCGCGACATCTTACATCAGATTATCCTACATGACCCATTGAATTTAAGCACGCCCACTTCATATTACCTGGTCGTGTCTTTTTTTTTACCTAAAAACAAGAAAACTTAAGTTTTTACCAGTGAGACTTTTTGGACAGTGTGTCACATCCTGATGTTATGTAAGGTAATAATGAGTTAAGGTAATAATGGGATACTAGTGAGAAGGAAAAACTTCTGACAACGGAGCTGAAAATTTAAGGAAATTACCCAGAATATAAAAATAGGAGCTGACAAAATTACACCAGTCTCTGAGCCCCCATACCTAAATGACAAAATTAACTTTGGTCGATAATATGGTTAATCTGGTAATTAGAGTTTTTCTTATATACAATTTACAAATTTACTTAGCCCTGAATAATCAGCAAGATATATATACCGTCCTACTGGAAATGTTTCCACAAGTTCTTTAGACTTGTAAGCCACTTGGGTCTAAGGCTCAACCCCAAATGTAGACAAAGGAAGATAATATAATGACCCTTTTTTTAATACAGACAAAATATGTCACGGCAAACATTAGGATATATGTGTACATAGCCAGCATAATATTTTGGGAGTGGTTTACCTTGACTTTTAAACTTTCAAACAATATGAAACAATTATGAATGCAAGCATGACACACAAGCACATGTTTGTTATACAACGTATATATATGGGAGAGGATGCTAAGGAATAGAAGGCAGAACTATTTTTCTTGGACAATTTCTGCACCAAAATTAGTTACAATGCTCACAAACGTAGTACCATTTGAGTGTATCCCATGCTTTCCATTTGTATGTATCAACTTCATAAACTGTCAACTGACCACTGGTCAATTTTCTAAAAAAAAAAATGACCACAGGAGATCCTATATACAGTGCATTCCACTTAATCGGGTAACGCATAATCGGGTATTTCGTTTAATTGGGTAAAATTTCAAAAACCAAAACCATTTTCTCTTAAATCATGTTAAAAAAATTCGTTTAATTGGGTTGGAAAAGTCGTATTTTTCGGTTATTCGAATAGAACAATCCGGACAAAAAATAGAAATGCTCCGATTTTCACGAAAGTCATCGCGTATTTCTTTAAGTTTTAGACATTTATCAACAAATAGTGTAATTTTGATGGTTAAAATGTCAAAAAAACCGGTTAAATATTACCTTAAACGGTAATGTTATGTCGGGGTTTTGTCATGTTCAGAACTGTGTTGTTGTTGATTCTGCCTCGTGTGGTTTTCCCCCAACAGGAAGTCGACTAAGAATTGTGGGTAAAATTAAATGTTATTTTTAGAGTCAGCAGCAGGCAAAACGTAATGGGGTTTTAAAAGCATAATTAAGCGACTAGACAATTAAACTTTTACGTCTGGGATGTAAAATCTTCGAAGCAGAAACCAAAACAATAGGTTTTGACCTGGGTCTGATATTGCTTCCATATGTATGTATTGCTCATCACAAGCTGTCAAATGATTATAACTGGGCAATTTTCTTCAAAATCTAACCCTATTTACCATGAATTCTGGTCAAGGTTATTCATTTGAACAAACTTGGTAGCCCTTAATCCCAGCACCATTCAACTACCATATAACCTTTTCCGTGGCATTTTAGTTAAAGAGAAGATGCTCTTTAAAGATTTAAACACATCTGATCCTTTTGACCTTGAAAATAGGTCAAGGTCATTCATTTGAACAAACTTGGTAGCACTTCATCCTGATTCGCTACTTGTCCAATAGCATTGCATGGGCCAAATGGTTAATGATAAATTGTTTAAATCGAAAAACTGAAATATCCATAAAGGATGTTGGAGGATGGATGCCTCTCCTTGGAATAAATTCACTTGCTCTTCTCTCTCCGTGAGGAAAGAAACCTATCATGTAACATCAAGCAGTTACCAGTACATATTAGTTACAAACATTAATCTGAATTGCCATGAATATTTTACATCATTGAGCAGATGTGTTTCCAGTTTAGCCCAGCTGATGTTTATGGTCTCTAAGCATGAAACCCTGGCTCAGTGTATCAGTGTATCCAACACAGCAACATGTTGAAATGAGCAGATGTCATCAAATACCCACAAAACTGGCCAGTTCTAATTCAATAGAGATGTCAGACTGCATCTTATTGGTCAATCAAAATAATTTACTGCCATACCCCCACATAATGCCATCTGGAGATTTTTTATTTGAACAATATAGCTAAGTCTAAATGTTGTCATTGACCCCAATATAAACCCCAGACACATTGTGGAAATTATTTATGATGTTACTAAAAATAGTGTGACCCCAAAAGGTCCAATCTGTGCATGTCCCTCTACAAGTTTGACAATGTACCGCCTCACTTCAAATATTACTGACATCGCAAATCTACAAGTTTGACAATGTAGCATCTCACTTCAAATATTACTGACATCACAATCTGTAAGTGTGATCATGTACTGCCTCACTTCAAATATTACTGACATCACAATCTACAAGTGTGACATTGTACCGCCTCACTTCAAATATTACTGACATCACAATCTACGAGTGTGACAATGTACCTCCTCACTTCAAATATTACTGACATCACAATCTGTAAGTGTGATAATGTACTGCCTCACTTCAAATATTACTGACATCACAATCTACAAGTGTGACATTGTACCGTCTCACTTCAAATATTGCTGACATCACAATCTACAAGTGTGACATTGTACCATCTCACTTCAAATATAACTGACATCACAATCTACAAGTGTGACATTGTACCGTCTCACTTCAAATATCACTGACATCACAATCTACAAGTGTGACATTGTACCGTCTCACTTCAAATATCACTGACATCACAATCTACAAGTGTGACATTGTACCGCCTCACTTCAAATATTACTGACATCACAATCTACGAGTGTGACAATGTACCTCCTCACTTCAAATATTACTGACATCACAATCTGTAAGTGTGATAATGTACTGCCTCACTTCAAATATTACTGACATCACAATCTACAAGTGTGACATTGTACCGTCTCACTTCAAATATTGCTGACATCACAATCTACAAGTGTGACATTGTACCATCTCACTTCAAATATAACTGACATCACAATCTACAAGTGTGACATTGTACCGTCTCACTTCAAATATCACTGACATCACAATCTACAAGTGTGACATTGTACCGTCTCACTTCAAATATCACTGACATCACAAATTTACAAGTAAATAACCCGTAATTTCTGATAAAAATGTTGCAAAGTTCTGTCTGAATAAGACTAAATAAAGAAGAAGAAGTGATATCAAGGTTTTCAAGATGGCAGCTAATCTGTGGCCATCTTGAATGTGGAAGAGTCCAAATTTCAGTCTGGCCATCTCTGGACCATTCAACTCATTAGTGGAAATCTTGCCTCGAAATGATTGTATTATTCATGCGAGAAGTAATAAAATTTTAAGATGGTGGCTGATAGTGGCCATCTTGAATGTCACTTAGGTTTTTTTTTTAGCAACTATTCGCCATGCCCTACTCAGAGGTCATATGTCTGTATCATTATCCATTCAGGAGAAGAAGTGATAATGAGATTACTTACAGACAGACGATGAATGACGCATAACGACATAAGCTCTTCCTGTCTTTGACCAGTACAGCTGATAACTGAAGACAATAGATTAATATGTCTATAGAATATAGGGTTTCTGTTTAGAAAATCCACAAGCGAGGAGACATTGTACAGGTTAGGCATTTTGATGGAGAGGTCTGGTAACAGTACAGATCAACCTACACTACCATAACGACTCTCCACAGAGATCAATCTACTTGTATTACACAGGAGCTGGGTGTCACTGCATCCCATAAACTTAATCTTTTTGAGAACGGGATAATTTTGCACTTTTATTTCTGCAGTTATTTTTAAGTTGGCCCATGAGAAAGAGCCTATTTTGTAAGTTTTCAGTAATACAATTAAAAATCACTTAAAAACAGTTAGCATCAGCAAGAACCATGTTGTGCCTGACTGACAAACAGAAAGTCATCACAATGATCTTGGATTTCAGAAAATACTTAATAAAGGTGCTGCAAGTGTATGTAATTTGAAAATAAACCACCACATTCTGCCAAGAATTAACAAAATTAAAACAAAGGAATTTTAGTACCAAAATTAAGGCTTTGGAGCCTATCAGAAGCCAATATGGTAATCCATGATTTCATCAACATTCCTAAGGTTCATTAGATTAAGGAAATTCCTTAACTTAAAATTTCCCATAGGAAAGCATTACAGCATTTAAGAAAAAGTTGCTGAACTAAGATTTTTTTCCTCAAATCAATAATGCTTTCTTACGGAAAATTTTTTAAGTTATGGAATTTCCGTGAGTTAAGGATCACCGATGAAATTAACCCCAGGGCCAGGCACACTTCAGTGTTTTCCTGTGTAATTTGGGGAAATTCAATTTCCCAAATAGGGAAAATTTTACACACAGATTATATCAAAGTACTGCATGCATCCCCTGTTGCATGATCATACATGCAACTTCAGCAATCTTCATCTAATCCTCCTCTTCATTATCAACTTTTTTCTAATGTCTCCCTTGACACTGCCTCACATTTTCGAGGAAGGCTTTTGGTGACAATTTTGTCTCCAGGGTGTGACATATACCATAGCCATTCGAAATGGTACTTCCCTACACCCTACACCAGTTTCCTCTCACAGCAAGGCCCCTTAAGGACTTCCATCCGAGCCAACAAGCGTGATTAATAGAAGTTGCTATTTATAACTTGTTTTGCAATTATTGTAAAATATATATATAAAGTTCACGTTTTTTCTCTTGTTCCTGAAACTGAAAAATATTTTTTTGCTAAGGAAACCAGCATATGATTATCATATGCTAGTTTCCTTAGCAAAAAAATATTTTGATATCATTGATATCATAATTGACATATGATATTCAATATAACCTTGTAATACATGACTGCAATGGTGCTCAGGCTATTCATATCACAGTGACCCCCTGTTATGTTGTGATGTTATTCAGAACAAAGGCACCAGGAGAAACTTCGATCACCTGACAAAGGATAAAGGTTTGATTGTGTATTCGGAACAAATTATCTACTGTGTAATGAATCCTGATACCCTCAGGTTTTATATGTTGTATGTCTAAAAGCAATTAATTTTGAGGACAAGATAAGAAATATCCTGGAACGTATCTGATACTTAAACGACTAACTGTGATAAACGCACTTCATTTAATGAATTATTTATAAACAGTAATCCAGGAAAAGGTATTAAATTATACCAGTAATGAAATAAGATCCGTGTCGTTAATGGGTTTGACAGCTCTATTCTTGATCCCATGCTACATGCAAACACACAGTGGACCCAGGTGTATATAAAAATTAAAATGGAAGCCAGCTTCAGTAAATAAGATTAGATATGTTATTTAGAACATTTACGACAACTCAGATTTTTTTCCTTCAATTACACTACTGGGATTGACCTCAATACTTGAAGCTTTCGTGAACATTGTGCCTTTGTTCGTTATATCCTACAACAGCCAGTCGGTTGTATATAACCATTACACCATCGAAATGCATATGTCCTGAGTAAAGTTTCATTAAAAGCCCAAACATGGAACCTGCCCTGAATCAATACACATGCTGTTGATTTTACAAAGACTTTTAAAAAGCAAGCATGACACTGAGTAACATGGAAAACCAATATCTATCAGTTCTCATGTAACAAATGTTCGAAACCACCAATACTTAGAATGAACTACAGGTAAAAATACTGATACTCATAATTAACCACAGGTAAAAACCAGTGACTCAAAATTAACTAAAGGTAAAAACACTGACACTCAAAATTAACTACAGGTAAAACTACTGACTCAAAATTAACTACTGTTAAAAAACCACTGACTCAAAATTAACCACAGGTAAAACTACTGATACTCAAAATTAACCACAGGTAAAACTACTGATACTCAAAATTAACCACAGGTAAAACTACTGATACTCAAAATTAACCACAGGTAAAAATAATGACACTCAAAATTAACTACAGGTAAAAATAATGACACTCAAAATTAACTACAGGTAAAACCACTCACTCAAAATTAACAGATTAACAGTAGGTAAAACCACAGACTCAAAATTAACTACAGGTAAAACCACTGACTCAAAATTAACTACAGTAAAACCACTCACACTCAAAATTAACAGATTAACAGTAGGTAAAACCACAGACTCAAAATTAACTACATGTAAAACCACTGACTCAAAATTAACTACAGGTATAACCACTGACTCAAAATTAACTACAGGTAAAACCACTGACTCTAAATTAACCACAGATAAAAACCATCGACTCAAAATTAACCACAGGTAAAGCCACTGACTCAAAATTAACTACAGGTAAAACCACAGACTCAAAATTAACTACAGGTAAAACCACTGACTCAAAATTAACTACAGGTAAAACCACTCACACTCAAAATTAACAGATTAACAGTAGGTAAAACCACAGACTCAAAATTAACTACAGGTAAAACCACTGACTCAAAATTAACTACAGGTAAAACCACTGACTCAAAATTAACTACAGGTAAAACCACTCACTCAAAATTAACCACAGGTAAAGCCACTGACTCAAAATTAACTACATGTAAAACCACTGACTCAAAATTAACAGATTAACAGTAGGTAAAACCACAGACTCAAAATTAACTACAGGTAAAATCACTGACTCAAAATTAACTACAGGTAATACCACTGACACTCAAAAACTGACTTATCACCATAAGGACTGTCCGAGGACATTTTGAGATTTTAACAATAAACATATATTTATGCATTACAATAATTTCACTGGTTTTCATCAATGCCTCAATTCTTCCTAAAATTTATACAGATTTATATCAGTCTAACACCTCTAATATAAAATACAAGAAACACTTTTAATTCAACCGATCACCAAATACCTGCAATCACGATCGTATATACAAATTATTGTAATACTTGTGTTTGTACATATTTTATTCATTAGAAAAATAAAGTCACAGAAAAAAAGTGAATTTTTATCTGATTCTGTCACGAAATACAGCGGGTGGTTTTGATTGGTTAAATTTATTGATGACATCACATACGTCTAGTTATCTTTCCATTTCCCCATCAGAGCAAGCAGGTAGCTACCTGTATGTCACTCAATTTCTCAGCACTAACAATTTTTCTCAGAGCTATTAAAGTCATAAAATCAGTTTAGTCAATTGGAACCATTGACACACTAAACAAAAATCACACATCATTTAATTTACCAGGCTTCATTACTGCCATAGGCTAAACTTTTCTCATTCAGTAGTTGCTAGATTTTAAAAAGAAATTGTAATATAGACATTTAATACATAATAGAGCTATAATTTGTGGCTCTGAAACCTGGGCCAGCTAGCACCCCGAGCTATTAGCTAACAAGAATGTTCCCTTTAAAGACAGTTTAAAATCATATAAAACTTGCATATCCTGTTCCTTATATAAAATCATCATATAAAATTTCATTTTTTTTTTATTTTCATCATGTTTTAGAACATTTATTTCAGGTATTGACAACCTTGGTATGATAATGGTGCATTACATGAAATAGCTTAGTTTACTTAAGGAATTGGTTACAATTGTATTAAAATGACCATCTATGGTTTGTGTGGGAGTACTTGTCCCATCCACAGGTAAACATTGGAGATAGGAACCTGTCCTCCACTTTAAACACAGAGCTATTTTTGTACACTAACTGTCCCAGCAGTTATTCGAGGGTAGATATTGTGTGTCTTACAGTATATCAAATTTTAAAGGTTTCATGTTTACAATACATCCACCAAAGCTAATAATACAGCTTTTCATGACACCATCCAATTCCCGTCCCCAATGTATTTCAATTTCTTCTCAGTAGATTAACAGACTATTCACTAACTGACTAAGTATTCAGCATATAGGCCTATATATCTTAAAAGCCCTGCAGTGACATGTAAAAGGTCTCATGTCTGAATTATATATATAAAGGAGCTCCCAATACCTACTTGTATTGACAATATTTCTATATATATATTGATATTTGATAATTTATATGTTCATAACCTCTGTGCACTTCAAACATAATGCATAATAATAGTCCGACATCATATTAATTAGGGTCCCTAGAATCTAATTCTGGACCAGGTGTCCAAATTTCCCTTTGTACAATTTTACTGAAATTTCATAAATAACATAATTCACTGAAATGTCATGGATCACTGGTTGGATATTGAACCTACTTTACAAAATTTAGTAGTGTAAGTAACTTTATCTATCCGTATCAATATCATAACTTTAGTTACCCAAGGCATCAAAGTATGGCTGACAGGATTGAGTTTCATCAGTTATTATATTAATATTTTCATTCACGAATATATGTGTTATGGAATCAGGGAAGGAAATGTCCTCTGTATTGAACATGGTACACTTGTAACTGTAGGTGTACATAAAGGATCATACTTTAAAAACTAATCACACAGTGTATTTAAGCCTATTGAAATGGCGACCCATACATGTGTGTTTGTGTACATATATTTTTTCTGAAACCGACAGGCGTAAAAAAGTCTACTGTCATGTATATAACTTCGGTCACACAGACATATGTCAGCACATATAATTGGTAAAATTATACAAAAATGTATGACACACACTTTACATCATGTCAAAGCTGACAATAAGTTGTAGATTACCGGGTACTGTTAAAAATGAAGTTTCGTTATCAACATTCTTGAATCTGGAGCACAGTCGGCGCCACAGCAAATGAGACTCGTGGATTAGGGAATTTTATGTAAAATCATACTTACAGAAGTTGTCAGTATGTTCCACCGCCATCCTGACAGCCAGAGACCTAATCCAGTAAACACTTAAATCCCACAAAACACCCCGGCCATCATACCTACAGCCGGTCTACTCAAACATCACAGGTCTGTGAAAAATAAATGACGGAAGTCAAATTCGCGTGCGAGGAAAGGTCAAAGGTCACAGCACAGTTTCTCCCGGGTTATTAACAAACTTTGTAAATATATCAACAGAGGGTACAGTCATACACGCACAGCCCGGTACTTTAAATGTCTAATGTTTCCTTATTGTTTGACATAAGTACAAAGAGAATCCTCTATCCATGTGTGTGTTTTTAGAATGTATTTGTGTACCGAGAAGTAATGAATATCACGGACGGCATTTTCACACAAAGCACATACATTTTCTGTACATTTCATAAAAATTGTCGCAGACCGATAATTGCCCTATGTTAATTACGGCGTAATTATCAAAGAATTATCACGATGCGATGGTACACGTTATGTTAGCAGTTTATGACAAGGACTCCCTAATATGCTAGGTCTATAGAGTCGGAAAATGAGATTTTTAAATAAATTGAAAAACACCTTTTTATAGATTTAATGCATATTATAGTTAGAGATATGTATCTAAGCTTAGATAAGAAAATGAAAATAAAATATGTTAGAAGATGAAATTCGTATTTGTCATTTTGTCGGCTAATTACTTTGAGCAGAGACTTGTATACAATGTATCACTTGTGATATACAAGTCTCTGCTTTGAGATTGTACGAAGAACTGGTCTTTTCATAATGCATCCGTTTTTATCTGATACCGGTAATGTATACTTACATATACTGCCATCAAGTTACCTATGTAACTAGAATCGTGCGATAAATATTTGAATTGAATTGAATTGTTGTCTTCTCGTAGGTAAAAAAAAGCAACGATAATCTTTATTCAGACCCGCGGAACACGAGAACGTAGAGTAGCGTTTTCTTTCGCAGCGGCGCGAAATAACGACGATTTGAGGCGAAATAACGACAAACAGTTGTCTGGAATATTCGATAGAATGTGTCTGCTTCCTTCCGATTTTTTTTTAATATTATTTTTTCAGGGGGTTAAATTTGAGGTTTTTAAAGTAAAACCAATTTTCATGAGGTAATACTTACCATAACGTTAGTATGCATATTCATCACTTACACCCATCTTTGTATCCCCAAAAAACAAGATTCAAAAATCCCGCCCTCCCTACCGTCACGTGACCTGTATCTTAATGATTACGCAACAGAGTGATCTCCCATCCTCAAAAACCTTTATGGAGCCACATGGGCAGCCAGGATAATGAGTTAAGGGGAGGAATAAAAGGGTGGGACTCCATAAAGTTATGGTAAGTATTACCTCATGAAAATTGGTTTTACTTTAAAAACCTCAATTTCATTTCAGTAATAATTACCATAACTTTAGTATGCGAATTCGTCTTACCGTAGTGGAGACTCGAAGCCAGGCAGCCCATAACGACGGCACAGCAACCCAGACGCAACTCCAGGTAGGTAGGGAGATAAATAGGTTCAAGAACCCCCCAATTTTAGCCGACAATGATTAAAAAATGGCAACTACCTCCGCGTATGCAGAGCAGGTGTACCATTGTGATGCCTGATCGCATGATAAATTAAAAAAACCCTACAGATTACTGTGGAGGCACAGCCACAGACTGTGCCACCACCACCGGACCAAGAGAGTACAACCCATCTGAATGCGAAGCCAATGACCGGAGATAAAAATCTGTAAAGGTATTCTGCCCACGCCAGAAGGCAGCGGACATGACATCCTGAAAGGAGGAGCCATTGAGAAGAGCCCATGATGTAGCAAGGGCCCTAACCTCATGAGCTCTCACCTTGTAACGAGCCTGAACCTGATCATCAGAATGGTCATAAGCAAACTTGATCTTGATAACCTGACAGATCCATCTGGAAATGGACTGGGAGGAGATCTCCTGCTGACCCTGCTTGATGGACAAGAAAAGCCGGGATCGAGTACCCCGCCCCCCCCCCCCCCCCCCCCCCCCCCCCCCCTTGGTTTTCTCAAGGTAAAACCTAAGTGCCCGACAGGGACAGAGCAGTTTATCCCGCTCCACAGAACCCATCGAGCCCTGCAATGAAGGGATCTTGATAGGCTCAGGCAAGAAACCAGGAACCTGATTCTTAGCCAAAAAGGCAGGATCAGTGAGAAGGGTCACGGCAGAAAAGTTCCTAGCCCAACGGAGGCAAGAGGGGTGAGAGGACAAAGCATGGATCTCACTTCTCCTACGACCAGAAGCCAAGGCGATGAGGAACACCACCTTGAAAGTAAGAAACTTCAAGGTGGCCGACTCCAAAGGCTCATAAGGAGCACGCGTCAGAGAATCGAGCACCAGAGCCAGATTCCATTGAGGAGCCAACTGCCGTATTCTAGGTCTGTCCAACCCAAACCCCCTAATCAGGGCAGATAGAGAAGAGGATGAGCTCACCTCTGATCTACCCTGAAAGGAAAGCACACTGGCTATCGCCGTACGATAACCAGCAATTGTGCCCGGGGCAAGATTGCGATCTCTAAACAACCAAAGCAGAAAATCAGCAATCAGTTGTACAGATGCCTTGACCGGATCAACCTTCCTGCCGACACACCAATCACAGAAAATCTTCCATCTTGATTGGTAGACGGCAGAAGAGGAAGACCTAATCGATCGAGCGATGCGAGCTGACACGTCTCTAGAAAAGCCCGCCTGAGCGAGGCCTCCTGAGATAGCCTCCACGCGTGAAGGTGGAGTATCTCTGGACGAGAGTGCATCGTCCTGGACCGAGGCTGGCGAAGGAGATTCGTTCTGAGTGGGAGAATCAGAGGATCTTCCACCAGAAACGACAAAAGCTCCGGAAACCAAGGCTGCCTCGGCCACAGGGGTGCTATCAGGAGCAGGGAGCAATGATGCTTCCGAAACTTCTGCAACACCCTGCCCACCAAATTGAAGGGGGGGGGGGGGGGGGGAATGCATAAGCATGCATCCCCTCCCAGTCCAGAGATAGAGCGTCCACGGCCCAAGCCCTCGGATCTGGAACCGGAGAGACAAACGTTGGCAACTGATTGTTCAGGGATGTGGCGAACAGATCTATGTGAGGTCTGTCCCACACCTGACAGACTCCCTCGAAAATCGAAGGATTCAGTTGCCATTCCGTCAACACCGGTTGGCGGCGCCTGGACAGAGTATCCGCCAACACATTCAATCTGCCCGGAAGATGCTTGACAAGGATAGTTAATTGCATCTCCTGGCACAGAAGAAGAACACGGATAGCAAGGGCACACAGGATGTGGGACCTGGTACCCCCCTGCCTTTCCTTACGCGACAACTGTTGAGTTGTCCGTAGCCACACAAATCACCTTGGATTGCAAGATCCCCCGAAGAGACTGCGATGCCAATAGAACAGACCTCATCTCGAGCACGTTGATGTGCTCGGAGAGCTGTTCCCCAGACCACTCCCCCGACCGGCAATGCCCGTCGAGGTACGCCCCCCAACCCGTCATGGAAGCATCCGTGAACAGGGTCATAGTGGGAACGGGCTTGGACAAAGGAACCCCTAGGAGAACGTTGTCCTGAAGGGTCCACCAACGGGCAAACTCCTTGACCGACTGGTCCAGAGGAATCCAAGCTTCCCAGTCCCTTGACGAAGGGACCCAATTGCCAAGAAGGAACATCTGGAGAGGTCTGATGTGAAGTCTCCCCAAGGGGACCACATCTGCCAGGGAGTTGAGAAATCCCAGGAAACTGAGAAACCAACGCACCTGGACCCGAGACCAGCCGATGAAAGTCAGGGCGAGATCCCTGGCTTTCTCGAACTTCTCCATTGGTGGAAGGGCAATGCCCTGAACCGTGTTGAAACGGTTTCCCAGGAAAACGAAATCCTGAGATGGGGTCACCTCCGACTTCTCCCTGGATGGAATGAAACCGACCTTTAGGAAGAGTTTCAGGACCAATCGGGTGTCCTGCAACAAGGATCTCCTCACTAGGTGAAGCATGAGGGAATCGTCGAAATAGATGTGAACATCTATTCCCCGAGAATGCAGGAATCCCACGACCAAAGGTAAACACCAAAGGTGCAGTCGTGAGCCCGAATGGCATGGCCCGGAACTGAAAGACCTTCCCGTTACAAGTGAACCGGAGGAACTTCCGTGCCGACTTCTTGATGGGGATGTGGAAGTAGGCATCCTTCAAATCTATTGAAGTGGCCCACATTCCATCTCTCACGGAGGCGATTATGCCCCGAGGAGTCTCCATCTTGAAGTGAGGAGAATCTACGTGCCTGTTGAAGGCACTTAGATCTATGATCGGGCGCCAAGCCCCGGACTTTTTCCGTACCAGAAACATTCTGGAATAGAAGCCGGGGGTGCACTCTGCCAAAGGTACCTCCTCGACCGCGCCCTTGACAAACATGGTCCTTACTTCCTCCTGGAGAGCCAAAGCCTTTCCTGGATCCCCGGGAGGAGGAAAAAAGATTGGCCTTGACGCTAACGGCGGATCCCGCAAAAGCGGAATGCCTAGCCCCTCCTTGACCACAGACAAGGCCCAGGCGTCCTCCGTGATCTCCCTCCACTCTGGGAGGAAGGCGGATAGACGTCCCCCCACAGGAAGATCTGGCCGTGGCAGATCGAGCCCTTGCCAAGCAAGAGAGTCGACTGCCAAGCCTGATCCCAATCCTGCGAGAGACGGACCGGAATCTGAAACGGGAGGACTGCACTCCTCCCGTACAAACTCCTCGTCTGAAAGGACCAAGGAGGGTAGAAGAGAGTCAGGAACTCTTCTTCTTACCCCCAGGAAGGTTCTTCCCTTTCTTACCTTTCCCTTTGTTGCCCTTGAAGGAAGGCTTCGCCTTTGGCTGAGCAAAAGTTTGCGTAGCCGAAGGTTTTGCCTTCTTCTTAGGAGGCGCTGACCCCTGCGAGGTGCGGGCCTTCTCAGCCTGAATCCTCTTCACCAAAAGTGCTGAGGCGACTGAGTCCTCCTTCAAATCCTTCTGAACAGAAGGAAGGGACCCTCCAAAAAGAGTGGACCCAGAGAAGGGGGCAGTCAACAACCGGGAGCGGTAAGGTTCATCGACCGGGCGGTTTTTCAAAACTGAAAAACGCCTAGCCAACAAGACATTGACCAGCAAAGACACCTGCAAGGCTGCCAGAGCTCTCAATGCCCCGTTCAGGGCAGAGGTCATCCTGTCCTGGATGTCGGCCTGTTCTGTCTCGGAAATCCGACCCTCAGGCACATCGGAAACCCTATACAGACAAACTGTCAGAAAGTCTATATATGACAGAATCTGGATGGAAAGACGCAGCAGTCTCTCCATCTTGTGGTGCTCTTTAGATCCAAACACCACCTGACCCACTGACTTACCGGGCCAAGCCGCCAGCTCTCTCGATTCCAGTCTAGCTGGTTGAGAAACAAGCAGGCCATCATGTGTGGCATAGTCAGAGGGATGAACCTCAGACAGGTCACCAACACTGAGCTGCAACCCAGCAAACCCAGGCGTACGGGTTGAAGACGAATTCTTCTCCAGAACCCGTGACTGGGCAGTGGCCAGAGCTGAAGACACAATAGTGCCTTCTGGCAGAGAGCGGTCCGACTGGGCGGATGCTCTAGGAGCCACCAAGGAACCCAAAAGGGTGGTTGACTCCGGGATAGATGACGCAGAAGGAGGTGGGCAAACCTTCTCCCCGAGAATCCGGGAAACGTCGGCCCTAAGGGCCCGCATACCGGACAAGACGTGCTGGGCCTCAGCCTCAGCAGCCTCAGGGTCACCCTCATCCTGGGAATCCCCACCTTGAGGATCGTCATCAGACGACCCGGACAGACCAGCGTCTATATCCGAGCACCCAGGAGAGAGATGAACGACATCCTCCTCATCTGCCATACCCGCGTCCTCACAGTCCATAGCCTCCACACTAGCGGGACATGAAGTCTCGACTGCATGGAACGGGCCAGCCATAGGAACCAATTCAGGAGAATCCTGAAGGGGCTCCATAAAACGGCGTTTAGGTGCAGATCGCCTAACAACCGTGGCTGCAGGCTTAGACTTAGAAGTCACAGCCCTGCCCTTGGACCCGGAGACAAACGAGTCCGCACGCGAGGCAGAAGTCCTAAAGGTGCGGCAAACCTTCTTAGCACCGGCCACAGTGGCCCCCGAAGAAGCAGAGCGCTGGAGGGGGTCAGCGGAACTGCCAAAACGTCTCCGTGAGGGGGAGACCAAACCCCAAGGGTTCCATGCAGGAAAAGCCATAGGGTTAAAACCATATCCCTGAGGAAATGGAAAAGGTCCCGTGGGTTGGGAGTGACCCCAGAACTGGTCAAACTGACCCGCCTGAGACTGGGGCTGGCCACCCAGTCCGAAAGACATAGGTGGACCACCACTCCCACCAGGTGGAAACCCGGACATGTGCGGGCTAGGCCCGCAACTGCCGGGATGCTGACGATACCCAAAACCATCCGCAGGCTGGTTTGGGTGGCCCAAGGATGGTTGCCCGCAGGCAACCCTATACCCTGAACCAGAGGGAAACGGCGCCTGGAACCCAGTCGCCTGTCCAGCAAAACACTCCCGTGGGAGAACACCCCCTGGGAAACCCGAACCAGAACACTCCGGGCTGGACCTAATAGGACCAGGGCCGGGTAACTGGCCAGGATGAAAAGCCGGACCAGAATTGATGCAGGAATAAGACAGCTGCGCATCCCTTACCCCAGTGGAAGTGGACAATCCCGCAAGAAAAACTCGGAGGAACAGGCCCTGCATCAAAACTGCCCCCATCGACAACACCACCTGGATTGCCGAGATCACTGACCAAACCAGTGACCGGCGGCTGAAATTCCCTACCCAAAGGCAAGCTCGAAAGCTTACGGGAATTGTCAGCCAATTCGACCCTGGGCAGAGTTAAACCAGGGTCGGGATGTCCCTCCCCTACTCCAGGGAGTTCCTGAATGGGAAGGACCACCCTCCCGTCACGAGAAGAACCCGACGACACGGGAGCTCCCGAGATAGGAACAACAGAGTTGACAACCGACTCAGAGCCGGGAACAACATTCTTAACATGCTTCCCTCTCTTGCCGGAAGATAAAGACGAATCCTTCCTACGGGAAGAAGAGGGTCGCCCAGGTGCTAGAGAAACCCCGTCATGAGGTTCGTCCTGAGTAGAAACGCACGGCAAATCCTCATGACCGGAACGATCAAGGGAACATATCTCATTAGAATCCCGTTCTCCGTAGAGATAGGAACGCTCATGAGACGAACCCCGTCGTAGTCCCGAGCGAGACATACTACCTACTAGCACACGACGTTTGTATTCAAAAAACAACAAACACGTAAAAACAAACTAAAACATACAACGTACGTAAACAAGAATGAACTTTACATGCAGTGTAAAACAGGAACGATGCCAAAAAACAACGAAAAACTGCTACAAACGGCCGAACAAAGACCGGCGATTTACAAACGACAGCGAATGCAAAACAATGGCGGACCACGTGGTACACGGGACCGCCCGCACACGTGGAATGTAAACACCGGCCGAAAAAGGCACAAAACAAAAATATGTATATACAAAATGTATGTAACTCAACACAAAAGGGGAGATGGGCAAAAAGCAAACAAGCGTTGCCAAAATTTGACCAAATAGTCAAAACAATAGCTAAATAACAATGTCGGGATATCCACAAACTATGAGCCGTCAGCTATCAGCAAGCACCATAAAGGAAAGAGGATGGGAGACCACTCTGTTGCGTAATCATTAAGATACAGGTCACGTGACGGTAGGGAGGGCGGGATTTTTGAATCTTGTTTTTTGGGGATACAAAGATGGGTGTAAGTGATGAATATGCATACTAAAGTTATGGTAATTATTACTGAAATGAAATGTATCTTCAACATCTAGAAAGTATTGTCAGTACTGTTCCATAGCTGCTGTATGTCTACAATGAGACAAATTTACGTAAGTACTTAGTACTTGTTTCTGAATCCTTTTTGAAATTATATTGTATATATTATATTTCCATGTATTATTGAATAAGATTAAGTTTAAACTAATATCTAGAGAGGAGAAACATGTTTTAAACATGCAATGACAATGCATACAGGAGACTGGAACAGTTTGTTCTGTAACTTACGAAACCTCTACGGGGGACTAACGGACATTTCGGTGCCCATCTTTATAGGATTTTAAGAGTTCCTTTCGTTCAGATCCATTTTTATGTTCAAGATTCTTTTAGACTTAAACATGGATAAATACAAGATTTCAAAGCAGAGGAAATGCGGTTCTGCGACTTTGCTTTGTAATAAACTTTCAGCAAACACAGAATGTCTTGTGTGGGGAGCCATTTCAGAGAAATAAGGAAACGACGCTCTCTAGGTCCGGGAGCAATTATTCGATCTTAATAATCACATTTTTTTTTAGACTGACAATGTTCTCGGTGTTGTGGATGGCGAGTCAAACGTTGCAATGTTCATTTACATTCAATGGTTGTAAATAATTGCGCAATATCTTATTTTTGTATTCAATAACTAAATATGTGTGCAATATTTTATTTTTGTATTAAAAAATTGTAAATCTTCGTACGATATCTTATTTTTGTGTTCAATAACTGCGTATGTATGCGCAATGTTTTATATTTGACAAATGTTTTCATTTAATTGTAAAGATATATGCAACTACACACAGTCGCACTCCGATTTCTGTCAAACTTTATAATATTTTAGTATATAGTGTATCATTACTGTATACGTGTATATACTTTTTATCCCCAAAGCTATTTTAAAAAGGCAAAATTTCTTTTACCATGCCTCTAGGTATGTTGCAGGGAGATCCCTCGTTTCCTCTCATGAATACATATCAAAGGAGGTGGTGCATGGCGGCCCACGGTCGAATCTTATTTTATGCATGATATTATTATAGACTTTTACCAAATACATGTCATTTTAGACACTAAAACGAAAATTGGCAAATACTGTATACGCAGCGCCACCTAACATGATTTCTGTAAAAAATGTGTACCCTCCCTTTTAAATTAAATATATTTCTTGTACAAAAGTACTTGATAAATTTCATATTGCATTGATAGTCTCATGCGATGTTATATTTTATAAAAACATGTGTGTTTAGCATGAATTTGTATAATAGAAAGTGTAATTACAGCTTTTTTAGCAAAATTTTCAGTTAAAAATTTACCTTCTTGAAATTTTCTTTTATTTGTTAAGTAGATAAAATGTAATAATCGTTGGAGTACTATCAAATTTTGCTTTTAAAAAACATGTTTGCATATTAATCTTAATACACAACCAAAAAAAATCATAAAAAATTACTGGATAACAAAAGATTTTTGCATACAAAGAAAGGTGATGAAGTAAATTGTATTAAAAAAGGGTTAAAAAGGAGCACCCTGTCTGACACAAGCAGTAAAGTCTGATTGCATTGTTATTTTTGTTGAATTTTTAGCATTTGCCTCTATTTTCAGTACCTTCGGTACTTTGATATGTTGTCCAAAATTGGGGGTGAATGCATTTAACAATAATAAAATCTTGGCATATCCAGTAATTCACCAAATAAAGTTGTTTCATTAAATGTTTATGAATATCCATAGATTATTTCTAACCGGAAATTTTGATAGTACTCCATCAATAACTTTGTGGTATTAGACTTTAAATGAAAAGTTAAAAACGATGATTTTCACAAAGATGACATCAAATTAGGCTGAAATTTAATTTAAGTGTCACGGAGCGTGATGATTCATATACAAAATTAAACCTTAAACAAATGGGGTGAATTTGTTTCACAAATAGGAAATAAAAATATGTTCTATAATAGTTAGTGGTCAAAACATTAGCTTCTTATGCAGTTTGATGGGGAAATAATGAAATCACCAAAAAAAGAATATATACATTGCGGAATGGAAATTAATTCCTCCCACATAATCGAGGATATTATGCTTTTGACAAAAATATGTTTCCGGGAAAAAAATCGCTGTGGGCCGATTTAGCCCTCCTATGCACCACCTCCTTTATGTTGATAAAAGATACTTTAAACTTAACTTAACAACTTTTTTTCATGATGTTTGGTCTTTAGGCTGGCCGCGTACTTGATTTTTAAGCTCAAATGTCAACATATTTTAAAAGGATAAATAATCTTGTTTTGGGTTCGTCAGCGGTATTCAGCATGTTATGAAGATTGTCTACAATTTCAACCATTTTAAAAACATGTTCTGGTTATCTTCTTTCTGCAGAATTGTTTTTCCCTGGAAATTGAAAACAGAGAAATATTTTACAAACAATGCCTTTTTTTCCCATTGTAACTAAGAAATTAATTATAAGCACTGATAGGAATATCCTTTAAATTCATGCTGGTATGAATTGAAAACCGAATTGCAAACTAAATGAATGCCCGATGCGCTATGCAGATTAATTTAATTTGCAATTCCATTTTTTTTCTTTAATATACCAGCATGAAACTAAACGATATCCTATCAATGTTTAAAATTAATTTCTTAATTACAATAAAAAAAAAATTGCTGTTTGTTATAAATGAAAAAAATATTAAACTACTCATACTCATAAACTTTATACAAAATTAATATTTTCATGTTCTCGCTTATTTTTTTTATCATTTGTTAATGGTAAAATAAGCCTAATGTTAACATTGAGTTTCTTATTGAGCAAGGAATTCTGGGAATGACTTTGGATCATGTCCATTATCAATCTTCATTGCTTCTATTTATGACTATTGTTTTTTTTCTCTACTTTTTTCATCGTTCCTTAAGGGACATTCCTTCGTTCAGACATCAGAAACGTGCAGAATTTCTATTGATAAAATCTATGTCCGAATGAGGGCTATATGAGTTTTTGTGCCTACATGTAATGAAAGTAACGCCGAAATGTACAGTAAAATGACGTTTCGTACACAAATACCGTCTGCCTTTGTGGTAATTAGTGATACTTCGGGTCGAATTGAGAATTTTTTTTATGATGATGATACTTGAAGCACTTTGGTTTCCCCTGGGGGTAAAACTGTCGTATCAATTTAAAAATTATAACTTTTACTATTTGGCAAAAATACACATTTCCCATTAAGCTTCAATTTGGCAACAAACATTTTATTCAAACGAAGGAATGCTCTTTAATCAATCAATTTCTGAGAAACAGCAATTACAAACTCCAAATAATATCCAAGATAGCTTACTGTCAGCCGTTTTGGTTTTTAGCTCAGTCTCAAAATTAATCATTCACAATAAGTGCTTAAAAGACAACCCACAAATCAAGTTTCAGATATATCCTGTAAGAACTTCTCAAGAAATAATGATAACAAATTTCAACTACAAAAATCCAAGATGACTGCTTGAATGCCATTTTGTTTTCTTGATCAGACTCCAAATGGACCATGCACGATAACTAAGGGCTAATGCGAACCTACATACCCAGTCTCAGAAACAACCTTCCAGTTTCCCCCAAGAAATAGTTAAAACAAACTTCAGCTCCCAAAATCTAAGGTAGTTGCGCGTCGGCCATTTTGTTCTCCCATGATCAGACTTACAATTATTTGGGCACAAATAGAGACCAGGGGGAACCTAAATACAAAATCTGGGAAAGGTCCACGAGGAACTTTCTGTGAGATAGAGAAATAGATATAACAAACGTTTAATTGTCAAAGTTGTAAAAATATGAAAAATTACTAAAACTATGTAATGCTATCTTTTCTTTGTCTGGTCTCTATCCATCAATCTGTGTTGTTTGGATGACCTCTGACCCTTCTAGAAAAACTGTTTTCCACCGGCATAGATTTCGGCGATAGAAAAACACACAATCTCCCAACCACGAGTAAAGGTGTGGGTTTGTTTTCAATTGTATGCCACCCATGGTATATATATAATAAAACTGCACACAGCTATGCACAATATGGTAATAAGGGTATTTTTATACCACAACAAAGGACACATGATACTTTTTACGGAAGTTAAATAAATATCAACTTACGACATATAGTATATAGTCACTTCCGTGATCACGAATGCATGCATAGAGGTGGGCAACTGGTGTGTTGAGGTCCCTGTGGAGGAGGGGAGGGCGGCGTCTATCGAAAAATGGATGATTGGATAATTAATGTGTTTTCAGAAAACCTTAGATAATATTTCGAGTTAATCATATACTCTATTGAAATATATTTTATTACAGTTGTAAGAAAAAATGGTGGTTTCCATGAGAGGTAGTGTGTAAAAGTCGCCTATGACAACTATTTGTTCATGACACTAGTTAAATTCAAGTCTCTTTCTCGGTTTTGAATTAATGACAAATGTTCTAATTTTTTTTAAGTGGTTAAAATGGCAGACACTCATAGCATGGTGAACGGAGATGACAAAGTAAAAAAATATTTCTTTGTTTTTTGTTGTTTTTTTTTTTTTTTTTTTAAATCATGTCACAGTCTGAAAAAATCAGTTATACTAAAGTAAATTTACAATGAAAAAAAGGAATATTGATAAAAATGGTCTCCCTGTGGAATGTCTATATATGGGGTATAACGGGCCTTGCCTTTTCAAAATCAAACCGGGGAAAATATGTTTTACATTGTACTCGAACCACGATGAAAGGGGTCGGGCTGTGAGTGTTTTACAGAGGTTTTCTTTAACATTTTAACAATTCTAACACCTTTGCAATGAAATATATTTCTATTTAGTTAAATACATATTTGGTCGGAATTACATAATAATACAATAAAGAAATCATTATTCAATAGACCTTATAGTAAAAATTGCATGGTCGGGAAGGTGACCTCTACCATTTCAGAGAATCGAGCTTCGCCTAGGTACTTGCTCTGGTTCGAATAAAGATGGTTAAAGTTTTACTCGTTCATCTTCATTTGTATAATGTTTTCATTTGAGACACCTTAGCCAATGAGAGTAAAGTGTTGATATTTTTACAATGTATTCTTATCAACAAGTTTTCTTCTTCTTTCTCTCTTTCCCTATTATTCCAGTTTCCCTTTCTTTTTCTGCTCTGTTTAGGATACTATGATATGATTATCATATGCTGTTAATCATTAGGCCATTGCTAAGTTTTACATACAAATGTATGTATAATTGTATTACGGAGAGGACATTGATAAGTTGTGATAACTTGCGTTCAATCATCTGTGTAATGTTTGCAATAAAACTGATTTAAAGTCAATAAATTCAAATCGATAAAAGATAAGTAATACGATTTGGATACAGGGGAGATAACTCAGTCATGACTAGAATACAATGGTGATACCCATCCAGGATCCGGATCCGAGGGGAAATAGTCAAGTCAGATTTCGGACGCAGGAGATAATTCATCCATGTTTTGGATCAAGGGGAGTTAACTAAGTCAGGATTTGGGTCCAGGGGAGATCATTCATTGATGATTTGGATACATGGAGATAACTAAGTCAGACTTAAGATACAGGGTTATAACTCAGTCCGATATCAGTCATGTTTTGGATCCAGGGGATATAACCCATACATGATTTCGATACAATGGAGATAACCAAGCAAGGATTTGAATATAGGGGAGAAAATTCAGTGAACTTGGGTTTGGATACAGGGGAGGTAATCTGCCCATTATTTTGGTACAGGAAGATAATTTTGTCAGGATTTTCATACAAGGGAGGTAATCAGATCAAAATATTGATACAGGGCGATAAATAAGTCAGGATTTAAACACAGGGTTATAACTCGGTCATAATTTTGATGCGGGAATATTAAGTCAAGTTTTGGATCCAGGGGAGATAACTCATACATGATGTGGATACAATGAAGATAACCAAGCAAGGATTTGGATATAGGGGACAAATTCAATTAATTTGGGTTTGGATAGAGTGAAGATAATCTCAATATCTGTCCATTATTTAGGTACAGGAAGATAATTAAGTCAGGATTTTCATACAAGGGAGGTAATCAGATCAAAATATTGATACAGGGCGATAATTAAATTAAGTCAGGTTTTGGAGAAAGAGGAGATAACCCATTAAGGATTTGTATACAGGGGGAAAAAGTGATGGTTTGGATACAGGGGGAGATAATCCAGTCAGAATTTGGATACAGTGAGATAATCCGAATATTAAGATAAATGGAGATAATCGAGTCAGCATTTGGTTAAGGTCAGATAATCCGGTCAAAAGTTTGATATAAGGAAGGTAATCCGGTCAGAATTTCGGTACACAAGAGGTAATTAAATCACGATTTGGATATATCGGAGCTTACCAAGTCAAGATATGGATACAGGGAGGAAACCCTATTCATGTGCATGGGGATAATACGTCAGGTTTTGGATACGGAGGAGATAGCCTAATCAGGGTTATGATACAAGGGAGATAATCAATTCAGGATTTTGATACATGGGAGATAATCAATTCATGATTTGGATACAGGGGATTTAATTCGGTCAGGATTTGGATACAAGGGAACTAATCAAGTCATTATTGGATAGAGGGGAACTAATCCGGTCATTATTTGGATGCAGGGGACATAATCCAGTCGGTATTAACATATTTTCGTCTCTTTCCCTTCAACTGATGTTCATCGTCGGATACCTAAGGTTGATAGCACTACACGCTACCCTACACTTATGATACACTTGTCATTATCATAGCGTAACGTGTATTGCAATCAACATTGGGTATGCGACAATGACATATGTTCAGATATATTAAATATGAACAAATGTGACTTTTTTTTATCCTGGATTTAAGTCTACAGCATTTTTTTTCTTCTGTATTTGTTCACAGTTCAAGATTGTAATCATGAATGCGAATCACTCCGAGAGCTGTGCAAAGCCATACACGTTTTAGGTATTAATGAACTATTTATATCTCTCCCTTCTTCAGCTTAGAAAACTTTGACTGCGAATAAATTGGCGTATACGCAGTGAAAAATGGCTCAGCGGATTAATAAGCGCGTAAATCGGTAACATAATATTGACGTCGCCTGCTTAAGACGTTATCGGAACGTCAACTAGACGGCGCCATTTTGAAATGACTGATCAACGACCTCGGCACAAAACGCTGACTGCAAGTAAGTGTTTTGTCAAAAACTAAACTGATTATTGCGGAAATGGCTCCACGAACTAAGCTAACAACAAATGGCTGAAGCGTACATTTCCTAGAGAACATTTGACCACTACGTAAATTCGTGTAAATGCATGCAAAACAAAACAAAACAAAACAGGGCAATAGAAAAAAATATCGAACACCAGATATTTTAATGTTCTCAAAAAAGTGCAAATTGTCCTGGGAGAATTGGGAATAAAACTGTACAAATCAATGCTGATTTGTATGAGAAGGAAGAGTCAAGAAACCCCAGACGTTTTTATAGATTCGTTCCGTTGTAGTTCTGTCGTTACAGAACTTTTTTTTATTATTATTTCCGTAATTAGGTTACGTTCGAGCTAATGATTAAAGGACGATAGGAGCTTAAACACAGTTCCTTAAGTACAAAACACTAACTCTAGTAACACGAGGTGATATAAAGGAACTAAAGGGTAGCTTGTCCACATTGTACGATTAGTATGATGCGACCAAATGTGGGATTGTGATCCCTTTTTTTCCTTTTTAAACAATCCCCCTCTCCATTTTAGTTTTTTGTGCCAAGTGTTTTCCTTGTGAGTAAGGCTATGGACTGTGTCCTCCTGTCGAGTCTTTGGCTAAAATGTTAGCTGAACTCACAATGGCTGAAGGAGCGGAGTTAATATTGGTGTCCAGACCTAGATATGAAAGGAGTTAATATTGGTGTCCAGACCTAGATATGAAAGGAGTTAATATTGGTGTCCAGACCTAGATAGGAGAGGAGTTAATATTGGTGTCCAGACCTAGATATGAGAGGACATGGAATTGCCCTCCAGACATAAGCTACGTCATTATAAAAGAAGGCGTCCCGTATGTCTGTAATGAAGTACATATTGTATGGTTGTTTAGAGTGTTAACGGATGTTCATTGTTGATCAACATTTCATTGTATTTCTTCATCCCATTGTGATGGTATAAACAATACGACTTAATAGTACTGAGAATGACTGATAAGTTTGGAAAAAGTCTTGTTTGACCATAACTAACCAAGTCAACAATAAAACGTTGTGTATGTGTATGGATTGCGAAGGATTCCAACGTAAACAAAGCGAGTCCATAGCCCTACCGGTAACCTGGATGATTCGGCACTGAATCATAGTCATGTACGTGGTATTTTGTGTTTAGGACACATGTACATTCGTCAGAAAGGACTTACTGGTTTTAAGTTGCCGTGACTGGAATCATTAAGGAAAACATCTAACGCGACCCAGAAACATTTAGACGACCATGAACAACCAGGCTGACTACGCACTTGTTTTGTACTTAATAACTGATTAAGTTAAAACAATTCCTCATAAACATTAAATTGACATTAATAGCCAAATTATGCTCCAAACCGGGAAACACTTCCCCGGAATATTAGGAGATTTAAAGTCCCCAGATATCAGAAACGACAAGATGATTCCAGAAATGTGACACATTCTTAAGCCATTGCATCAACGTAATCCGCGGAAATTTTATTTAAATTGTTTTATTCAAATCCCGGAGGAACTATTTATGTCACTCGTTCCATCTGCTTTTTACCATTTTTCATTACCATTATGTTACATTTCAATCCGCTGTTTTTACGAGTGATGAAATATTATCATATTTCAAATGGAAGTCATCCTTTATCAGCTGTTTCCATAAGCACGCTAGTAAAATTGACTGGCCTCCCTGTTAAATCGGAAACCAGGTTGTTTTCACGAGATTTGGACACAATCATGATAAATTTCAGAGAAACAGGGAATAATGTTATCCTAATGAACAGTTGGGTTATTGTTCCACGTAATTGGTGCACTCCGAGTGGTAATTGGTGTCGTCTGCTTCAGTCATTCGGAAAGAAGGTAGATAAGGATGACTCTAGAGTGACCCCGGATGAGAAAGGTGACTCTGGGCAAACTGGAGCGCATAGGTCATTGTTGTGATTTCTGCCGCTGTTTTAAACACATTTGCTGTCGTAAAGATTAATTATATAATATTTCGTGTTGGAATATTCTAAAATATTTATAAAATTGTCCACAAACCTTCACGCTGCATACCTAGATACTACAGTTAAATCTGTGTATAAAGGACACCCAAGGGACAAGACAAAAGTACCCTTTATAGAGAGGTGTCATTTCTAAAGATGTCCCTTATAAACAAAGAACTAAGCGTGAATAAAGTTTGATAAAAACACACTATATATCTCTTAATTTATCATGTTTAAACACTTACAAATAAAAAAGTTTAAACAGACATATTTTAGTGGTAATCTTAGTGTTTTTCGCAATGGAAGCATTCCGCTAAATTATGATTGCGCAAATTGTAGTTTATCTACATTGGTTTCTATAGCGACCAATGTTGATTCGCTAATTCACCCTTTCGCTAATTTGTTTTAATTTGGTTTTGCGTTAAAATTTTAGTACGTCAAATCAAGTACGTTTACTTAATTAAAGAAAAATTATTAACTAATTTTCAAGATTCATGTGAGATTAAAATTTAAGTTCCTAGTTTTGATATTTGAAAGTAGCAGTTTCAAAACGATTCCTCACAGTATCAAACTATAGCAGGACGAAATTTAGAGAAAAAAATAAACACAGTAAAAAAAGTTTAGGTAATTCATATTGATATGTTCAATATGTAATAAGAGGGCATATCAATATTAACAAGAAATATCTTTTAAAAAAATAAACGGCATAGATCTAGTTTAAATGCTGGTGTTTATAATATGAAACTGCTGGTGAAATAAATGAACGAACTCATGTGTTTCAGCACAGATAACAAAATGATATCAGTTTGAATCATTTTGGTGATAATACCATGCGCGTAGCCAATTTATTTTGTATGTGTATGCAGAGAAATGAAATGACGGGTGAATGAGGACCGTATTATGATATACAGTTAAGTGTTTGGACAATTTAAGTCCGTCATTTAACGATGTCCGAATAGTTACGTTGTCGTGTTTTCTTGAAACGACGAGCCTTGTACAGCATTAAGAATGATAATTTGTGTTGCCTTTATCTTATTTTGCACGCTTGGAACACGTTTACATAATGTCCGAATATATATGTTCAATAACCACACGTACATAACCATAGTCCATTGGGCAAAGCAATACCTTTCATGTGGGAAGAGCTGTAAAAGAAAGAAATCAAGACCAAAACCCCGAGATCAACCTTGTATTTAAGTCGCGTTACCGTAATACGACGTTTTGGGATGATCATTGCGACAATGGGTGATGTTTTCATGACGGTATGTGTAGGTAAAATACATTTATATATAAAAATACAGTTGTAGTTATAAAAGTTCCAGTAAAGTCGAATTGAATTTAATATAAATGAATCTTTCAACTGTACCGGTGGTCATAACATAGCACGACATGTGTTCTAGAGTTAAGTTAAAAGTTGGAATTATAACGATTATCATTATACTCAGATAGGGGTTGATTGACGAGGATTAATGTCCTTGCTCCGGTTATAGCTCAGATAGGGGTCAGAGTTCAGAAGCTTAACTACCAGGGAACCGTGTTCATGTGACAACCCAGGCAAGCCAGGAAAACCACGCGTGGTCTCGTTTGGAGACGTTAATCCCACTATTTTGCAGCCTTGATATATAAGGCAAAACATCCGTGACAGCGTTGGTGTGCAAACCTAATGATTTAAAAATACATTAATTTACTAATTTCATTGAAGATCAGACAACGGGTACATATATAATATCAAAATCTGTACATTTCAAAATTAGATTTCTGTGTCTATCTGCGTTCAGAAAGCTGTGTTTCATTATATTCAATAACATTCCTAAGCATACGTATAGTAACGTTCACCTAAAGTTTGAAAGCAAACGATTTCCTTAAAAGTATTTATTCATTTCTGCATCTTACCAGCTGTCATGTAGTGAGGAAAATTCCAATAGTGAATTTTGTACTCTCTGCGCATATATAACTCCGGACATGTTCTTTTGGTTAATGTTTTATAATTCATTTTAAGATTAACAGTAACAAATACAAATGTATGTAAATCAGACTTCACCCTGGTTTCCGGTTGTAAGTAATCCTTTATAGGAATGGCACCAAAGGTAGGATGGTGGGCTAGATCAGACACCAGAAAAAAAAAAAAATGTTACTATGCCCAAATTTTAAATCATATTTTAAATGAGCAATTTAAATATGTAAATGAGATATTATCTCCAATTTTCACTATTCACTACATGTACGTTTAACAATAGATGATATAGGCACTTATTTTACTTTTCTTAATTGAGAAAGTATCAGATTATCTTTTCATAGTTTCATGCAATTTGTGCCGAAATACACACACACATATTTGAAAAAAAAAGTGTTTCTCGTTGTGTATAATTGTTATACTGGAATGAGTTAAATCATAATTCTATGTTGTATTGTGTTTAAGGGATAGAAGATCTAACAATGCTATATAGTTTACATTCAGCACATATCCGAATATAGCTGTTAGATTGTCTGACATGTGTAAAAGAGCTTTCAGATACCCATTTTCCTCGTGGAATCAATTGAAATCTTCTTTTACCTGAAATGGTTTTACATGTACGTCTAACTTCAAAAAAGCAAATACGTGTACTTGAGACATATTAAAAATATAATCTGTTTAGTATAAAAAAGATAATCTGAATTGTATAAAATAAATATGTATTGTAAAGGGAATGGTAGGAGAGATAAACAGAAGAAAATTAGGAAAATTTAGAAAATAATTTGCTCTATTTTGAAGGTACAATACCAAATAGACTGATTGATCAAGACAAAACAGGTGGAGGACGCCAAACCGGAATCAAGTTAATAATCATTTAGTAGAGTAAAGTCACAAAAAAATATTGAATTATTCTATTATTTTCTTTTAATTTAAGTTCCTTATGTTTAGGACTTAATTTCTTCCAAAGAAACAGGTCTTCGGATTTTTCTTTGTCCTACTTTAACCGACCGATTGATTGCGTTCCCTACCAGTAATGACTAGTTATATCAATTAGTGGGTTTGACTATAACCATCACCTAGGGACAGCATTCATAGTTTCTGTATAGATAAGCTCATATAAATAACAGAGTTTTTCTTTCTTTGTTTGTTTGTTTGTTTTTTGTTTGTTTTGTGTGTGTTTTTTTGTTGTTGAAAACTGATGTGTACGCAACTGCGTATTTGCGTATAGGCAGCTACGCGCCTGAATACGACTGTATTTCAATCAGGAATATAATTTTATTAATGTGTCATTTGAAAAGATGCATCCACTTATTCAGCTTGCATTCAATCTTAACTTTGTACCGTTTTTAACTGCATATCTGCATTTTGCATTTACCGCTACATGGACCAATCACATACTTCATCTTGACCAGTAACGCCACCTGTCGCGTCATATCCGGGGACAAAAGAATATTATACGGCTATGCGGAAAACAAAAAAGAAATACCTGTCTATTACAATTAAACCTTTATAAATGAATGTGTATTTCCTGTGATGATTATAATTCCTAAGCATTTGAAATTTTGAGATATATTTTCTGATAATCTTATCCCGTCTCCTTTGTTCCAGTCGACTGGACAATACACAAAACCTTTCTCGGCAAGGCTACATTATCGCAGCTAATGGACATGTCTTTATTCATTTTTTGTTGTTGCAAATATGACGGAATATGGCAAAAAATTTAAGGCGCGTGTTGTTTAATTTCTGCTCCGTTAAGAATCGCGCGCGGAGCACAACTGGGGATAGCTGAATATTAATTGAAAACTTGACACTTATTAATGATTTTACTCTGTTCGCCGCGTATTTGAAAACATGATCACGTTTCGTTACCGTATTGAAAATGCCAAACATGAAGAAGTTGATTTGGTAAGTTCGCCTAATGGCGGAACTAATTGTCAGGTTGTCAATATGGCAGAAAATCCCTGAGCAACATTTTGTAGCCTGTACAAGTCTTTTTTCTTTGTTTCTTATATTGTTTGTTTGCTGTGTTTATAGCCCCGTATTCAACCAGGATCATTTTGAGGCGTGATCTCCTTGTAGTAGTTGGTGACTACCTCAATGAACAACATACGGGAGATAAGTCGCACGCCGTTCAGAGCAATTATGGTAAAGTGTCTTGCCCAAGAACACAACAATGACAGCACAGACCAGCCCGCTTCAAAGCTTCCCGCGAAACACAAACATACACGTATATGGAGGGTCGAACCACACGCATGCCGTGCCTCGATCCATTGCTTTTCTTGGCTTGTGAATGATTTACGAAAGAATATATTATATACATGTCCAGGACCACGTTAATTGAGATAGCAGCTTCCGTTTTCGGTTCATGACATTTTTTAGTTTATTTCCTCTTGTTATGTCAATGTGTGAGGTTAGTGGGGAACTCGCTTATGATTCACATGACATCTTCGTAGATAAAACGCAAACACATGTTTCCAGTTCCATGTCCTTGTATTAACTGACAAATATATCTTTACATGAAGAGAATTCTAGAAAGGGGGATAACTCATACAATACGAGTTACAAATTATCTCCCCCTAGACCACACCGTTACAATTATGTAATCTCATCAAACCCATACTACCATATACATGTACACAACATCCCCGCCCACAAAATAAATTTTGCAAACACAATTTTACCATGGGTGTAAGAGATTACAATAAAAACTTGAAGTAAACAGTTAAGTAATATATCGATAATCGTATGCCACCATATATGCACTTTAGATGAAATTGTTTTGAATATTGCAATTTACTGTATAATACTATCAAGTACAAATATCAATCTCATACTATGCAATTATATATCAAACATTCACACTTACACTTTCCATCGTGCACTCTGGATCACACATACACCTTCCAGACAAAATAGCAAAGATGAAAGAGATTAACATACATAATATATAGTTTTAATATACTGGTTTAATTTGCTATAAAAGGATATCAATTTGAACAAGATTGACATTTTATCAAGCTCAAGATTTAAAACACATATTTAAAATGACATCAATTTAGTTTGTTCTGGCAATACTCAACTAACTGCTACTATCATTTGCAGTATCATCATGTTGCGTCATAAGACCATGTGATTAAAAGTTATAGAGTAATGAACCGTAATAAAACCTACAATAATTCAACAAAATATACATTAACCTGCCAGCTTTATATCTATCCCTATCAGCCTTATCGTAGCTTTATATACGTGCTGAAAAATACCTCAGCATGGCCTTATGGTTCTTCAATAAAAAATCATAATATCATACCATAATATTCTACATATATCAATTATCATAAAGTACTGCAAGCATAACATCCACAACAGTTCCAAAAACATTATAATGTACTACAATATAATATTACCCGTATCCATTCATCAACAGTATAAAGTTGGTATGATTTATGAATTATATGCTCATCCTTGAAAATGTAAACCGAATATGACATGTAATCAACAGTAATATCAGCAGAGATTTCGCTCTTAAGTATTAGTATATTTCTGATATAATATATCTGAGAAAAACATTCACTAGCATTCGGAAAACAATGATGTTGTGCAATATAATCGAGAAATGGCAAAAGAGCAATAATAATCAATAACAATAAATCAAGGGCTCGATAAAAGGTATATATCATTATATTGATAATTAGTTGTACCAAACATTAAACAGGCTTCACATGCACAGGTACTTGGGGTAAGAAATTACATTTGTATATATATACTATATAGCCTCGTATTACTAATTACATTTGTATATATATACTATATAGCCTCGTATTACTATTTATATAGTAATACGAGGCTATATAGTATATATATACAAATGTAATTTCTTACCCCAAGTACCTGTGTTCACATGTTGTTAATAAAGCCGCCGATAGTAAATTACTAAACAGTTCTGCATTTCTGTATTGAGAATTCAACATCTGTATGGGGACAAGTAAAATTCAAGTTGTCAGACTGGAACTGTATTGTTTATAGTTAATAAATCAAACTGCAAACACATCCTATAAAAGCCGCATACTGGAAAGATCATGCCAGGATTATTTAGAAACATGTCGAATCAGCATCTTCATATATAGGCCGGTTGTCACGTACTGACGTCTGACGTAGGCAATGTCAGGATAATTCACATGTAAAACACCAAATATTCTGATGAAAATGTAGACTGCAAACATGAAGGAATTCTTTTCCGTTGAAAGTGAAAGACAACAGGTAAAATATACTGCAGTTTCGAGTGTCACTCATACATCGTTGGGAAGCCCATCCTTCGCCATATAATAATCTATGACAGTGATGACACACTTTACTAGTGAATTAAAATATCGATGACGCCATCAACACATCAGTAGACATCGTATGCAAAAATGACGAAAAATAGTAATAGTCATGAAATTTCAATGCATTGTGCTTTGATATAATACACAAAAGTCATTAAATGATATAGTTCAATGCAAACAGCATGTTAAAATGTTCCCGTCAAAAAGCACATGGCGTAAATAAAATGTCTGACGTCTGGCCGGCGGGGTCGAACGATTTACCCAAAAACGCCCCAAAACTACCCAAAAACACCCCAAAACTACCCAAAAACATCTCATAACATCAACACGTTACATGGAAACACTGTTAGAAATTGATATGTATATATTAACATATCAAATACAGCTATTGATAGCTTCTTTTGTTGACTTATCGTCGAGTAGGGTTTTGACGGCGAGGGAGATAACTCTTACAAACAGTCATACAATAAAACCGACCACGTGGAAAGATAAGAAAGAACTATACTCTATAGTATCCAGTTGATATCATATTTATTCAGTACATAATATGCCAAAACAATTATGACATAGGTGAATTGCCAATGAATTGGCACAAATATAGTTACAGTGTGAATGACATAAAAATACTCATAATTATTTTAGCATGTACAGAGACCGATATCGGTTAAGATCACAATACAGAGTTATCTCCCTCGCCGTCAAAACCCTACTCGCCGACAAGTCAACAAAAGAATGTATCAATAGCTGTATTTGATATGTTAATATATACATATCAATTTCTAATGAAGTTTTCATGTAGTGTTGATGTTGTGAGATGTTTTTAGGTAGTTTTTGGGTGTTTTGGGGGTAGTTTTGGGGTGTTTTTGGGTAAATCGTTCTGCCGGGCCGGCGAGAAATGACCGACGAGTAAGACTCGCCGGCCACACAGGCGAATACACAATATAAAAGTTACATTTTGTAATAAATAGTCACCGGATTTGGATTCTCCACCATGTTATGTCAATGTGTGAGGTGAGTGGGGAACTCGCTTATGATTCACATGACATCTTCGTAGATAAAACGCAAACACATGTTTCCAGTTCAATCACAGGCGTCTGAAGTTCTGACAGTAAACCTAGATATAATACCATATAAAAAATAAGAGTATCTACTATAAAAAAAGAACAGGTATGCAACGCCTCCGATGTAAACAATCACTTAAATCTCTGCAAACGGGAAAAATATACGATTTACAATATAATTATTGGTATACACAGATGCCGCTAACATTATTTAACACTCGACAAGCATAAACCATTACTCACTGCGTTTAATAAGTTCTATTTCAGCTAAAAACTTGCTGAGATGGTCTGTCACGTCAACCATGTCGTGAAAATGGCGGACATTGTTATGCAGGTCCGCAGTAAATATCGAGGTAATACTTTTTAATTCATGATATTGACAATAAAAAAAGAACTCTAGAAGCACATGGATTCTTTCAATTTATATTTATATTCTGTGTCGTTGAAACATTTTTAATACTTCTGGTGTAACATGTTTCTCTGTTTTTAAAACGATTGAAAATAAAGGGCAGATAACTCTTATTTTTTCATGAATTAAAAAGTATTACCTCGATATTCACTGCAGACCTGCATAACAATGTCCGCCATTTTCACGACATGGTTGACGTGACAGACCATCTCAGAAAGTTTTTAGCTGAAATAGAACTTATTAAACGCAGTGAGTAATGGTTTATGCTTGTCGAGTGTTAAATAATGTTAGCGGCATCTGTGTATACCAATAATTATATTGTAAATCGTATATTTTTCCCGTTTGCAGAGATTTAAGTGATTGTTTACATCGGAGGCGTTGCATACCTGTTCTTTTTTTATAGTAGATACTCTAATTTTTTATATGGTATTATATCTCGGTTTACTGTCAGAACTTCAGACGCCTGTGGTTCAATGTCCTTGTATTAACTGACAAATATATCTTTTACATGAAGAGAATTCTAGAAAGGGGGATAACTCATACAATACGAGTTACAAATTATCTCCCCCTAGACCACACCGTTACAATTATGTAATCTCATCAAACCCATACTACCATATACATGTACACAACACTCTTGTTGTCTCCTGTCGAGTTCCAACTTCAGTATTATTAAATAATAAGATTTCTAACCTTTCTGAACTATTTTAAAATCTTATACTGAAGAGAAAGGGTATACTCATGTCGCCCTAATTTGTACCATTGATATGATCACATTTTGCAAAAGATACGTCTGGAAACTCAGTCTGCATGCCATTTTTCGGTTAGTCGCCAAAATCATTAAAACGTATGAATAAATGACAAGGAGGCCCGCGGTGGCCGAGTGGTTAAGGTGTCCCGACACTTTATCACTAGCCCTCCACCTCTGGGTCGCGAGTTCGAAATCCACGTGTTGTTTGCAAATAATTTCCCCACTTGTACCTCTACGAATGATGACATCACTGAAAGCAGGTGACCAATCACTGTGTATAAATAATGCCAGCGAGCCAATCAAAGCAGACTTTTTATATACAGCGACCAATTATAATGTTACCATCATTGGATGATAGAAATTCAAAAAATGTGTTAAGAAATCATGATATATTACAATGTTCTTGTTTTACATCACTGCTGTGTAGTATGATACCGCAATTTAGCCAATTCAGCTTACTGTATTAAGTGACATTTCATTTTATTGTTCAGCTAAATAGTCCTGCCGTTTTTGTTTTTGTTTTATGTTTTTGTATTTAATGCGTCATATACAAAATAAAATACTCGCTAATAGAGACCAGGGCTCTGGACAGGGATTGTCAGAAGACAATTCGCAATTTTTTTTTAAATTAGGTCAAAGGTCACGGTCCAGGCCATCAGGTCGGCAAATGTAATATAAAATAGAAAGGTCTTGTCACAAGGAACACACATGTCAAATGGCTAAGCTGTATTCTCATTAGTATTGACACAGTACTGTTTTATAAAGACAAACTTTAACCTAGCTGTTTAAGGATGACGCCGATGCCGGGGGCTTGGCAATACCCCCCCCCCCCCGGACTTCTTTCCTGCGAGCTAAAATTTGTGCCTTTTCTTACTTCTAAACGGGAGTCTTTTGCAGTATCATTTAGCTTAGTGAAACAGTCCTTTTCGAAATACATAAACAAAAATATCCCAGATTGCCTTTATTTCATGAGCTTGTCTCCTCAAATCTATGCTTATTTAATTTGAGAGTTTTTGCTTCTTTATGGAAAATACAAATACAAGCGCACACCATATATAAAGAGAGACAGGCGAATTGTATAGGCTGCTAATGAACCTGGTCGTCCTTCAGGAGAGGAGATATTAGATTTGGGTACACACACGGAAACTGACAAGCCGGTAGTATATGGTACAACCATAATCGAAGACGCAAAAAAAAACCAAACAAACAAACAAACAAACAAACAAACAAACAAAAACGACAACAATGCCCAATGCCGTATCTTTATATGTACAAAATATACAATGTAGCTCGCTGTAGTTCAGTTATCATAATATAAATCTCGCGCGTAAGGAAAAATAATGTCCGAGCAATGTTCGTAATTATCTCCCTTGTTTTATTTCAATATATATAAACCGGCGGGCCTATAAAAAGTTGATCCATGTAAACTATAACCGGGTTATTTATTTCACAACAAATGTCAAAAATTTATATCATTCTTGTTAGCCGACACGGGAGCGCGGAGGATACAGAGTGAACCCACGTGGTCGGCAAGGTGAACCCCGTACCTTTTCACGTCATCGAACCCCGGTCGTCTAGACGCAAGGCGCATGCGACATCCGATCACCGAAGATCTCCTAATCATACAACCAGAGACGTATATAAGTCTCTGATACAGCCGATCCTGTTGATAGTCCAAATCACAGCCCTCACGTGGGCATTGGAAACGAGTTTTTCTGACGCGTGTGGGGGTTGGAACAGGTCATTATAGCGATCAAGCCATAATTCAATTTTTCAGAAGAAAAAAATAAATGTTTTCATTTCCGAACCCCAGTTAGAATTCTGCCTCGTATATCACACTTGTCCAATGTTCCTCGAATCGCCCATGGTTTTGTGTACTTTTACACGACAACTGCTCGGCTAAGTACGATATATCTAACGTCCATAGTAATCTTAATTTACTGAAGTGTTCCTTCCAACACACGTCATATCGAGAAGCCGATTAAAGATCAGGGAGGGCCTCTCATCGTGTTGTTAGAATTCAACCTCCACTTATAACGGTATTCTTTAGGAAATATTCAGATTTCACGGAGCGCGTTAAATACGGAATTTACATGTTTATTGAAGTTTAAACACTGCGCAAAGGCATGCCATCTCGAGTCGAGTGTCATGTCCTGAGGGTAGGGTACAACATGCAGTCCCGGACTGAGTGCGCATGCGTTACGCTTTGATTTCATGCCGTTCCAATCCTGGTGCCATTGAATTATTCCTCAACAAGAGGTTAAAAGGGCCCGTATTGCTAATTGGATTTTTTCTTTGTAATTGGTGACACACCTATAGCAATACTACCAATATTTCAGTATGGATTTCCAGTACTATGCAAAGACCCTTCGATCTGATAAAATGCCCCCTTTTCAATGGGAAGAAATTGGATGGGCACACCAACGCTTTAAGATACAATGTAAAACCAGGTCAAAGGTCATAATTTCTTCATCCGTACCGAAGGAGAAGAATTCTGAATATTAACTTCTGCTTCCCATTGTAGTTTATGGACAGACCACGCCAGGACAAAGCATAAGATTACGGAGAGAGAGAAATCAGTAAAAAATGGCGGAAATTGTCTTAAGATTTTATAAGTTCACCTGCTGTCTTTCATCTCAACTGTTAGTTTTTTTCATTCCCTAAAGATTTTCTAAAAGAACTAGAGAGAGAAAAAAAACCCAGGATATATATAAACGGTCAAGTATACATGCCTGAAGTATATTATCACCTTTTACCTGCTTCTTTCGAAAGGAAGCCGGGAACCAACAATTTCACTTTAGCAACCTTGAAGATACAAAGATTCGATCAATCTTCCCTTATTGAAGAAAATACCTCGGCTTAATGGATTTGCACATAACCTTGGATGTAATTGACAAACATATCTGACAACTAAATATAAATTTGTACACCTCCAAAAAGGACATGATTTGTCCTGGTATCGATTAGAGTTGTTGGGTTCTGTCATTAGCCCTATCGCGAGAACCGGGCGATTTAGGAGAGACATCATTAAGTCTTGTTACTGGGGAACTTGATGTCAGGAATCGTATTCATCTCAGAAATCTAATTACTGTATTTAAATGGCAGTGGTTTTATTTTACCAGAAAACGTTAAAACACCAAGAACATCTGTATGTAGGGCTTAGATTTATCGGGCATGAAATACCATACAAGTCTGTATGTAGGGCTTAGATTTATCGGGCATGAAATACCATACAAGTCTGTATGTAGGGCTTAGATTTATCGGGCATGAAATACCATACAAGTCTGTATGTAGGGCTTAGATTTATCGGGCATGAAAAACCATACAAGTCTGTATGTAGGGCTTAGATTTATCGGGCATGAAATACCATACAAGTCTGTATGTAGGGCTTAGATTTATCGGGCATGAAATACCACACATGTCTTCAAGGTCGTTATCAAAATATCCAGCGACACTTGAGAATTGGTTCTGTATGTAATTTAAATGAGGTCGAGGATGAATTGCATTTTATTCTAAAATGCCTATGTTATTCTGATATTCGTAAGAAATATTTGAAAAGTTACTATTTAAAAAAACCCAAGTATGTTGAAATTGATACAATTATTTAACGGGCAAAATACCAAAGAATTAGAAAAATTGGCCAAATACATACATCAAAGTGGCAAATATGTCAAAAGAGCTTCTTTAACATAGTTATGCTCTCCGAGTATATTGTCTCTGGCGCGAATTTATGTATGTTTTTTGTTTTGTCTGATGTTGTCAAAGTTATGTAAAATTTGTATATTATGTATATATATGATACTGATGAGTCGAAAGACTCAAAGTCAATAAAGAACTTGAACTTGTATGTAGGGCTTAGATTTATCGGGCATAAGACATCGCCCACATTTGTATGAAGGACTGAAATTCATCGTCCATGAACAAATTGCCCTTCATACAAATACACAAATCTGTATGAAGGGCTGACATTCATCGTTCATAAAAACATCATACACATTTGTATTTAGAGCTGAAATTCATTTGCCAGAAATGACGATATATATTGTTGAACCTCATTACAAAATTGTTAAATCTAATATTAACATCGAGGACTATTCGCCATAAGTTTAACCCCTGGTCTTCAAAACTTTTTGAAAAAGTGCTTTACAAGATTTTTGTAGAACATTAACTTTCTACACAAACTGCATCAAGGTTTTCGATCGTACTGTGGAAGCATTACGGCCGCTTTGGGAATATGTCGTGGGCAAAAAGATCAAAGCGTTTGGTCGAGGTGCTAACATGTCTTTGCCACCTACGAACAAAGCAAAAATGTGTGGTGCGGCATTCCTGGGAAACGCGAAGGCGTCAATATCGTTTGGGGTAATGGTTTGTAATATACACCGCTTCAGGTCGGGTTTATCAGCGATATTTGACTAATTTATAGAGCTCACGCAGAGCTTCGGTTTGGGGCAATGGTTTGTAATATAAACTGATTCAGATCGGATTCATCAGCAATATATGACTAATTTACAGAGCTCATGCAGAGCGTCGATGAAGGTCGAACTTTTTTCATCCTAAATGTTTCTTGTAAGGGTTCCTTCGATCTCGGCCCGTCATGCTCAATGGAATCATTCCATGTCAACTCGAGGTGTTTGAATTCTCAAGGAGGTTGAACTGTTTCAACGCTATTGCAAGGTGTTCTATTCATTACATGTAAAATTGGGTGAGCAGCCAATCGATTGAGTGAGGTTTAAGAAATATGTAGGACAGTCATTTACCACATGGGATGGTTTCAGTTTAGTTAGATACCGCGTGTGGAAAGTACACGTATCCGTCTACAACAAATACCGCCTTAATTGACATACATGTGGTCTCTTAGACTAGAATTACCTAGATTTGGTGCAGGGGGGAAGCATGTCAAATTGTCTTATCATGTACCCGACACACATCTGTAATTTTGTTTAGAAATTAAATTTCTTTAAATATATTTTTAATATTGAAATATTATAAATGATATTAAAATTACATCAAAGCATGAGACAGTGACAGTTTTTGTTTGTTTGTTTTTGTTTTGTATAACTTCGTAGCATAAATGTGTTATCACGATATTGTTAAAAGGAATCTATATCAATCACGCTTGTAGATCCGGATAGAAGCGCCCGAGGGGCTTACTGTGGAAGGAATCCGATTACCTGGAGAAAACCCACGTGGTCGGTCAGGTGACCTATTCACTTCCGATCGCGAACGGGAAATCGAACCCCGGTCGCCTTGGTGAAAGGCAAGTGTGTTACCACTGTGCCATCCGACCAACCCTAGATATTTGTAATATTACTAGGTCATCCATATTTCAGTTTCATTATAAACACGTTTTACTGTAGAGAACTATTTTCTATGTTCCCTGTGTTTCTTCTTCTTCTGTATAAATCACTCGGGACGAGGAAATAAATTTATACTACAAATAAGGTATGTATGTCACACATAAAAAGTACCCAGTGTCAGATTCCGAAGGCCTTGTGACAGTGCGGCTTACAAATGATGTGGTTTAGAATTCTGGGGAGATGACGGCGCTGTCGGATCTTAATCTGCTGATTAATTGCTGGCTGATCAAGGTCAGGCAGACACTTGTAATCAATCGTCGGGAGCTCTGTGGGGATATTGTTTTACTCCGTGGTAAATATTTGATGAGTAGTAGTAGTATCTGTTAGACCGTAAGATGTGTTTTCTTGTTTTATCATTTTTAGCTCATCTGCCCGAAGTGCAAGTGAGCCTATGCCGTGGTGCGGCGTCCGTCGTCCGTCCGTCCGGCCGTCCGTTCGGAGTCAACCTTTTCATTTAAAGAACTTCTTCTCAATAACCAAGAGGCCCAGGGACTTGATATTGGGCCTGTAGCATGCTGGGGTAAAGGGCTACAAAGTTTGTTCAAATAAATGACCTTGACCTTCATTCAAGGTCACATGGATCAAATAGGCTATAATCTTCAAACAACTTCTTCTCAATAACCAAGAGGCTCAGGGACTTGATATTTGGCCTGTAGCATGCTGGGGTAAAGGGCTACAAAGTTTGTTAAAATAAATGACCTTGACCTTCATTCAAGGTCACATGGGTCATATAGGCTATAATCGTCAAACGACTTCTCAATAACCAAGAGGCCTAGGGACTTTATATTGGGCCTGTCTGTAGCATGCTTGGGTGTAGGGCTACCAAGTTTGTTCAAATGAATGACATTTATCTACATTCAAGGTCACAGGGGTGAAATATTTTTAAATCTTGCGATAGCCAAGATTCACCAATACCCAATATTAGGCCAATATTATGCTGGAATGAAGGACTAGAAAATTTATTGACATGAATAAACCTAGCTTACTCTGATATTTGAATAAATTTGTTATCAGCATAGTATCTGTAGAAATGTCCTCAATCAATTGCAAATTTGCTGTAGAGCCAGGTGACCGATACAGGCCCATTGGGCCTCTTGTGTATTGAATCCATTAGTTTGAATTACACAAAAAAAAAAAAAAAAAAATAAATTTAAGCATCAATAGTAAACAAATGAAACATTTACAATAACAGATGAACACACCATTTCTTTGATGAAAACTTGACGTCCAGTCGAAGTCAACTTGACATAGTTTTGAATGTACGCATTTGCAGCAACTTTTTCTTTGTGTAGACTGCAGTGTATCACATACCAACATTACTAGCCTATCATTTATTTAAAAAACGGATGGGCATTCTTCATAGACGCGAAGCAGCGTCTATGAAAAAGAATGCCCATCCGTTTTTTTGTCTATGACTTCATAAACCAAAAATAAATTGAGAATAATGCTTATAATTTTATTGTAATAACTAAAAACAATGCTTATTAGGTCTACATAAACCCTCATTTATTCAATGTATTTTAACAAATTAGATTCTAATAGATTGATGTGCGGCGCATCAATATTACACCAGCGGTTCATTGGGGCCAATAACTGTGCCGCTTTTAAAATTTCCCGCGAAAACGATCATGCCGAACCGGTTTGATCCAGTTCGCACTAGTCTGAGGACGCAGTCAACGGTTTACTCACGGTGCTGTAGGCTAACAAATCAGAAACACTGGAATGCTTGTTTATATGTAAGAGCCTTGTGAGGAAAATTAAACACTCAGTTATTGAAAGATGAGTTGGAAAACATCCCCGATGACAGAACATTGCTAATTGAGGAGGCGTATGAGTTGGACAGTATCAGAGGCAAGTTGTATTTTCCGCGGCCACAAGTGGGCCTACGCCATTTTGATTATGGCCGCAGTTTTGATTGGTTATCGAAGCTTAAGTGTTGCTGATTACACGTTTTTGGTTTGCAGAACATTCTCGACTGTAGCTTCTGATAGAGCTTTCGTATCTCCGATGACTTTATAATCGATATTCTGTTCGATAACCAATTCGAAAATATCCGACGTTGAACGACACATTGATAGTCGCAAGCAGACGACGTCAAAAGTAGTTCTACGTGTATTACGTCATTAAAAATGACGTAAATTTTGTCGGGCTATGAAGAAATAACCTTAATTTTCCAACCAATGAAAATGAGTGTAACAGATGAAATAAAATTATATAAAAAAACACATTTGTCAATTAATTGAATTGTGTTATAGCAGAGACATATATGCACAGTATATACTGTATATATGTCTCTGGTTAAAGCTTCACCGAGATGTTATTTCTATATACCGGTACTTTCAAGTTTTACTTTTTTTTAAATTTAAGAAGGGGAGTAACTTCCACTTAAAAAGGGCATAATGGAACAATTTACCTGCAATATCTTACATGAAAATAAAAGAATGCTCTGTTTTTAGTTTGCATATATATATATTACAATTGGCCAATTTTTACACCATTTATACAAACAAAATCATATTAAACTTATCAAGTCATGGAGTACGCGTTTTTTGTATACGGTCAAACCTGCTCTAACGGCCACCTTGAATATAAGTAGCCACCTCCGTTAAGCAGCCAGTCTGTGGTCTGCCCGATGGAAAACACTATATAATGAACCTTAGATAAGTGGTCACCTGTCTAAACCCGTCAACGGCCACAAAAATCTGCCCCAAGTCGTTGTATCGTCCTGTATGTAGCGTCCGGAAGTAGACATCCGCGATGATCACATGTCAGGTATTTTTATCAAATTCATCAAAACTTTGATCTTTGTTGGTTTTCATTTCAAAATACACTTGTACATGGTATATTGTTATCAATATCGATAAGCGCATTAAAATTTGATAAATTTAAGAAACTGTTGAAAAAAGAATTAGGCAACAGGCCATTTCTGGCCAACCTGGTTTAAGCAGCCACCTGTCTTAAGCAGCCAATATCTGTCGGTCCCTTGGGTGGTCGCTTAATACAGGTTTGACTATATTTGAAACAATGCCATTTTAGGACAGTGGATTTTTCATTTCTTATAAATCGCATAGAAAATTAGTTTTTCAACCGATTTTCAATCTGTTTTCTGTTTTGTAATAAAAAAACATTGATAACATAATAAAATACAGTTTAGATATAAACATGTTAAGGGAAAAAAAGGTTGAGTATTGCTACTATCGCCACCCTCGTTATATGCAATAACTGCCATAGATGAAATGATGTGAATATATAACGAGGGTAGACTGTATTAGCTATTAGCAGCAAAAGGATATAGGTGGGCTTATTACTGGACATGGGTTCTAGCTAGCTAGATAGATTGATTGATAAAATGACTGTTGAATTCTCTAAGACTGAAGTAAAGAAGGCAGATGGCCATCCACGACCTTTCTCTTTTACCAATGACAGAGTGTGGATCTCAGTGAGTTTAGATTTATTCTTTTTATATCGTATTACATTTTGACGAAACAATCAAGTACATTTTAATACAACTTGTCATATTTTGTTTTATTACATAAATAAAGCATTTGATTTAAACATTTCCTTAACTATATATACATAAGCTATATTTTGAACACGTATGGTCACATGCAAACTATTGAGCACCTGTAAGGTTTTGTGAGATGTCAACAACGTCAACGATGGTCATGGTGACTTCTAGGCCTACAGTAAAGTCAAGATGTCCGTAATTCTAACTGTGTTTTAGTGATTACGTAATAAAACAAGTACAGTGCACTCTGTCTAAGCCGAACACCTTTGGGACCACAAAATAAAGCCGGTTTGTAGAGAGTTCCGGATTGTAGATATTCTACTTGATATTGCCGTTGAATGCAAAAAAAAGAAAAATAATAATATTAAAAGATATATTACAGAGAAGATGTCATTGTGCATTATTCATGCATATACAAACATTGAATTGAATTACATAATTTAATTCAACAATGGCAATATGACACTATGTGTACGTTACATCGGTTGTAAACAATCACTGATTGTTGTTTGTTTTAAGAGGCCTTTCACCCAGTCCGAACAATCAACCGATCTGACACTTTCAATAAGTGCAGATTCCTAATCTGAGGAATTAGCCTCAATTTCATGGTTGTCTGTGCAATAGTCCGGAATATTTGGTCCCATATATCCATGATATATTTGTATAATAGTGTAATCACATGACATTGGGTTATGTAATACTCTTAACAACTTTGTACTCAAACTAGGTCAAGGTCACTTCTAGGGGTCAAAGGGAAATATTTTCTTTAGAAACCAGAAAACTGAAAAGACAATGTTGCTTTTGACTACAAATTACATGTTTTCACAACATTGTTATGTCATCAAAGATGTGCAGATGATGTTTGTCAAGATTCTTGGAAAGAGGATAATTTCATATAATATATATATAATTTTGTTTCAATTATCTGAAAATCATTAAAATTTTATTTTGAAGTTCAGATTTCATTAACTACAAGAACTGGATTAAGGATCAAATTTTGTTTTGTAGATTTATGTACAATATGCAATACATGTACATATCTGAACATTTCAGGAAAATATTATGATATTTTTTTAACAGGCGAATGAACAAGTTGACTGTCACATGACATGTACAAATCCAAAGGTAGACAAAATTGTCGCGGAAACCATTGACAAGAATCGCCATGTCATGGAAGAGATAAATGGTCCAAGGTAGGGACATTTTCCCAGTTTTTCATTGAAACAGGAAAATTAAAAAGAAAAAGAAGTTGAACGTTCCTGAACAGATAACGCCACTAAATATTCACGTTATATAAATCTGTTTATTTACATTAGAATCTGAGTTAATACATGAGTTACCATCTCATGATCATATGGATGTATATATTATAAAAAGAAATCTCTGAAACTTAGATGTAAGCAGTACAATAATTATATTAGATGATATGAGTATAAATGAATTTTCCAAGGAAAATTGCCTGATCAAGAACATTTCTTTTAAAATAATGATATAACAAGGCTCAACATTGTATTTTTAAGTAGAATTTTAGTTGTCATGGAAACATTCCCAAGGTACATTTTGTATGATATATTTTGACTGATGTATATTATGTTTTAGGATCAGAAATTTATTCTATTTTTCCAGGAATTGTCCCTCCTTGGAGTCGAAAGTCTTGAGGTTCAAAGGTCGCTCACATCAAATATGGCTGGAACCTGAAGGTTTGTGTACATCATGTAATACTCTAATGTACACAGAAATGAAATGATAGATGTCAATATGTATCAATGAATTGTCAAATTCTTCAACAGTTTCTGCTCAGAGGTTGAATATATTTGATTCAATTTTTAAATTACTATAAATAATATTACAATAATAATCAATCAATTTGAACATCAAACTGCGTTTTGTTCTGATGGTACAGTATTAAACAATCAGTCATGAAGATTACAGACAAATTATAGTGCATTGTCATTACAGTGGTAATTGTCTCCAGTTCTATTCAGAATTTTGGGATTGAATTTTTTTTTTTTTTAAATCAACTTCATTTTACAACAATAACAACATTATGAAACAATAAGCATCGATAGTGTAAACATGCATAATTAAGTGGTAATCCTATTCTATTTACAGCTACATGTAGCACTTTTTGCAATGGAAGCTTTGTGCTTATTAAAGTATGATTGTGCTGTTCTACTTTCTATATACATGTACTATGTACTATTTCTATGAAAAAATAATTTGGAAGCACCAATTCATAATTATGTTAAATTGTTAAAATCTGGAGATGAACTGAGATTTGAGTATACCTAAATAAACATGTTTACAGTATTTTAAAGCTATCACTTTGAACAGGATGTAGATATACATGTTTATACATTTCATTCATTTTGACTTTAAATTATTGTTGTTACAACTTTGTATGTAACTTTCTGTTTGTGTGCCCATGGCAAGGTTCAACAATGAGCTAGTTTACCCTGCTGGCCTCGGGTGTACCATGCCTGAAGAGGACAAGGTCAGGATCATACAATGTATAAAAGAACTGGAGAGGGCAGCCCTTGTAAAGCCTGGTATGTACGTGGGAGGGCAAAAGAGGGTAGACCTTGTAAGTTTCGATACAGTGTACTTTGTCATATAGGGGGAGAGTAATCCTTGTAAATCTGGTTTGTACTGGGGGGGAAGGGTCATCATTCGAAGGTTTGGAATGTTCTGGGGCGGGCAATCTTTGTCAAACCTGAAGTGTAAAAGAGGGTCATCATTCTAAGGTTGGGTATGTGCTGGGGCGGGCAATCTTTGTCAAACCTGAAGTGTAAAAGAGGGTCATTATTCTAAGGTTGGGTATGTGCTGGGGCAGGCAATCTTTGTCAAACTTGAAGTATACAAAGGGAGGCAAAATAGGGTAATTGTTCTAAGACTGGGTAGGCATTGGGGAGGTTCTCTCCCCAACCAACCACCCCCCCCCCCCCCCCCCCCCCCCCAACACACACACAATATGATGTATGTAATGGTGAGGTCTAGAGAGGGTGGCCTATATAGTTTTGTCTTGTCTCACTTGGTTTACTTTTAATATGACAGAAAGTCCTGAGGAAAATTAAATAATCCTCTTGTATGTTTATATAATCAACTTCCCCCAATTGTTGTCTAGGCTATTTATAGAATAACCAGCTTAATTAAGTCCCAGTTTAATTTGTTATATTCATGTACATGCATGGCTTCTGTAGGATTCATACAGTTTGCAAACAAAATTTGTTTCATACCCCGATGAAACTAAAAAAAAAATGACATCAATGCTTAATTATAAGGACATGTATTTTTATCATTACATGTATCTTACATATTATGTTTTAGTCTAAGTGTAACAATGTGTCATAATCATGACAATGTTATAGGAAGTTTTGTTTTGTATTGTTTAACATCCTATGAGCAGCCACAGTCATTTAATGACAGGGATTTGTATAACTTCCAGGGTATACTGGCAGGTATTAATGCTGCTCCTGAAGTACAGAACAAAGCTGGTCTAACAATTGACCGAACACAGGGCTACATTGGTGTTCTAGTGGACGACTCAATTAACCATATCTTATGTTTACCCGTCGTGCAGAGTACAGGATGAGTTTACGACCGAATAATGGTGACTTCTAGGCCTACAGTAAAGTGGATATGTCCGTAATTCTAAGTGTGTTTTAGTGAATACGTAATAAAACAAGTATATCATGGTTGTCTGTGCAATAGTCCAGAATATTTGATCCCATATATCCCATGATATATTTTCATAATAGTGTAATCACATGACGTTGGGTATGTAATACTCTTAACAACTTTGTACTCGAACTAGGTCAAGGTCACTTCTAGGGGTCAAAGGGAAATATTTTCTTTAGAAACCAGAAAACTGAAAAGACAATGTTGCTTTTGACTACAAATTACATGTTTTCACAACATTGTTATGTCATCAAAGATGTACAGATGATGTTTGTCAAGATTCTTGGAAAGAGGATAATTTTATATAATATATATTATCTTGTTTCAATTATCTGAAAATCATTAAAATTTTATTTTGAAGTTCAGATTTCATTAACTACAAGAACTGGATTAAGGATCAAATTTTGTTTTGTAGATTTATGTACAATATGCAATACATGTACATATCTGAACATTTCAGGAAAATATTATGATATTTTTTTAACAGGCGAATGAACAAGTTGACTGTCACATGACATACACAAATCCAAAGGTAGACAAAATTGTCGCGGAAACCATTGACAAGAATCGCCATGTCATGGAAGAGATAAATGGTCCAAGGTAGGGACATTTTCCCAGTTTTTCATTGAAACAGGAAAATTAAAAAGAAAAAGAAGTTAAACGTTCCTGAACAGATAACGCCACTAAATATTCACGTTATATAAATCTGTTTATTTACATTAGAATCTGAGTTAACATAAGTTACCATCTCATGATCATATGGATGTATATATTATAAAAAAAAATCTCTGAAACTTAGATGCAAGCAGTACAATAATTATATTATTAGATGATATGAATATAAATTGAATTTTCCAAGGAAAATTGCCTGATCAAGAACATTTCATTTAAAATAATGATATAACAAGGCTCAACATTGTATTTTTAAGTAGAATTTTAGTTGTCATGGAAACATTCCCAAGGTACATTTTGTATGATATATTTTGACTGATGTATATTATGTTTTAGGATCAGAAATTTATTCTATTTTTCCAGGTATTGTCCCTCCTTGGAGTCGAAAGTCTTGAGGTTCAAAGGTCGCTCACATCAAATATGGCTGGAACCTGAAGGTTTGTGTACATCATGTAATACTCTAATGTACACAGAAATGAAATGATAGATGTCAATATGTATCAATGAATTGTCAAATTCTTCAACAGAGTTTCAGCTCAGAGGTTGAATATATTTGATTCAATTTTTAAATTACTATAAATAATATTACAATAATAATCAATCAATTTGAACATCAAACTGCGTTTTGTTCTGATGGTACAGTATTAAACAATCAGTCATGAAGATTACAGACAAATTATAGTGCATTGTCATTACAGTGGTAATTGTCTCCAGTTCTATTAAGAATTTTGGGATTGAAATTTTTTTTTTTTAAATCAACTTCATCTTACAACAATAACAACATTATGAAACAATAAGCATCGATAGTGTAAACATGCATATTTAAGCGGTAATCCTATTCTATTTACAGCTACATGTAGCACTTTTTGCAATAGAAGCTTTGTGCTTATTAAAGTATGATTGTGCTGTTCTACTTTCTATATACATGTACTATGTACTATTTCTATGAAAAAATAATTTGGAAGCACCAATTCATAATTATGTTAAATTGTTTACACCTTTACATCCTACGACAATCTATTTTCGGTAGGAGTGTATATTTTTGATTTTCCAAACCTCAAGACCCTATTCTTTATTCTCGTATACAGAAAGTACCCATTTCTTATGTTATTTACTCTGGAGAAACAGCTACAAACACAAGAAACACATTTCCCTCAAGGACTTGGTTCAGGTGAAACACCAGCTGATTGGCTGATTTAGTTGTGCGAGTCCTTTAAATTGCCCTGGTTCAAGAGAATGGTTTAGATAAAATGCATTATTGGGCAAAGGAGACCCAATGTATAAATGAGGAGATGCATTTCCCCAGAGGCCATTAATAAGAGAGGGGGCCCAATAGAGAAAATATTGCAAATAACTTTTAAAATCCTTCTTCTTAAAAAATGATAGGATTTGGTCCCAATTTTTTTATATAATCTAGAAATGTGAGTTTCCCATCAAAAACTCCTATTTCATTGGTTATTTCTGACTAATAGGATGCAAAAAATGTAATTCAATATGTTATCAATATTGGACATCTATTATCAATGCGACAGGAAAATGTGGACAATATTTGTTTTTTTATGGTCATAAAAACTAGGCATGAAGTCACAGGTACATGCTCCCTTAATACAACTAACTTCAATTATGATACATGATACAAGGTGTGAAGTCACTGCTACATGCTCCCTTAATACAACTGATTTAAGTAATGATACATAATACAAGGTGTGAAGCCACTGGTACATACTCCCTTAACACAACTGATTTAAGTATCTATGATACATTGTACCCAATACAAGGTGTGAAGTCACTGGTACATACTCCCTTAATACAACTGACTTCAGTAATGATACATAATACAAGGTGTGAATATTCGAAGCCACTGGTACATACTCCCTTAACACAACTGATTTAAGTAATGATACATTGTACCCAATACAAGGTGTGAAGCCACTGGTACATACTCCCTTAATACAACCGACTTCAGTAATGATACATAATACAAGGTGTGAAGCCACTGGTACATACTCCCTTAACACAACTGATTTAAGTATCTATGATACATTGTACCAAATACAAGGTGTGAAGCCACTGGTACATACTCCCTTAATACAACTGATTTAAGTATCTATGATACATGTACCCAATACAAGGTGTGAAGCCACTGGTACATACTCCCTTAATACAACTGATTTAAGTAATGATACATTGTACCCAATACAAGGTGTGAAGCCACTGGTACATACTCCCTTAATACAACTGACTTCAGTTATGATACATAATACAAGGTGTGAAGCCACAGGTACATACTCCCTTAACACAACTGATTTAAGTAATGATACATAATACAAGGTGTGAAGCCACTGGTACATACTCCCTTAATGCAACTGATTTAAGTATCTATGATACATTGTACCCAATACAAGGTGTGAAGTCACTGGTACATACTCCCTTAATACAACTGACTTCAGTAATGATACATAATACAAGGTGTGAAGCCACTGGTACATACTCCCTTAATGCAACTGATTTAAGTATCTATGATACATTGTACCCAATACAAGGTGTGAAGTCACAGGTACATACTCCCTTAACACAACTGATTTAAGTAATGATACATTGTACCCAATACAAGGTGTGAAGCCACTGGTACATACTCCCTTAATACAACTGACTTCAGTAATGATACATAATACAAGGTGTGAAGTCACTGGTACATACTCCCTTAACACAACTGATTTAAGTATCTATGATACATTGTACCAAATACAAGGTGTGAAGCCACTGGTACATACTCCCTTAATACAACTGATTTAAGTATCTATGATACATGTACCCAATACAAGGTGTGAAGCCACTGGTACATACTCCCTTAATACAACTGATTTAAGTAATGATACATTGTACCCAATACAAGGTGTGAAGCCACTGGTACATACTCCCTTAATACAACTGACTTCAGTTATGATACATAATACAAGGTGTGAAGCCACAGGTACATACTCCCTTAACACAACTGATTTAAGTAATGATACATAATACAAGGTGTGAAGCCACTGGTACATACTCCCTTAATGCAACTGATTTAAGTAATGATACATTGTACCCAATACAAGGTGTGACGCCACTGGTACATACTCCCTTAACACAACTGATTTAAGTTATGATACATTGTACCCAATACAAGGTGTGAAGCCACTGGTACATACTCCCTTAACACAACTGATTTAAGTAATGATACATTGTACCCAATACAAGGTGTGAAGTCACTGGTACATACTCCCTTCACACAACTGATTTAAGTAATGATACATTGTACCCAATAAAAGGTGTGAAGCCACTGGTACATACTCCCTTAATACAACTGACTTCAGTAATGATACATAATACAAGGTGTGAAGCCACTGGTACATACTCCCTTAACACAACTGATTTAAGTATCTATGATACATTGTACCAAATACAAGGTGTGAAGCCACTGGTACATACTCCCTTAATACAACTGATTTAAGTATCTATGATACATGTACCCAATACAAGGTGTGAAGCCACTGGTACATACTCCCTTAATACAACTGATTTAAGTAATGATACATTGTACCCAATACAAGGTGTGAAGCCACTGGTACATACTCCCTTAATACAACTGACTTCAGTTATGATACATAATACAAGGTGTGAAGCCACAGGTACATACTCCCTTAACACAACTGATTTAAGTAATGATACATAATACAAGGTGTGAAGCCACTGGTACATACTCCCTTAATGCAACTGATTTAAGTAATGATACATTGTACCCAATACAAGGTGTGACGCCACTGGTACATACTCCCTTAACACAACTGATTTAAGTTATGATACATTGTACCCAATACAAGGTGTGAAGCCACTGGTACATACTCCCTTAACACAACTGATTTAAGTAATGATACATTGTACCCAATACAAGGTGTGAAGTCACTGGTACATACTCCCTTAACACAACTGATTTAAGTAATGATACATTGTACCCAATACAAGGTGTGAAGCCACAGGTACATACTCCCTTAACACAACTGATTTAAGTAATGATACATTGTACCCAATACAAGGTGTGAAGCCACTGGTACATACTCCCTTAACACAACTGACTTCAGTAATGATACATTGTACCCAATACAAGGTGTGAAGCCACTGGTACATACTCCCTTAACACAACTGATTTAAGTATCTATGATACATGTACCCAATACAAGATGTGAAGCCACTGGTACATACTCCCTTAACACAACTGATTTAATTAATGATACATTGTACCCAATACAAGGTGTGAAGTCACTGGTACATACTCCCTTAACACAACTGATTTAAGTAATGATACATTGTACCCAATACAAGGTGTGAAGCCACTGGTACATACTCCCTTAATGCAACTGACTTCAGTTATGATACATCACTAGTGGATTCAGGGGGTCCAGCCCTCCCCCCCCCCCCCTTGCTGGTGTTTGATTTACTTTGCTTATTGTTATAATTTATAATTCCAAAGTTTTGACTTGAGCTTGTCCTACCCATCTTTTTGGATTTGAGTTAGTTTTGTTATTAACCACAGAATTGAATAAATAAAAAAAAGCCTGCTTTTTAACAAATGACCATGGTTTCATATGTGCTGGTCAGAAGAGTTAAATTCTGTATAATGTTGGAAGTGAGGTCATTTTTGAAGGAACCCAAGATTTATGTCAGCTTTCCTGTGACGTCTTAGGTTTAAACGTCTATGTGTTTGAGGGATGGAGAGAGTCATAGTAATGTTTGTCTTCCTCGCTAGCAACAGGACCGCCACTGAATGACGTCTCACCTACGTTGCAGTTTTCATATACTGTATTTTCTTGCCCCGATATGGTTGGTACAGTTCCCCTGTGTTTGGTAACAGTTCCACGTCTCTTACATACAATATAGATAACTAGTCCAGTACCAATAACAGCAACCAGAAGTATGGAGAGTGTGATAATCACTGCATTGTGGGCGGTGTGTGATGTTTGAGTTTCCTCTTGATCAGAATTTTGCTCTGTAGCCACTGTTGGCCGAGCCCCTGTTGGATCCAACACAAGACATTCCCTGATGTTACTAATCCAGGTTTTATCCGACAGTGTCAGACACACTAGATCTCCTGTCTCATTACTGTCATACGAAACTTCCCACGTATCCTCACCTACTGATGAAAAGTTGGCTACCAGAATACAGTCCCTGAAAACTTCAACATTGGCTTGGGATTGTGGTGTAGTTTGTACCCTTCCTGATGGGAGGTCCCATTTTAGGTTTTGGTTCTCATTTGTAAGCACTAATCCAGTCTTACATGCCTGTATATTTGCTTTTGATGAATAAACGCTTTGACCTGTATCACAAGGCAAGGTTGCCAGACAGGTCACTGCGCTACCCTTACGCTCCACGGGATAACTACACTGTTCCAGGTCTGTGGTGAGGGTGTACTTTCTCAGCCAGGCTGTGGAACAGGAACAGACAAGAGGGTTACCGTGGAACTGGAACACAGACAAACGTGGCCACAAGGAGGAACCAGCATCAGGGACCGTCAGGATAAGATTTCCTGCCAGATTAAGTTTTTCCAACCGTGATAGACTTTTGATGCTTTCTGGAAATACTGTCAGGCGGTTAAAGCTCAGATCCAGTTCTTTGAGGTAAAATAGTCCAACAAAAGCCCTGGGTATTATTGTGGAGATCTTGTTGTAGGCCATAACCAGGTATTGGAGAGAAGAGGAATTGGCAATCGGTTCTGGTATCTCTGTGAATCTGTTGTGACTGACATTTAACATCACAACTTTGCCCAGTATACATGTTTCATTATTGTTGGGGAAGGCTTGGAGGAAATTATGGGAGAAATCCAAATATACAAATTGTACACAGGAAATGTCTCCAGGGGAATCACATGTGAGGAATTCTGTCAGTAGGTTATTGGTAACATTTATCATGGTATGCCCGACGTAAACATGATGCCAACATTGAAATAACTTTGAAATACTTTTAACATCATTTCTACTAAAATCGAAAACAATTTTTCCCCCCAAAAAAATTAAGTAATCAAATGTAATTATTGTATCATTAATTGATTCTATGTGATTGTCAGTAGATATGAAATGAAGTGTGGCACGATATACATAAAAGGATAAGGTTCTGAAACTTAAAGGAATGACATGTTTTAAGCTATTGTTGCTCATATCTACAACAAAATTCAAACCAAAGGAATCATCCTGTAATTCATATTGGACAGTATTTCCACTAGAAATATTACAGGAGGAAACATCAAAAAGTCTTGTTCCCCCATAGCTTCTTGGTACATACATTTGTATGGTGGGGAGTTCCTGTACATTGTTTAGGGATACATTCAAATGTAATAATTTCCTGTGTCCAGCTAGAGTATGTAAATTTAAAGAATCCATCCAATTTTCAGCTAAGTCAAGGTATGCAAGATCTGGCATTTCCTCTAAGATAAAAGATTCATTCAGAAAACTCAAGTGATTGCCCTTCAAAGACAGCAACAACATGGATACATTGAGTGAACATTCCTGTAGTGTCTCGATTCCATTTCTGTCAAGATAAATACTTACTTCGTACAGACTGGACACATTTGATCTTAGTTGACATAAGAATTGAGAAGGAACACAGTTGTCTGCTAAGTCCAGTGTGATTTGAGAGAAAATCTTAATCTCTGGGATAGAGGTTTGTTTACACAGAAACGTTGTGTTCTTAAGAATGACATCATGTGCGGTAGTGCGGTCTGGTAAATGAGTGAGGAAGTCCATCACACTTGTCGTAGAAAATGGGTTATGAGATCCGTCAAAGTTAGTCCATGTAGGTAGATATGGAGGTATTGTATCTAGTACATTGAAGGAGATGTCAATCAGACTGAAGGTGCTGTTCTGGTTGGAGGAGAGGCGCATCATATGGAGTTTATTGTGATGAATTAAAAGTGTACAATCCAAGCAATCTAGAATGGTCAGATCTACATTGACCAGGAGATTGAAGGACAGGTCAAGATCAAACGAGTTCATAAACATTGTTCCAGCAGCAAATATGTCCTCGGTAACCTTGGTGATCAGGTTATGATGTAATAGCACAGCCCGTAAAGTCTGTTGGTGACCAAATGCTGGTCCGACTTCAGAAACCAAGTTGTATGAGATATCTAATGTCTGTAGATTTCCCATGCCGGACACCACATTATCATCGACACGATCTATCCAGTTGTGTGACAAGTTGAGGTTTCTCACTTGTTGTAAATGTTCCAGACATGGCCAAACATCACCGGACAGTTGGTTCTGGGACAGATCAATCGTCGTAAGGTGACCACCAGATGTTACAAATGACCTTGGTTGGATGTAGTCAAGCTGATTTTCTCGTGCGTCAAGATATTCTAAGCTAGAAAACTGTTGCAGTTCATTCTTGCTGATCCTATGAAGTTTATTTCCTCTGATGTTGAAAGTTTTCAGCTGGTTTTTGTTGTAGACATCTGTAGATATGACTGAACTTACTGTATATATTTGGTTGTACGATACGTCCAGGTGTTGTAAGGAACTAGGTACACTGTGTTCAGGAATACAGGTGAGGAAGTTCTTACTCAAGGTCAACTCTCTCAGATGGTACAAATTTTTGACCGAGCATGCAGGAAAATGAGTCAGCATGTTGTTGTCCAGGTTTAGAATGGTCAGTTCCTGTCCGACATTAATAAACACATCACATGACAAATGTTGTAATCCAAAGTTCTCGAGTTCTAGCTGATTCACTAAAGTTATGCCAGAGAACGAGTTTTTGTCCAAGTTTCTAACAATCCACTCCCCATAAAATTCCAGCTGTTTGAGGGTTCCGTTGTATTGTGGGAAACTTGGTATAAGATTGGTCTGGTCCTGGTAACAGTAGATTGTTTTATGATATGTATACAAACTACATCTAGTGATCACAGCTGGCAATGACCACACCAGGAGAATGACAACAGAAAGGAATGTATGCTCCATTTTGAGTGAAAAACAACAGCTCAGTAATATGTTGTACATTAACTTCCTTATTCAGATTTATATTTAGCTATTCTAATGTATCTAACAAATAATGATGATGTCATAAGATAACATAAAAAATTGGTTTGGTGCTGTTTTGTGTCATAATATATTAGCACAGTAAGGTGTTTATAAGGACAGATGGTTAAAAAAACAACAAAAGTTTGAGTGCATACTTTAGGATCAAACTTTTAGGTTTAAAAGTAAAGTAATGTGGAGCAGATCAATATTGTTAATGTCAGCTGTTGTTCTCAACACTGGTGTGTGTATACGCACATGTGGTTCAATTATAAAGACACGAAATGCATGAGTGAAGGATCACAAAGATGTATTAAAGGTTTTGAAAGGACTTGAATAGACAGTAGATATAAACCCCTAAACCAAATTCAATGAAATTTTGCAGGAAGCTTCTATGGCTAAAGGTCAACCAAAATTTTGAATTATATAGTACCCACCCCCAGGGGCCTGAAGGGCGGGGCTAAAAAGGGTCAAATCGACTAAAATTTCAAAAATCTTCTTCTCTACTCTCAGATATGGTGGAATCAAACACTTTTCATAGATGGAAGGGTCTTAAGGTGCTTTACCAAAATTGTGAATTTCACAATTCAGGGGTCTCACATTTGCCGCTGGGGAGGGGGTAAACTTTACTATAGTTTATATAGGGAAATCACATTTTTGACTTTTATTTGTTGGATTTGTAATGGAATTCATTCTAATTTGGTTAACATTATCAGTATGGGATGACAGTTTGATGGCATGCACATGTTGACCCTGGCTGACCCCCAGGGGCTGATGGGCGGGGCTGAAAAGGGTCAAATAGACTGAAATTTCAAACATCTTCTTCTCTAATCTCAGATATGGTGGAATCAAACACTCTTCATAGATGGAAGGGTCCTAAGGTGCTTAACCAAAATTGTGAATTTCATGACCCTGGGGTCTCACGTTTGCCCCTGGAGAGGGGGTAAACTTTACTATAGTTTATATAGGGAAATCACATTTTTGACTATAATTTGTTAGCTCACTTGAACTGATGCCATACCGTGGCATCCGTCGACCGTCGTCCGTCTGTCAACAATTGACTTATTTGACTTCTTCTTCAAAACCGCTCATCGGAATTTCACCAAATTTGGTCAGAAGCATCCCTATGGGTAGGGGACTCAAAATTGTACAAATGATGGGGCTGACCCCCTGGGGGCCTCTGGGATGGGGCCAAAAGGGGTCAATTTGGCTATATTGATATAAACGACTTCTTCTCTGAAACCGAGTAATGGATATCGCTCATATTTGTCCGGTAGCATCACTATTGAGTGGGGATTAAAAATTGTACAAATGATGGGGCTGACCCCCCAGGGGCCTGAGGGGCGGGGCCAAATGTGGTCAATCGGGCTATATTGATATAAACTACTTCTTCTCTGAAACCGATCAATGGATATCACTCATATTTGCCTGGTAGCATCACTATGTGGTGGGGATTCAAAATTGTACAAATGATTGGGCTGACCCCCAAGGGGCCTAAAGGGCGGGGCCACGTGGTCAATTTAGCTATATTGTTATAAACGACTGAAACCTAGCAATGGATATCACTCTTATTTCCATGATAGCATCACTATGGGGATAGTATTTAAAATTGTACAAATGGTGGGACCTAACCCCCTGGGGGCCAGAGGGGCGGGACCAAAATGGGTCAATATAGCTGTACTGATATAAATGACTTCTCTGAAACTGAGCAATGGATATCACTCATATTTCCATGATAACATCACTATGGGGATAGTATTCAAAATTGTGCAAATGGTGGGGACCTAACCCCCTGGGGGCCAGAGGGGTGGGGCCAAAAGGAGTTAATTTGTCTATTGATATAAGCGACTTCTGAAACCAAGCAGTTGATATTGGTCATTTTTGCCTGGTAGCATCACGATGAAATGGGGATTCAAAATTGTACTAATAGTTGGGCTGATCCCCGGGGGCCTGAGGGGTGAGGCCAAAAGTGTTCAATATGGCTAGATTGATATAAGCGACATCGCCTCTGAAACGGAGCAATGAATATTGCTTATATTTGCTTGGTAGCATCAGGATGGGGTGCAGATTCAAAATTGTACAAATGATGGGGCTTACTCCCCGGGGCCTGAGGGGCAGTTGTCAAAAGAGGTCCATTTGGCAATATTGATATTTAAAACAACTTTTTCTCTAGAACTAAGCAATGTATGACATTGATATTTTGGTGGTAACATCCCTAGGTGGTTGGGATTCATATTTGGATATTTGAATCCCAGCCACCTAGGGATGTTACCACCAAAGGGGCCTGAGGGGTTGGGCAAAAGGGAGCAATTTGGCTGTATTGCTAAAAACGCCCTCTTGTATTTTAGAAACTGTTGAGATCCCCACCTGATAACCATTTATAACATTGCTGGGCATCAAGAGATAAACAGTATCTTGTTATAAAAATAAGCCCTGGGGACTAAGTTTGTTTGTTATATCTTTGAAACCATTGCGATCCCCACCCCATAACCATATATAGCATTGTTGGCCATCAAGAGATAAACTCATTCATGATGTGAAAATAGGCTCTGGGGTCTTTCCCCACCTCTAGGGACTTAGTTCTTTTGTTATATCTTTGAAACCATTGAGATCCCCATCCCATAACCATATTTAGCATTGTTGGCCATCAAGAGATAAACACATTCATGATGTGAAAATAGGCCCTAGGGTCTTTCCCCACCCCTAGAGACTTGGATTTTTAGCTCACCTGAGCCGAAGGCTCATGTGAGCTTTTGCTATGGGGTATCGTCCGGCGTCTGTCGTACGTCGTCTGTCGTCCGTTAACTTTTTTTAACCGAGAGTGTTGAAATTCGCATTGAATGATTAGTTAGAAGGTCCTGACTAGATATTTGTATTTATTAAGTGAAAATAAAATTCAAGATGGCTGCCATGATTGCCATCTTTGAAATTATGTTTTTCCTTATAACTCCAATATTATTTGCTCCGTAGTTAAGAAGACTTTCTAGGAATGTTCTAGTGACATTTCTGAACAAGAGGTGTCGTTTCAAAAATTCATTGAATTTACAAGATGGCCACCACAGCAATTATCATCTGATGAGCTATGGAAAAGTACTTAAGTTTTTGTTTGTGGACAAGATAACTAATGACTGGTACATTGTTTAGAGTTGATTTTCAATAACAAGGTCCAGATAGTGATGATAAAGAGACGAGTTTAATTTGGGGTACGTATAATGAGTGGTTGATTTTTAATTAATTTAATTGCGTAATACATCGGCGAGTTAAGAAATTTGATCACTTTTGCCAATGGGGAAAAGCCAGTGTGCGCATGTGCTAGGATCAGTAACTTCCGTGAATATCTGAAAGGGCATGCATGCATCGGCAGCATCTTTTGCCGGTGTGGGGGAAATCTCCTGTGAAAAGATTTATAGCAGATCAGATTGTAAGAACTCTTCGGACTATTTATAATTTTAATATCTGAAAGGACATGCTTCAGTTTAACTGATATTATACAGACCGACAAAACCTGACACTAACCGCATTCGTTATTAAGCTGGAGTAGCCCAGGTATTGTTTTATCACCGAATGTCCAATCAGCACGGAATTTTTACTAGGCTGTACTGGTGATCTCCCTTGGTGACCCCATCCCGAAAATAATTTGGCCGAGATAAAACAGGGACGCTGGTACTTTCTTAAAGTGACACGTCCAATTCCGTGTTGAACAGAAGCAAAAATAAACTATATATGTCGGTTTAAAAGATAATTATTGCAATGTGTTATGACGCACATACATACATACATACATGTGTCTATCTTAAATAATGATGGACAGTAAGTGTTTGTTAATTCTAGTAAAATAAGTTTATTGGCATTATTATCTCAAAAGTTTTTTTCTGACTGTGCGTCTTTAAAATGATACGGTCCCAGGTAATTGCATACCCATGTGCACAACGACAAGAACCTCCAGGATGTAACGGCCGCTGACGTTTTCTCGGTGCAAGTTGCGGAAGAATATCAACCACACGATCAAATCATTTCTACCGTTTCAAGGTAAGTATTGACATTCCATTTCATCTATCAAATGCTGCATATTATGTGCAAAGTTTGAAAAATAGTTTTAACTTTTGCATCATATGCAACGTTAGATTGTCCATTAAAGTGCCTTGCAAATGTGGATTTCCTCCTTTTTTCAACGTTGACTATTTTTATCTCTGATGATGATCGAATATATGAAAAATTTATTTAGTGATATTTACACTATTTGCAAATTTCTTAATATGGAACTATTACGGTTTTCGCAGATTCTTCACCATGATGAAGACTTGTGACATGTTTCTGATGAAGATGGAGACCTTCATTCCAACTCTCAAGGACAAGAGCAGGACTCCGGATCAGGAGAACTGATTGCTTTATTTGACGTGGATCCATACCTGGCGTGTCCACAAAGGGGGGTGTAATAATGCAAAGCTGATCACATGCAAAAGTGATACAGGATACCTGATGCAATGCAAAAACTGCAAGAATCAAGTGTCAGCCTTGGTCTGGTCTATACTATGTCTGGCCTTGGTCTGGTCTATACTATGTCTGGCCTTGGTCTGGTCTATACTTTGACTGACCTTGGTCTGGTCTATACTATGTCTGGCCTTGGTCTGGTCTATACTTTGACTGGCCTTGGTCTGGTCTATACTATGTCTGACCTTGGTCTGGTCTATACTATGTCTGACCTTGGTCTGGTCTATACTATGTCTGGCCTTGGTCAGTGGTCTATACTATGTCTGACCTTGGTCTGGTCTATACTTTGACTGACCTTGGTCTGGTCTATACTTTGACTGGCCTTGGTCTGGTCTGTACTTTGACTGACCTTGGTCTGGTCTATACTATGTCTGACCTTGGTCTTGTCTATACTTTGACTGACCTTGGTCTGGTCTAAACTTTGACTGACCTTGGTCTGGTCTAAACTTTGACTGGCCTTGGTCTGGTCTATACTTTGACTGGCCTTGGTCTGGTCTATACTTTGACTGACCTTTGTCTGGTCTATACTTTGACTGACCTTGGTCTGGTCTATACTATGTCTGACCTTGGTCTGGTCTATACTTTGACTGGCCTTGGTCTGGTCTATACTTTGACTGGCCTTGGTCTGGTCTATACTTTGACTGACCTTGGTCTGGTCTATACTTTGACTGGCCTTGGTCTGGTCTATTCTTTGACTGGCCTTGGTCTGGTCTATACTTTGACTGACCTTGGTCTGGTCTATACTTTGACTGACCTTGGTCTGGTCTATATTTTGACTGACCTTGGTCTGGTCTATACCTTGACTGACCTTGGTCTGGTCTATACCTTGACTGGCCTTGGTCTGGTCTATACCATGTCTTGAAAGGATAGATATTTGATAGATAAATTTACCAGACATCCTATTTTGTTTTTTGAATCCTTGCTAAGGTATAAAATTGTAATGGTTTTGAAAGTTTTCCTCAATCCTCTGTGCATATTGATCAACCTTGTGATTAAGTGATTTATAAGAAAATTTTGTCAAATAGGGAAAGGATTTTTTTTTTTTTTTTTTTACAAAATTGGATATACAATGTATGTAGATCTGATGCTATATAATATTAGAAATATTTGTATTCAAACTAACTTTGAACCAATGTTAAACATGAATGCCATAAACATTTAATCATATTGATGTATTTAAAAAAAAAATATTATAGAAATAAAACACTACTTTCATTTATACATGTTTAATGTTTTAATTTCAATGCATGTGAATGGTAAATGCTTATAATTTTGATTTTAAAAAAAGGACCAGGATCAGGTTTTTGAAGAAAAAAAACTATGTATGCTTCTAGATAATGGATAACTATACAATGTATATATACCCATCCATTATATGGGGTGTTGCCTCAATACTGTGCAGTAATAGGTGTCTTTACTTGAATGATATAGTATATATACGTACTCAGTTCTGTAGAACATTTCTTTGTGTAAGATAACTAGGCTTTTGGATTGTCTACTATCTGATACCAGTTAGGTTTGATTTGAAAACCTGTTAGCTTAAACTCTGCATGAAACCATAGAATTGCTGGTTTAGGGTCACACTGGAAAACAATAAAATTAACTAGAACTGTCGCCAGGAATTGTCCCCGCAATCTGCACGAGTCAATGGTGAATTGGAACTGTTAATTAGAGGCTAACTAAGATAACCCAGTAATATTGTGACCAGTTGCCATAGCAACCATAATTTTGAAAAAAAAAAAAAAAAAGTGGCATGCACATCTACACATGGTCCTCTATATTTGTGTGAAGTTTCATTGAAATTGGCCATTTAGTTTAGGAGGAGTTGTCCGGACAAACTTAAACTTATGGTTCTTATCGGAAAACCTGTTTATAGTGACCAGTTGCCATAGCAACCATAATTTTGAGAAAAATAAAGTGGCATGCACATCTACACATGGTCCTCTATATTTGTGTGAAGTTTCATTGAAATCGGCCCTTCGGGTTAGGAGGAGTTGTCCGGACAAACTTAAAGTTATGGTTCTTATCAGAAAACCTGTTTATAGTGACCAGTTGCCATAGCAACCATAATTTTGAAAGAAAAGAAAGTGGCATGCACATCTACACATGGTCCTCTATATTTGTGTGAAGTTTCATTGAAATTGGTAATTTTGTTTAGGAGGAGTTGTCCGGATAAACTTAAAAGTTATGGTTCTTAGCGGAAACCTGTTTATAGTGACCAGTTGCCATAGCAATCATAATTTTGAGAAAAATAAAGTGGCATGCACATCTACACATGATCATTAATATTTGTGTGAAGTTTCATTGGAATTGGTAATTTTGTTTAGGAGGAGTTGTCCGGATAAACTTAAAAGTTATGGTTCTTAGTAGAAACCTGTTTATAGTGACCAGTTGCCATAGCAATCATAATTTTGAGAAAAATAAAGTGGCATGCACATCTACACATGATCATTAATATTTGTGTGAACTTTCATTGGAATTGGTCCATTGGTGTAGGAGGAGTTGTCCGGACAATATGCGTCTACAGACAGACGGACGGACGGACAGAAAACCTGATTCCAGTATACCCCCCCTAATTTCGTTGCGGAGGTATAATTAGATAAAGGGCTGGTCTGGTTTGGTTTGTTTTTAACAGCTAGGGTCATTTAAGGACGTGCCAGGTTTTAGAGGTGGAGGAAAGCTGGAGTACCCGGAGAAAAACCACCTGCCTACAGTCAGTACTTGGCAACTGCCCCACGTAGGTTTTGAACCCATAGGTGGAAGGCTAGTGATAAAGTGTCGGGACACCTTAACCACTCAGCAGAGGTCTGGAAATGGAGCCCTATCTCCAGAGCACTGATAACTAGCTGTTGACAAATGTGTTTTGGGTATTAAGTGTAATGTTATGTAAATATGGTAAATATCAGAAAACTTCTGATAATTTAAATCAAATTTAGAGTCTATAGGTTTCTGATTCATTAGTCATATACATAAATATTATGTAGTGATAATGTGCAAGTGAAAAGTAGCATGTCACATTGATACTATTTATGACCAATTTGAACTGTGACCTTTGGTGACTATATAACTCTTCACATTGCTCTGTGTTGTGAATTGTGCAAATGAAAAGTAGGAATGATGATAGGACATCATCAATTGACATCTAGGATGATAATTGCATGCCAATACCAAATATTGCAAAATTAGGTCACTGTGACCTACTTTTTTTTCAATAATTACGTTAGGGCAACAGAAATGGACATCTAGGATGAGAAAGGCATGCCGATAACAAATATTGTAAAATTGGGTCACTGTGACCTACTTTTTCAATAATCATATTAGGGCAACAGAAATGGACATCTATTATTGCAAAATTAGGTCACTGTGACCTACTTTTCCAGCAATTATAATGGACATTTAGGATGAGAAAGGCATGTCGATGAAAAATATTGCATAATTAGTTCACTGTGACCTACTTTTTCAGTAATTATATTAGGACAACAAATTAAATGGACATCTATTGCAGAATTAGGTCACTGTGACCTACTTTTTCAATAATTATATTAGGGCAACAGAAATGGACATCTATGATGAGAAAGGCATGCCGATAGCAAAAAATTGCAAAATTAGGTCACTGTGACCTACTTTTTCTATAATCATATTAGAGCAACAGAAATGGACATCCAAGATGATCAAGGCATGTCAATATTATATATTGCAAAATTCTATTACATGATCAGGTGAGCGTTTAGGCCTATAGGCCTCTTGTTTAATGTGTCCTGTTCCAAACACGTAAAGATGCTGTATTGACGACAAAGAGTAACTATAATCGGTTTTATAGAAAAAAAGGCTGTTGTATATTTGTTCTACATTACAATACACAAATTTAGATACTATACACTATAACCACCCTTCCTGAGTGTGAGCTTCAAGCTGTAGTTTTAATAATTAACTCCATCATGAAGAAATATCTATATTTCATTATTAGGAAGCGCAAACTAAGCGATCCCATATGTGCGTAGTCTCGGTCATTGAGGGGAAATTGTATATATAGATGGCCCTTAGGACAGCTTTTTGTTAAGTATAAATGGCCCTAAGAACAGGATTTGTTATGCATAGGTGGATCTTTGGGGCAGGATTTTGTTATATACAGGTGGCCTTACGGACATGTTTTGTTATATACAGGTGATCTTTAGGACAGGTTTTGTTACATAAAGGTGGCCTTTAGGACGGCTTTTGTAACATAAATGTGGCCTTTAGGACAGGTTTTTGTTACATAAAGGTGGCCTTTAGGACAGGTTTTTGTTACATAAAGGTGGCCTTTAGGACAGGTTATTGTTACATAAATGTGGCCTTTAGGACAGGTTTTGTAACATAAAGGTGGCCTTTAGGACAGGTTTTTGTTACATAAATGTGGCCTTTAGGACAGGTTTTGTAACATAAAGGTGGCCTTTAGGACAGATTTTTGTAACATAAAGGTGGCCTTTATGACAGGTTTTTGTTACATAAAGGTGGCCTTTAGGACAGGTTTTTGTTACATAAAGGTGGCCTTTATGACAGGTTTTTGTTACATAAAGGTGGCCTTTATGACAGGTTTTTGTTACATAAATGTGGCCTTTAGGACAGGTTTTGTAACATAAAGGTGGCCTTTAGGACAGATTTTTGTAACATAAAGGTGGCCTTTATGACAGGTTTTTGTTACATAAAGGTGGCCTTTAGGACAGGTTTTTGTTACATAAAGGTGGCCTTTAGGACAGGTTTTTGTTATATACACTCAGATGACCTTTAGGACAGGTTTTTGTTATATACAGATTTTAATTTAGGACTGATTTGTTATAGATGGCATTAAGGACATGTTTTCGTTATATACAGGTGGCCTTTAGGACAGGTTTTGTTATATACATGTGGCCTTTAGGACAGGTTTTGTTATATACAGGTGGCCTTTAGGACAGGTTTTGTTATATACATGTGGCCTTTAGGACAGGTTTTGTTATATACAGGTGGCCTTAAGGACAGGTTTTGTTATATACATGCGACCACTAGGGCAGTTTTTTATATATATATATAGGTGTCCCTTAGGTCAGGGTTTTGTTATAAATAAGTGCCCTTTATTTACAGCTTTTGCTATATTCAGGTGACGTTTAGAACAGGTTTTTGTTATATACAGATGACTTTAAGGACAGGTTTTTTGTTAAATAAAGATGACCTTTAGGACAGGTTTACTATGTACAGTTGACCTTTAGGACTGGTCTGACTATATTTTTATCCTCCATGCATGAGGAGTAGCAATAATAAGAATTGCTAAAAGATGAGTTAGAAAACACATTCAAGCTATGTTTAAGTCTACCACTTATGATGATGACGATGATGTGTTTGGATAATGATGATGATAAAGATGATGTGTTTTGGATGATGATGATGTGTCCGGATGAAAGATGATGATGATGATGATGATGAACGGAAGGGAAGTTGAATGAATTATTTTATTATGTACATCATATGTTGTTGATGAAAATGCTTTAAAAATAAAAAATTACAAAAAAAAAGTCTACCACTTATTGATAATATTGTAGAGAAAACAGGTCAAGGGTATGTCACCAGCCTTCTCTAAAGACATATGACTGCTCCCGTGTCCCAAAACCTGACAGTGCGGTGATGAGTACTCACGTTTAGTGGCTTCACGCATACATTGCGGGGTTTAGGATCAAAGAGATTACGCTCAGACACCCCACAGGATTATATACCACAACCAAGGGAGATAACTCCCTAAATTTTCACTACAATACCTAAATCTTGACTGGTACGGTGGTGATTCTGATAAACATAAAACTACAAATTATTATGATGTAAGAGTAATTTATTACGTCACCTATAGACATCCCACAGACTGATGTGCTGGTCTTTTGACCCACAGGCCAGTATATTGTCTGTAGAGAAGGCTAGCGTCTGGACACTCTCCTTGTGATAAGACAACACTGCCAGTGGTTTCAAAGATTTCCCACTGAATATTCTCACATTTCCGTCCCAACCACCAGTAGCTAAAATTTTACCATCGTATCGGTAACAATGTCCGATTAAATCCTGGGTTTGTCACCTTCAGATCATGTCCTGTTTTTATTTTACCGTCCGAAGTCAGATCAAAGGTCACGAGTCGTTCATCCACCGACCCAGTCGCACCTTTCTTTATCCGAGGATTGTAATCCACACACATAACACTGTCTGTATAAACTGACACTTTGTCAACCACACAAAATGTACGAATATCCCATAATGCAACAGATCCATCCTCATAGCCAATGAGAAGCTGGGAGTTGTTTTCAGCTTTAGTCAGAGCCATACACATGCCTAGTTTTATCTCTGACTTTGGGACACAACGTCCTATACTTTTACGAGTGGAGACATCCACAATATCGACCTGGGACGTCTCTCTCCCGGGGACAGCTAGTACGGAGTGACCCTTGTCTGATGACATGACACACCCACCACAGAAGCCTTGTTGGTTGGAGATGATGCTTCCTACAACAAAGTCAAAACAATAGTAGAAAGTGCATGAATCAAAACAATTTTATCAAAGGGGTTTGACTTATTCTTATGACCAAGGATGAAAAATTGACCCAGAGTCGGACCCTTTTATTTCTTATCATTGTCAATATTAAGTGATCTAGAGGTCAGACAGGGGTTAGTCTATAATGAGGGAACTTGGGGTTAATTTCATTCTGGATCATCTAGGAATGTGTCAAGCCTCTGTGGTCTAAATCACATTTTTTTTTTACAGATTTAAATCTTTACTGCAGTTTTAGAAGAAACTTTAAGGATATCAGAATTGAGAAAGTTGTTTACTCTCTAGCTAAATATCTCTGTATAATAATATAATCTAATATACATGTACATGTTATATATAACGATGTCAATAGATATGTGTACTACAATGTACATTATACTGTAAATCAATATTTTTTTGGTGTCATGAAATTTTGGCGTTTTTCCATCAAAATGGTGTACTTTTATTTCGGTATGTATAAATCTGGCGTTTCCATCAAGTCATAACTATCAATTTACTTCTGAACTTGAGAACAAATGAAATATCCACACAAAAAAAAAACGTTCTAAGTATACAACGGTTTAGTGCATGAATAAATTCCAGATACTATTCTTTATACCAAATATGTTTTAATATATGAAGGTGGGAGAGGTGGGAGGCATTTGTATCGAAATTGGACAGATTGGGGTGGGGTAAAGCCCCATTTTTCTAGCATTCTTTATACTAAATATGTTTTAATATTTGTTGAGTGATGGGGTCTCTGAAATAATGCCGCTCACCTCTCCTACAGGGATAATTTGTTAACACCCTTATAAGGGAAATGTAGAACTTGTTTTATCAGAGAATATGCTATTCATTAATTTAATACCTGCCTCAATTTTAGAGAATATATGCTTCTTTTGAATGAATGGACATTCATAGTCTTTATACTATATTCTTCGAAGTAAATATGTATACATACAGCAATGGAGATGCAGTCCACTTTTGATTACTTGGTTCAATGAAGTATCAGTTCATACCTGTGTTGGTCAGTTGTGATTCCTGTAGTGACCACAAGTGGACAAAGCCATCACGTCCCTGAGTGACCATTTCCCCAGTGTCCAGAAACTCTATCCAAGACACAGACAGACCATGGTGGGCATCCAGGTGAAAGTCTGATCGCCTGCTGACCATGTTCCAGGAGTGCACACACCCGTCCAGACCCCCTGACCATAGCTGGCCGTCGGGGTGAAAGGTCAAACTGGACACTGGGCTAGGGGAGCCACGGAGAACATAGATAGGGTCAGGTGCACGAGATCTGTCCCCCATCCTTCTAGTCCTGTCATACAAATGTCAATAAATTTGATGTCAGAACAGGGCCCTGAAAAATGATATACATTCATTACTACAAAACAAACCAACAATCTGTGAGTTAGTAATTAAAACGACTGTAGTTATGTAGTATATAGACTAGAAAAAAAAAAGAAGAAAAAAAATGAATCCCTTGGTCTCTGTTCTAGTTCTCATGGAATGGTATAGAAAACTGACCCAGAAATACAGCATTCCTACAAACTGGTCCATTGAGCTTCTAAAGATGCGACTGGATTTCTGAGAAATGTATACAGAGCAACCTGCTTATTTGCATAGCCCTTTTTCCATGACAAAATATGCAAATAACCGGAGTATCGTATAGGCGGAGTTGGGTTTTGACCCCTCTTATACACATACACATAGATTTCACAAACACAAAAATGTGTGCAATAAAGGTAAATCTTTCGTCCTTTTTTTTTCATTTGAATATAACATGGACTCCCAAAGCAATGTCACAAAGCCATAACCATGATATGATGTCATGAGGTTGGAATATGACAGTTTTCAGTTAGATAATGACTGGATATCTGAAGATTACCCAAAGTTATGAAGCCTGGCTCAAGTTTCTTCAATATTTCTTAACTTAAAATTTTCCATTTATTAGGGAAGTATTTCAGAATTCAAGGATTTTTTTTCAAGATTTTTTATCCCCAAATGAATAAATGTTTTCCTATGGTATGGAAAATTTTAAGTAATGATAAGCTTATCTATGTAAAAGCTAAAGGTAAAAACATGATCTTCTAACTTTTTTAAAATCTTGGCATATCTATATGTCAGAGCAGTATCTAACAAATATTTATTTAATAACAAATAGAACGTAGCATATGATTAAAATTAAAGATATTTATCAAATCACTAATATAAGAATTAACACCAAGCATGACCAGGAAAGAAAATATTTATTCAAAAAAGAAAGTTACAAACTGTGTACATTGGTATATGTGGTGAAAGGTTTCGTCAGGATTTCTTTATGGCGACAATTCCATAGCAACGAGGGGAGATAACTGGATCGAACATCTGAACCATGTAAACTTCACCGACACATTCCTGGAAAACACCAACGCAACAAGCTATATACTCTGTTATACTCAAATAACGTATACAAACATAAACAAAATTAAAAAGTAAATAAGAAAACTATTGAAAATGTATTTTTTATTTCATTTTTGTAGAATTCTTATTAAATTTGTTTCCATGACATTTTGACATGTCAATTATAACTATCTTTTTACAAAAAGTAAAAAATTTCAATTTCGATATAAAGAACATACCAGTATATGAAAAATCTGCTTTTTAAAGCAAGTGATATCTAAATTTTGTTTTCACCCTGCTTTGCATGAAGGATAAAGTAAGTAATTGTGTTGGTATACTAAATATAGGTACTTGATCCGAACAAACAGATGTTTGTTGGATGTGTATTACTAAAATAGATGTTAGATCAATGACATAATAGGAAGAATAAAGTTAATAAAATTGTCAAGTATTCAAGACAAATGGATGGTTTGTCAAGACCCAAATAAATTTCACTGGAAATAACATCACAGATACAACATGCAGCAATGTTGTATAGTGCAGCCTCGAAAAATACTGTAGAATATTGTTTGTTGGGTAATACTGATAATCCCTTCAGCCAATCACCAAAGGCCCTTAATAATTAGTCAAAAACCATCTTTAGGTGGTGTTCAGATGCATAGTTCACAAACTATCAAATAATAAAATATTCAAATTAAAAATAAAATTTTAAGTTATTTCTAACTATAAATATAAATCATCTAAAAAACTAAAATTTATGATGTTTTTTTTTATTCCATTGTCGCTTATTTCATCAAATATTTTTATCAATGGAAATCTTGAATAGCTTTGTTTCATTATGAAATGTTTTGATTGTTTTCTTGACTACAAACAGATCTGAACAGTGATAAAATGTATTGGTTGATAGTACGTTCTCACCTGTTCCAGGAGGTAACATGCCCGGTCCAGTAGTACCATAGCCTCTATCGTTGGAGCTAACACAGACTTGAGTTGTCGAAAGGCTGCTAGTTTTCTCTTCTCTCCATGGTACCTCTCACAATAATCCGCGACAAGCTCTGGTGTTATCTGGAGAAAACAAGTGCAATCAATGATTGCGAAAGCTCACCGGTGGCAGCAATCACACTATGCATTCATTTTTTATGTATGTATAAGCATGCCATTTTGAAATTGTATATCAAATAATATCGCTCCTAGACCTCTAATGGATGTATAAACCAAATAAGAAGGGTGTGGACTTACAAGCTTTCCAAAACTAACACCCAAAATCTTTAAAGTGGGTTTTTGTGTAAAAAAAAGTAAGTCCACTAAATGGTAAAATGCCAAAAACAATTCATAATTTTTTTCTGCATGATTTTGCCACAGCATCACTCCTGGATCTCTCATGAATGTATAAACCAAATTAGAAGGGCATGAGGTGTATACTTTTGGACTTACAAGCTTTCCAAAAACTTACCCCAAAAACTTTAAAGTGGGTTTTGGTGCTAAAAAAGTGAAGTCCACAAAATGGTAAAATGCGAAAAAATCACAATTTTTTTCTGCATGATTTGCCATAACATCACTAATAGACCTCTAATAAATGTATAAACCAAATTAGAAGGGCATGAGGTGTATACTTTTGGACTTACAAGCTTTCCAAAAACTTACCCCAAAAACTTTAAAGTGGGTTTTGGTGCAAAAAAAGTTAAGTCCACAAAATGGTAAAATGCGAAAAAATCACAATTTTTTTCTGCATGATTTGCCATAACATCACTAATAGACCTCTAATAAATGTATAAACCAAATTAGAAGGGCATGAGGTGTATACTTTTGGACTTACAAGCTTTCCAAAAACTTACCCCAAAAACTTTAAAGTGGGTTTTGGTGCAAAAAAAGTTAAGTCCACAAAATGGTAAAATGCGGAAAAATCACAATTTTTTTCTACATAATTTTGCCATAACATCACTCCTAGACCTCTAATAAATGTATAAACCAAATTAGAAGGGCATGAGGTGTATACTTTTGGACTTACAAGCTTTCCAAAAACTTATCTCAAAAACTTTAAAGTTTTGGGGTGGGACGCGGACGCAGACGCCAGGGTGACAGCATTAGCTCTCGGTTACTCGTAACCGGTGAGATAAAAATATCATACTCTCTCTAAAGTTATGTCTTAAAGCAGAAAACTATTCAAAGTATATATCATAGTTATGAAGTGAGGGTTGTCAACCACAACAGCATTATGGAAGGTTTCATCAATTTAATATTATTAGGTCTTCGTCGTCCAGTCCCCTCCCCACCCCGACCCCCACAAGTGCTTTCTCTGTTCACTTAAAATTTCTGCCTTATTTCTCGCAAATCTTATAATGGACACCAATATTTCATACTGTTCGGCCGATACAATTCAACGAGTATTATGATGAAATCAGAACCATGTGAACATTTGTAAATCAATCTAGCTTATTCCATAATTAATTTCCACAAGTAAAATATCAGCCATAGGTATTCAATATGATACTCTCTTTTTGCAAAGAAGAGTGCCATATTTGACACCCTTGGCTTGCGAAGTTGGGTAAACTGAGGTGCACGATTTCAATAAGAACATAAGTTGATACTTCTGTTCCTATTTCTATAAAAAAACCTTTTTTTTTAAATCCCATCTTGTGCGAAATATCCCTTTCACCCTAAAAACGCAAATGAGTTTGACTACCGATAGTGTCAGAAAACAAGATCAAGACGAACTGTAGTGTTACCTTATCAGTTGGAAGTCCGAGTTTGGTGAATGCCTTCACGACGTACTTGTACATGTCCGGAGTCATACCTCCCAGTCCACGAAGACCTTTCCAGTCTGGATCGATGTGGCCCACTGTATCCAAGAGGATCTTCTGGAGTAGACATCGAGGATAGGTCGCAAAGGACAACTACAACAAAAATGGAGAGACTAGATACTCAAAATAATGCAAGTGTCGCTCCTAGTCAAGCCAAAACATAAAATCATGGCAGCTATTTGCACTGTATGGAAGTACATTTCTCAATTTTTTGTGTACTTATTATACAATAATTGTCCAAAACATTATTGCATGTGAATACATATACTTAAATTCATGTACCGCATCCAGTTGACCCTAGATTTTTAGCAATTTCGGAAGACAGATCACTACTTCTCAGAAATCTAAAGGATAAAAAATTATGTCAAATAGACTTGCTCCTTCAATCCCAAGAGTCAAGTCTGATTTTAGGGAGTCAAAACCTCTCAAGGGTCCCTGTTCATGCTTGTTCAATATCAATAGTAATTATGATATTCGTGGCATTTAAAAATTCATGAAAGACATTAATTAACAAAACAAGTCACCTGGTGAATTATAACTTACAATTTAAGAATTTTATTCATACACTACGTTATTTCTAAGAGTAACATCTTAATTTTGAGTAACAGCACAGCAACAGATTTACCATTTAATCTTCAAGAAATATTGATAACAAATTCCAACTCTCAAAATCCAAGATGGCCATCAGTCAAAAGGGACTAAGAAGAACCTACATATCATATTTGAGAAAAAAAATATTCAAGTACACTTGTAATGTCCAGTCAATTATCCATTATGACAGTAATAAGATCTGTGTGAGACAGGCCTGTATTTTAATTGACTTATGTCGAGGCTTATCTGCCCAGGCCCCGATCATGGATATTACACAGGTGTATATTGACACTGTACTCTGTATCTGTATCAGAAGGCACCATATAGCCATGTAGCAATAAACATGTAGTTAGCACATACAGAGTTTATCATTATTGGATTAATTTGATTACGGCCACAATATAACAATGGCGACCAGGATTAAAATGTGAAGAAGACATACATGGACTTAATGTTTTCCAGTTTAACTTGTGCAGTACACCAAGTCTTGTAGTTTTATCATAAATTGGAAAAATGGCAACCAGATTACCAACCACATAATATAACAGTACTTATCAAGAAACTGTTATAACAAGCTAAGGGTTGCTTTCGTACAGCAGATGACAATGGACAATTAACCGTGGACAATGGACCATAGAAAAAGAGCAATTTGATCAGTTTGTTTATGTTTTGTTAGTTTGTATATTTTGTTTAACATCTTATTAACAGCCAGGGTCATTTAAGGACATGCCAGGTTTTGGAGGTGGAGGAAAGCTGGAGTACCCAGAGAAAAACCACCGACCTATGGTCAGTATGTGGCAACTACCCCACATAGGTTCGAACTCGCAACCCAGAGGTGGAGGGTTAGGTAACACACCACAGTAAGACAGCCTGGCCATGGGCAATTTTTTTGTTAAGCAAATAACTCCTGTATTATGATATGCATAAAAAAATGAAAAAATAAATGTACGCTATAATTGGTATATTCAGTATGAAGTAGTACATACAGGCTCCACATTTATTAAAACAAAAATCAATAAATTGGTTCCGGATTTTAAATGTCCGGATTTTCCGAACGTGTGTTTACACCGGAAATTTAGTTTTGCCTACAGCGCAAAATGGAAGCCCACAGAAAAGGTAAGATAGCGGAAAAACTTAATTTACAACATATGTCCAAACAAGATTAATTCTGTCTTTGGGATAGAGATATTTAATTTTAAATAGGTTTCAGAAAAAAAATTGTGTAGAGAATTGTGCCATTTTGGGTCAAATATCATAATATTTTGCAATTTTTGAGAATTTTTTAAGCTGTTACCATGGTAATCACAGCTCAAAAAATCACAGAAAATATCAGTTCACTTATCCTTCAGAGCTCTATTAAAATTGCAAATGTTGTACAGATTTCAAATATATATACTTTATTAGAGGTTATATGTAAGGTTAATTGGCAATGTGCCATATTTTTCAGAATTTGGCATTTTTACTGTACACTGCTACCTTAGTGATAAAGTGTCAGGACACCATAACCACTCGGCCACCGCGGCCCCTTAATTTGAACAGGTCACCATTATAGGATGGTGGGCTTAAACAAATGAATTTTAGAGAGACTATAGTCTTGAACAGAAGTTTGATACCTCAGTGTCTTGTGCCTGTCTGTAGATGGACTGAGAGGCGAAGTTCCGGGCTTTCCTTCCGATGTATACTTCCTGGTCTTTAAGGTAACGACTCATCGGAAACCCCACAGGAAAATCCTCCTCTGTAACAGACAGGTTTGGTTAATACTAGAAGTACTACTGTACTGTTTCAGAAAATCTGAACATTTTAAGAAAAGCATTATCATTACTATGTCACAACTACAAAACAAGTAACTCAAGTTATCTAACTTTTTTTTTTTAAATTGCATGTGCATACAGGTATGTTTCAAATTCTTTTCTCTTTCAAACAAAGAAAAACGGATGACAATTTTAGTAAGTTACATTGCCAAAACAAAAGTCCTTTAACTGATCAGCTATCTTTTTCACCTAAAATAATTTCAATTTAAAAGAGGATGTCTAGATTTTAATTACACAAAGAAATTATTGCTTATCCTAATACTCTTGTCCAATGGGAACACAATAATTTGAAAATGTTAATTAACTTAATTGTAGTGTCATTCTGATTTATCAGTTATCAATGATTGGTTATTTTACCTTAGACAAATCAATTGTGGTTTTCTCTGATTCATTGTTTAACTATAACTTTTAGGAGTTACTGAGATTTACAGTAGAACTGAAAAGTGATTACCCTAATTAACAAATTAATCTGCCTCAAAATGCATGTCGACAATATTTCCAAACATAAGCATCTTATTTTAACCATTTTGGAGAATTCTTTTAATATGTTTCTTTGCATTCATGGCCGTTCAGAATTAAATATCCTACATATCGAAATTCATCTGGTACTTCTGAAGAAAAAGAGAGTACAATGATTTTTTGCAGATTGATGACAGGCTGAAAACACAGACGAAGGGTGAGGGGAGACAATCTGACGACCGTGTTTTGAAAATAATAGATGCGATTATTGATCCTTCGAGATATTTTGATGATCAATTTTAACCTTAAAAGTGATTCCTTACACTAGCAAATTATACATACCACACTCCTGACAGTCTGGATCGAAAGTCTCCCTCATGTAGTGATAGCAACACCCAACCCCACACAGCACCTTGACAGTGGGATTATTAACGAACAGCTCCAGCATACTGGATCCCAACGCCCCGCACGTGTGCAGACCTGTCAACATCAGAGTTGTCTCCTCTTGTTTGTGACCTGGTCGACCGGTTGACGAGGGATAATCGGCGAGCGCCTCAGACACAACTTCCATGAGGTCCATAGATGTATCCACAAAAAGGGTAACAGGGATATACGGGAGATCAGCCTCAGGCTTTATTGCCTTGTCTGAATTCTTTTGTTGTTTCTTTCGAATGTCTTTGGAGTCAGTATGTAGAATTTCTTTCTCTACATGTATACCTAGTTTGACATTTACTTCTGAAGAATATTTTTGCTCTTTTTTGTTAGAAGTTGAATGACCATTGTTCTGTGGACTACATGTATTAACATCTTGTGTTGCCTTTTCAACAAGTGTCAAGTCATCAAAATTTTCAATTTCAAATTTGGGTGACGTATTTCTTTCTGACTGCGGGAGAATTTCGGAAGACATATCAGTCCTGTATAATGTACCTGGTGGTGTTTTTAATGTTACACTGGGACGAGACTGTCTATCGATACCCATCCAGTTTAATTCTCCGTGCTCCTGTATGGGATCTTTCGTTAACTCAGAACTAACAACCAATGTTGCATCCTCCTCATCACCAAACATCATCCCCAGTCCATCAAACTCCTCTCTGACAGCCCCCTCTACCATGGACACTTCTGTATTTCCCTCTTCTGCCATCATGACAGACATCCTTTCCTTTTTAAGTTTCTTTTTTAATTTCTTGCTCTTTTTCGTGATGGCCCCTGTATCATGAAGCTCCTGGGCGTTCCGCACTAGACCTTTCCACTGCTTTGTGAGGATTTTCGCCCTTTTTATGGCCCCTTTTGTGTTGATCATCTGGGCATCTATGCCCACGACTGTCTTGTGACACTTTAGAGCCAGCTGTGTACTCAGATACCCTTTACCACTGCCCATATCAACAATCTATAAAAATAAGAACACATATATTAAACAGCATTAGAATTATTCTAAACAAATAAAGAACAATTTTCCTATAAAATTATCCTAAATAAATATAGAAGAATTTTCTAACAAATAAAGTAATATTTTTTTCTAAAATTATTCTAAACAAATAAAAAAGAATTTTCTTCTAAAATTATTCTAAATAAAGTAGAATTTTCTTCTAAAGTTATTCTAAAAAAAAATATAGTAGAATTTTTCTTCTAAAATTATTCTAAACAAATAAAAAAGAATTTTCTACTAAAATTATTCTAAACAAAGTAGAATTTTCTTCTTAAATTATTCTAAACAAATAAAGTAGGATTTGATTTTTACAAACAACTTTACGTATCATCCATTTTTATATCTAAGTCTTAGTGCAGGAAATTCTGAAAACCTAATGACATTATATAATATCACCTAGACAAAAGTTTCGAGGAAGGACTACAAAAGTCAATCTGCTTTGTCTAATAAAGTAAAAACTAATTAAAAAGACAAAAAAATTCTCAGTCTTCCTAATATTTTTTCTGGCATGTTAGTGGAAACACATAAATCATTTTCAAGTCCTAACTGTGGATGACCTTGTACAAGACTTACCACATCAGATCCCATGGTACTGGCCAGTCTGGAACAAACACAGGTCATAATATCCACCTCGTGCGACTTCTTATCCGTCATGAAATTCTTAATTTGGAGGACATCTTTGACGAGTCCTGATTTACTGAACAAATATTCTATATCAACCAATACACCCAACGACTGTAGGTTGGTATCACATGCTGCTTGAAGGTAAGATTTAAGATCTTGGTGGATCCATTCATCAGCAATTGGTTCAGCTATTTTGCTGTCACAGGAAACATTCTTTTCTACCATGTCTATATATTTAGCTGGGAAGTCACAAAGCTGTTGGTCAGACATGGCCAGTAATTCTTCTCTGATCTCAGCAGGGATATGGTTTTCCCAGTGATTGTGGATGATGAAGTCGTTGGAATGGGCATTACAAAAAGGGAGATAACTTTGCAACATATGCAGCACGTCATCCAGACAGAGTTGGACCTTCTTTAAATTGAGTCCTGCAGGATTCCCACATCTATCCATATGTCGTGTAGTTTCATCCGATTCAGACATCACCAGTGTTATTGTTGCAGTCCTTCAAAATTGATATCTAGAGTGACATTTTTCAGGTTATACCTATCAGTATCCAAATATCATCAGATAAAAACATTCATAGCAAGACAACACAGGCTGCCCCCAACTGGATGTGAAATTATATGCATAATAAACAATAATAATAATAAGGGTATTTTTCATTACTCCTTCCTTTTACAAGTGTAGGAGATATAGATAGCTCAAACTATTTTTTTCTTTGATGCAATTACAAGTCAAAGATCTTGCCACAAGGAAATATTTCTATATTTCGTGAAATTAGCATAGGAAGTAGGAACACGCTGATTCATGAGTGAAAGTGTCTCAGTTCCAGAAATACTGAAATAGCTGGTTTTGTCAAAATTTAACATAGGAGTATATGGGGAAATATATTCCCAACATACACGAATTCAGTATCAATACTGAACACTTTCATCCATGCACATGCTGTGTCGCAAGTATAATACAGTGTCAAATAATGTAGGAGATAGGGCCTGGGTAAGATTATGTGCGGAAAGATGGAAGGAGGGGCAGATACAATGCAAACTTATTGTCTCCCTTTGTTCCCAGTGGGGAAGACATAAAAGTTTGGCGTTTATCATCCAATAACTTGATCTAGAAATATAAACGCCATGATTTGAAATGATAAACACATATCTGCATGAAGCATATATGTTTCATACACATATAAACTACAGAATCTATATGTTTAGTAAGTTCAACAATAATTTATGTCTTTGTTGAAGAAATTAGCCACCAATTAATGACAGATACAATGGTTTACTGTACATTGCAGCACAGGTACGGCCGGTGCATCTATTCATAATAGGGTTGGGTAGGAGAAGTGTTTTTTTCTAAATAGCCGGATGTTGACGCCTGTTGTTTAATGTTAAGTGTTTGTATTTCCATATAAAGCTGAATATTGTAAATGTAATCCAGTTAGTTCACAAATATTTGCACCATCTCTCTGCTGTTAGTAAACTAGTGCTGGCTTGGTGGATTAGAGTAGACGTAGAAACAATGTACAGATGTATCTTTCGGCCTCAAAACATACATTTTTGCATGAAGTCCAGCTGGTCTGGCCGTTGGACCGAAGGAAACAGGATAAAATTACACGAGTCTGACGGTGCGGTTACATGGGTAAGAAAGAGAATAAAGACCTCGATCTGCCAGTGATAATCGGTCCACCTAATGAGTGACCTGTGGGGAATGAGTGTCCTGTGAGAGTTTTTTCACGCCCCGCAATTCGTTAAGTAATATTTTTAAATAATTTTTTCTGTATCATACAGATGAACGTCGAACCCATTACCATGCCAAATTTCACTTTGATTGGACGTGTGCATATTATGCATTTTTTACGACAAAGTTACGGTGCAGCGCACATTCGAGTGTCCTGTGAGGTTTTTTCACGCCCCGCAATTCGTTAAGTGACATTTTCGAATATTTTTTTCTGTATCATACAGATGAACATCTAACCGATTAATTTGCCAAATTTGACTTTGATTGAACGAGTGCATATTATGATAATGTACCGGCAAAGTTACGATGCATTACACATGTGAGCGTCCTGTGAGGAATGAGTGTCCTGTGAGAGTTTTTTCACGCCCCGCGATTCATTAATAGACATTTTAAAATTATTTTTTCTCTAGCATACAGATGAACATAGAACATATTAGCACGCAAAATTTGACTATGATTGAACAAGGGCATATAATGCAAATATATGCAAATCTATCGGCGAAGTTACGGTGCACTACACACGCGAGTGTCCTGTGAGTGATTTTACACGCCCCGCAATTCGTTAAGTGATATTTTTAATTTTTTTTTTCTGTTTCATACAGATGAACATCTAACCCATAACCATGCCAAATTTGACTTCGATTGGACGTGTGCATATGATGCATTTTTTACGACAAAGTTACGGTGCTGATCGATTTGTTCGCACGCCCCATTTACCGATGGTTATACACATGTACCACCTGTGTCCTGTGGCGCCGTGCCAACCTCGGGTACCTTGACGTGTTAGTTATATATCCTTGCCGCAGGCATGGATCACTGTTAATTAAACTGCTGAAACCTTTTTTTCTTAAATGTGCGGGCCGGTTTGTGCTGCTCCTTTTACATGTAATTTACGCACATATGATAACTTAATGCATTGTTTAAGCTACTTGAGTTAGACGTATTAATATAGAATTGAACAATATAACTTATACATAATATATAACCAAATATAATGGTAAACTGTTATTAATACATAGAATTTGTTAATCTCAGTCTGAAAACTTGTAATGTACAATCACAAACAGGTCGACAGGTGATATATTGTCATGTTAATAAAATTTGAGCGTTTTTGTTAACGCCCCGCAATTCATTATCTGATGTTTTAAAATTATGTTTGCTGTATAATAAAGATGGACATCTAATCGATTGATCTGCCCCGCAATTCGTTAAGTGATATTTTTAATTTTTTTTTTCTGTATCATACAGAAAAACATCTAACCGATTAATATGCCAAATTTAACTTAGATGGGACGTGTGCATATTATGCTAATGTACCGCCAAAGTTACGATGTGAGCGTCCTGAGAGGAATGAGTGTCCCGTGAGGAATGAGTGTCCTGTGAAAATTTTTTCACGCCCCGCAATTCGTTAAGTGATATTTTAAAATATTTTTTTCTGTATCATACAGATGAACATCTAACCGATTAATATGCCAAATTTGACTTTGATTGGACGAGTGTATATTATGCTAATGTACCGCCAAAGTTACGATGCATTACACATGTGAGCGTCCTGAGAGGAATGAGTGTCCCGTGAGGAATGAGTGTCCTGTGAAAGTTTTTTCACGCCCCGCAATTCGTTAAGTGATATTTTTAAATATTTTTTTCTGTATCATAGAGATGAACATCTAACCGATTAATATGCCAAATTTAACTTAGATGGGACGTGTGCATATTATGCTAATGTACCGCCAAAGTTACGGTGCAATACATATATGTGAGTGTCCTGTGAGGAATGAGTGTCCTGTGAGAGTTTTTGTACGCCCCACAATTCGATAAGTAGTACTTTTTGTTAACTCCTTCTGTACCATACAGATGAACATCGAAAATTTATTCATTTTCGGTGCAGTGTCCAGTGCGGTTTTTGCACACCCGACAATTCGTACATATACGCGATGTCTATTACTATCAACAAGTACATTTTAGCAAATGCTACGAAAAACAATAGATTTTAAAATGCATGATATTTGTTTGTTCTGTACTTCCTGCCGCTTGACAAATCGGAGAACAATGTTACAAAGATATTACAAAAATATTGAATTGGTGACCTTTAGTCTTTATTTTGTCAAATATTGTAATTTTGTATTTGTTTTGGGAAAGGGCGTTGATAAGTTGCAAAAACTTGTGCCAAATCCCCCTGTACTTTTTGTCAATAAAATATATTTGGATAAAATAAATGCTACGACGAATTTACAGTAAGTTTAAGGTGAGTGTCATGTCAGTTTTTTGCACGTTTTGTTGAATTGATAGGCGTGTAATAGATATGAATATTAACTAATAGTATAACTATTTTGAAGTCATCACTGAGTAAAGGGTAAATAGGTTAAGATTTTTGCGCTGCTCTACGAAATAAAGGCCTGAAATTTTAAACGTTAAAAACAACTGTTATTGGTAATGTACGAAAAGCAGTACTGCCGTCAATTATATGTTTAAATGTATTTAAACTTTAAAGTGCGTTAACTATGTAGACAGTGTATTTGCACTTTTACTAAATACGTGTAATTAGAAATTACATTAAAAGTTAAGACTGTGCATTTTCTTGGTGTACATGTTGATCGTGAGCGTTAGTTAAATATTGAAGGATTTTACTTTTCATTATATTTTATTAACCATAATTATTTGTTTACATCGTTCCTTTTTCAAAAGGTAATTAACAGTACAGTGTATATGAATTGATTGGTGATGCCAACTAACTCACTTTATATACATATACATGTATAATTATTACATACGGACTTGGGGAGAAAATACGTATATTGTAGGCGTAATAAAGTTAATTCTTGTAGAATTCTTTTAAACGGACTTTGGGAGAAAATACGTATATTTCGAGCATGATAAAGTTATTTTTTGTATAATTATTATATACGGACTTGGGGATAAAATACGTATATTTCAGGCGTAATAAAGTTATTTATTGTATAATTCTTATAAACGGACTTTGGGAGAAAATACGTATATTTCGAGCATGATAAAGTTATTTTTTGCATAATTATTATATACGGACTTGGGGATAAAATACGTATATTTCAGGCGTAATAAAGTTATTTATTGTATAATTCTTATAAACGGACTTTGGGAGAAAATACGTATATTTCGAGCATGATAAAGTTAATTTTTGTATAATCATTATATACGGACTTGGGAATTAAATACGTATATTTCAGGCGTAATAAAGTTATTTATTGTATAATTCTTATAAACGGACTTAGGGAGAAAATACGTATATTGCAGGCGTAATAAAGTTGTTTCTTGTGGAATTCTTATAAACGTACTTTGGGAGAAAATACATAAATGTACGTATATTTCGAGCATGATAAAGTTAATTTTTTGAATAATTATTATATACGGACTTGGGGATAAAATACGTATATTTCAGGCGTAATAAAGTTATTTATTGTATAATTCTTATAAACGGACTTTGGGAGAAAATAGGTGTATTTGTATTTCGTATATAACGGACATAGTTTTGAAGTTTGAGCAGTTCAATCACCAGTGACCATGCCTGCGGCAAGGTACCCGAGGTTGGCACGGCGCCACAGGACACTCACTAGTTAGCCTAGCTAGTACACACTGTATTCGAAAGGTAAACAAAATCACGGGGCGTGCGAACACCTCGCGGGACACCCTGCAATGTAACTTTGACGGTGCATTTATATAATATGCACTCGTGCAATCAAGGTCAACTTTTGCATGGTAATAGGCTCAATGTGCATTTGTATGATACAGAAAAAATAATTCAAAAATATCATTTAATGAGTTGCGGGGCGTGCAAAAACAATCACAGTACACTCATTCCTCACAGGACACTCGTATGTTTATGGCACCGTAACTTCGTGTTCGCCGGTACATTTGTATAGTATGCACTCGTTATATCACAGTCAAATTTTACATGTTAATAGGTTAGATATTCATCTGTATGATACAGAAAAAATAATTCTAAAATATCATTTAATGAATTGCGGGGCGTGCAAAAACACTCACAGAACACTCATTCCTCACAGGTCACATTCCTCGCAGGACACTCGCAGTTTTATGGCACCGTTACTTCGTCTTCGCCGTTACATTTGCATGTTATGCACCCGTCCAATCAAAGTCAAATTTTGCATGTTATTAGGTTTAATATTCATCTGTATGATACAGAAAAAATAATTTTAAAATATCGTTTAATGAATTGCGGGGCGTGCGAAAACCTCACAGGACACTCGCATGTGCACTGCACCGTAACTATGTCGTTAAAAATGCATAATATGCACACGTCCAATCCAAGTCAAATTTTGCATGTTAATGGGTTCGATGTTCATCTGTATGATACAGAAAAAAATATTTAAAAATATCACTTAACGAATTGCGGGGCGTGAAAAAACTCTCACAGGACACTCATTCCTCACAGGACACTCATTAGGCACACCCGTGATAATCCGTTTATCACGATACAGAATGGAAAAAGGATTACATACACCCTCGCAACTCATGTCAAAAAAGGAACAGCATTTCAACATACGTTTCGTGTCATACTTACTTATTTAAAAACGTACTATGGGAATATTTTCAAAAACAAAATAGTTAAACATGCTATTTCCACTTGGTGGAGTGAGGTGTGTTGTTATCATGGGCGCAGACATGTTTGCGGATGCATTGTGGGTAGTAAAGACAAGTATTTTCTTTTCTTTTCATTTGGAAAATATAGAAGATCAACGCTTTATGCTTTCAAAGTATAAAATATTTATTTAAAAAATAATAATTTCAGATTGATTTCTTGACTCTAGATATATTTCTTATCACTACAGGGCACCCCGCGAAGTTTGAAATTTTCCAAAATGGCGGCATCCAGAGAATGAAATTTCAAACGAAGAAATGGATTTCCTGAGAAACTTCTTTTCCTGAGACAGTGATTGAACAAATGTATGAATCAATTACAGAAACATATTTTCCGAATTAATATTGTATATAGGTGTATATATTTAGGGTAAATTAAACGAAGAATTTGACACGTTTCTAAGTGTAAACAAAGCTATTTCTACAAGCAAGCACTTGTTTTTGAATGTCAGAAAGCTGTCATGAAAACAAATCCACAATATAAACGCGAAAACACCATAATCTATTAGTTTATTTGTATTTTTTATCACAACAAAACTATGATTGCATTATTAATACTTGTGCTTGTAAATCTCGAGAGCTCTCTCCTATGTATGGGACCCTATATATAGCCTCATCATGGGGAATGTATAGCCCGAGTTTCCTCTGGCTCTGACACCATACATATCTCTGGTGTAGGTCCAGAGCTCATTTCTATATGAAAATGTGGAATTCCCCGCTTAGATTTTGGTTCAAACACATAAAAGTCGCGTGTGACATTATCAACACCTACCGGACATATATATCAGCTGTATATATGGATGATTGAGATATTTATTTATATCCCAATTAATAATTAATGCTCATTAGTCTCAGTCAGTGTTCTATACCGTACTGTATAGACCTTCACTTAAAGGTGGTCAAAATTTCACACTTGACTCAATGCCATATTGCTAATTATGTATGTCACGGGCAGCCTAATAAAAACCCTATCAGTGTGCGATGGAGCAAAAAGCAAAATAAAAAAACATTTTCAATATATTTTACTGCTTATAATGTGTAAATATTGTTTTAGATATAACAAGTTTTGAGAAATAATAAATGTTAGCTTTAGCAGGGATCGACACTAACAGTACTGTCAGTAGCTCGCCTGAAATCTGGTTGGGGCTGTCAGAATGTCCAGACCAACAGCCCTGTGGGCTGCCATCATTTTCAGTCAAATGTATAATGTACTCCAGCTAAAATTTTCTTTGTTTACTTCAATAATTTTATTTTCAAAACTGTTTATATAGGCTAAAACCTGTTGGTGTAAGATCTAATATTTTTATGCCCAGAATGAACTAGACAGCAGGAAACTGCATCTAGAATTTCATTTTTTCCTCAGTGTTGGGATAAGGGGCTGTAGGGACATGCCCTCGAATCCAGCAGAAGGGGCTTCACCATTGGCAGCCCGGGCTGCCTCATTTCAAAACCGGCAGCCCAGAGGTCTATCAAGGCGATTAAGTTTTGTCAACCTCTGAAGGCTTTAAGTTTTCTTGATTTAAACTATGTAGGAAAAAAAACACTAAATGGTATTAATTTGGTCTTTTTCCATTCGGGTGGTTATAGTTGCACTGTCACTTACAAAATGGCAGATTATATAACAGTATGAAATTTTGACCAGCTTATAAAGCCAGGGTCTACACATCGGAATTGAATACTGATATGGGACTAAATGGGTATATTTTGGTAAATAGAGATATCTCATATATGCATTTATATATATATATATATAATTATATCCATGTGAAGGTAGGTGTATAATGTCACGTCCGATTTTATTGTATTTGCACCAAAATCTTAGCAACACTAAAACAGTGTCGGATAATTCCATTTTTTCATATAGTAGTGCGCTATGGCCCTATACCAGACATGGTGTCAGGGCCAGAGGAAACTCGGGCTAAGAGAATGTGATAATGAATACGAGCTCGAGCAATACGATTATATTGAAAAACAGTAAAAGAGTGCAAAGATTAAGGGCTGCATGTACTTTATGTCATCAGCCGACAAATTCAACACTAACTGGCCAAAGCCTGTTTTTTTTTTAGATACAAGAATAAGATGTTTCATGTGTGAATAGTCATTATATCTAATATTCCTGATACTTAAGTAGTTTTTTATTAACTATTGACAGTAAAAATATTAATAGAGATTTAAAAAAACATTTTTTTTTACAGAAACACAAATTCAAGAAAACCAATCGATCAAAATGGAGGCTGCGTCTGTTGTGAAGTCGGTGATATTTGCAGCTAACCAGTACCTTAACCACAAGGCTGACAAAAATAGTCTGTACCTTCAACAACAGCTTGAGGTCGGTTGATCATCTGTCAGGATTTGGAAGAAACTGACAACTGTCTGAAACATTGAATTTAGGAGAAATTGTTCTTCTTTACTTTTTGTATCCGAAACTAAACACACATACACAATACATATATATAACTTATCATCTTTATTTGAAGATAAAGTAAAAGACTTCATTCATGTTGTGTTAAGAACAGAAAGCTAGTAAAAGACATTGTAAATCAATTATTAGGTCAAAGAAAACAATTTCTGATGTGATCTGGGAAATCCCCTGTGTCTATAAATAGAATTAACCCAAAAGAGTTCCAATTGAACATAAATGGCGGAACATACATTCTCAGGTCTTAAGAACAGTTGGCATGGTTTACAAGTTTACAGGAATATTCAAATGATGTTTAAGCTTAATATACATGTATGAATATAGATATCTTCATTTGGAATATGTTTATGACTGAATATTTTACTGTTTCCACAGCCTTGGGTATTCTGCTATAAGGTATAGTTTGTTTCATAAAACTTAAGAATAACTTATCTTAATAAGGGCGCCCCCACTGTCAATTACCTGTGCCCTGCGCCCTTATTAGGTCATATACAGTATACATTGTATTGACTTATGATATCCAGCATGCTTGTTTGTTTCAAATTCATGCTTCATTTACAATTTATGTTGAACATTTAAACAAGTTTTTATTTTTCTGATTTTCAGATTTTAATAGGGATTACAGTTCCAAGCTCAGGGAAGAGTTTAAAATTCTTCAACACCAAACACCTACAGCCAACAGAATGTCTGACAACAGTTATAGATATCCTGTGTGACCCTCACACCAAGCCCTCACTGCTGCTGAGCTGTATTACTCTTCTGCAGAATCTTGGTAGGTAAAATATATATATAAAAATATATAAATATTGTGCGAGTTTTGTGTTTGAAATCATTGAAAATATCCTTCATATTTTTACACGGGTGAAAGTTTTCACTATTAATACTGAATTACATTTAAGTGCTTCGGGGAAAAAATCCGCATTTAATGATGTCAGATCAAACAATCTGTGTTGATTTAGGGTAAAAATAGCTGTTTCATTATTTTAATAATCTGACACTTAAATTGATCTATGTACATTGTACCTGTAAATATACAATAAGTTATGTTTTATTCTAAAAAATATATATACATACACATGTATATAAGCATTTTCAAATGGGCATTCCATACAAAACTGGAAAGAATATTGAAAAAAGATTAGAATGAATTTAAGAATTAAAGATAATAATATGTAAGTGCTATTCCATAATTCTCTGTGTTTGAGGGTTGGGAGACACTTGTATTAAAATCTGCTGGTCGATAAAATGCATCCCACCCCTCCCACAGGGATAATTTTGGAACAGTCCTAGGTTATGTAACATTTAGAGAGAGAGAAAAATAACAGCAAATTGTTTTATGAAAATGTAGAAATATGATTTGTTTTTAATTTGGTTGCAGCCACAGATGATGGAATCAGACATTGCTTACACGACGCGTTCCATTTAACTCCGGCTCTGGCAGGAATTCTCAAAATACAGGGCTCGGCTCGAGATATACTTTCAACAGAGGTAAGAACAAAAAAAAATTCCTTTATATTTTCAATTAATCTTTGTGTAAAATTTTGATCTTTATTGTATCATTCTGTAAAGGTTTAACTGTTTGAGAAATGTGTTATTTACTGTTGCAGTGTGTGAGTTTACTCCAGAAAGTGACGTATGGGCACAAATTGAATTTCCAGGAAAACTACATGGAAGACTTGATAACGTTCACCGTGCGACAAATGTAAGAACTTACGAACAATATATAAATAAAAAATAACGCTGTTTCAAAAAAAAAAAAAATTTCTGCCTTTCCCCATTTGTACACTCTGATGCGATTCTGTGCATTTTTGGACATAAATTACTATAGTATTGGTCCTTGTGATGTAGGGAATTCGCTACATTGTGAGGCCATGACAGCACCAGGTCAGTATAACCATTTTACTGTCTACCATAAAAGATAAAATTTGTGTATGTCAAAACTACTTCTGACTAGGATAGATTTCCCCTCTCTAGTCACACAAGTGTTATTTTCAATAATAAATATGACTGTTGGGGCCGTGGTGGCTGAGTGGTTAAAGTGTCCTGACACTTTATCACTAGCCCTCCACCTCTGGGTTGTGAGTTCAAAACCTACATGGGGCAGTTGGCAGGTACTGACTGTAGGCCGGTGTTTTTTTTCCGGGTACTCCAGCTTTCCTCCACCTCCAAACCTGGCACATCCTTAAATGACCCTGGCTGTTAATAGGACGATAAACAATATAAATCAAACCAAACCAAGTATGATTGTAAGAAACTCAGAATAAATTTATTTAATTAGTCTTGTATGATTGAATTTAAAATGTTTACCAGGTATTGGATTTCACATCATTAATATTCAGTAAATAAATTGATCAAATTTTCAAACCCAATAACATTTTGTACTATTGAAGTATCATATTTGTATGTATTAGTAAAGAGGCACTTAGCAAAAATCAACCGCAAAAATATTGTTTTAAAGAAAAATCGAACTGGGAATGTTTCAGTTTTGATATAATATTCATCACACAGCTGAATGCTAAAGGAATATAATTTCCTACTTTTGTCTGAATTAAATCTATGTATCTATAAATTGTGTTTTATAAATAAAAAAAAATGTTTTTTTAACTCAATAAACCTAATAGTTTTATTTTTAAACATGTATGTTTTCAGACACGGGCCGGTCCACGACCTCACACTCCCCAGTTTAGGATTGCTGGTCAATCTCTGTCGGGAAAACTTCGCTGTGCAATCATACCTCAAAAATTCTGTGAGTATCTGTTATATAAATATCTTTTTTATGTCATTGTTACACATCAGCCAGGTAATACCCTGTAATGACTTTAAGCTTTTCCCTATGATGTCATAAAAAATCTGAGGATATTTATATCTGTATGGTATTTTTTAAGCAAGGACGTGAAATACGGTCTCCATCCCTCCTGCCCTCCCCCTTTCCTTAATCTTAGGCTTTTGTTGCCAAAAAAAAAAAAAAAATGGTTAGGAAAAACATTAGTAATTAATTATATATTAATTATTTGTAAGGTTTCAATAATGCTGCAGAACTACATTTTTCGCTCACTTGCTCTAGAACAGTGCCTTTGCTTTGTTTTCTGGTATAAAGATTCACACCATATTAATGTGTTTATCACTTGAGTATAAGCCTTTTCCTACCAACTCCTTCAGGGAGAATTTCACTTTAAAAAATAAATTGTTTATTATTTAATTTTGAATTACCTGTACTTGGACAGTCGTCATATTCCTAAGAATATTTCCTGTCATTTTGGTCATATCATAGGAACAATGACTAACATAATAAAACATTTATTATATTTTTGTTTCAGGAAAACATCAAAGCATTGTATAAAGTCTTGGTGTCATATTTGTCTGATCAAAACCTCACAGTCATCATCCTGGCCTTGTCCATTATCACAAGTTTGTCTCTCCAGGAGGACCTTGGGGGTAAGGTATGTAAACCTGACAAGTTTGTCTCTCCAGGAGGACCTAGGGGGTAAGGTATGTATACCTCACAAGTTTGTCTCTCTAGGAGGACCTGGGGGGTAAGGTATGTATACCTGACAAGTTTGTCTCTCCAGGAGGACCTGGGGGGTAAGGTATGTATACCTGACAAGTTTGTCTCTCTAGGAGGACCTGGGGGTAAGGTATGTATACCTGACAAGTTTGTCTCTCCAGGAGGACCTGGGGGGTAAGGTATGTATACCTGACAAGTTTGTCTCTCTAGGAGGACCTGGGAGGTAATGTATGTATACTTGACAAGTTTGTCTCTCCAGGAGGACCTGGGAGGTAAGGTATGTATACCTGACAAGTTTGTTTCTCTAGGAGGACCTGGGGGGTAAGGTATGTATACCTGACAAGTTTGTTTCTCTAGGACGACCTGGGGGTAAGGTATGTACATACCTGACAAGTTTGTCTCTCCAGGAGGACCTGGGGGGTAAGGTATGTATATCTGACAAGTTTGTCTCTCCAGGAGGACCTGGGGGGTAAGGTATGTATACCTGACAAGTTTGTCTCTCCAGGAGGACCTGGGGGGTAAGGTATGTATACCTGACAAGTTTGTCTCTTCAGGAGGACCTGGGGGTAAGGTATGTATACCTGACAAGTTTGTCTCTCTAGGAGGACCTGGGGGGTAAGGTATGTATACCTGACAAGTTTGTCTCTCTAGGAGGACCTGGGGAGTAAGGTATGTATACCTGACGAATTTGTCTCTCTAGGAGGACCTGGGGGTAAGGTATGTATACCTGACAAGTTTGTCTCTCTAGGAGGACCTGGGGGGTAAGGTATGTATACCTGACAAGTTTGTCTCTCCAGGAGGACCTGGGGGTAAGGTATGTATACCTGACAAGTTTGTCTCTCTAGGAGGACCTGGGGGGTAAGGTATGTATACCTGACAAGTTTGTCTCTCCAGGAGGACCTGGGGGTAAGGTATGTATACCTGACGAATTTGTCTCTCTAGGAGGACCTGGGGGTAAGGTATGTATACCTGACAAGTTTGTCTCTCTAGGAGGACCTGGGGGATAAGGTATGTATACCTGACAAGTTTGTCTCTCCAGGAGGACTGGACTGGGGGAGGGAGATAAAATTAGGTCACTGAAGTCAAAATCTTTACTGATAGTACCGGTTTACTGAATTTTCTTTCCAAGGATATTTCATATAAAAAAATCATCATAAGTGTTTCTTCAAATTTTGAAATGTCTAATGGATAAACATATGGGGTGGAATTTTTGTGACTAACAGACATTTTGTTTGGTTGGATACAGATCCTCAATGCTAAGAATATCAATCAGACGTTTCAGATGATATTTAATATTCTGATGAAGAGTGACGCTGGTGTAACACGGGGATACGCTGTTGACTTGTTTAGGGACCTACTGCGCAATCCAAAGATACAGCAGTCTTTGTCGAGGTAAGGAAGTGTTGAAGTAGTCTGATGTTACAGTTACTATATAAACGGGCATTGCTTGAAGCCTGACATCACCGTTACTATAAATATAAGTTTTACAGCCATTGCTTGAAGCCTGACATCACCGTTACTATAAATATAAGTTTTACAGCCATTGCTTGAAGCCTGACATCACCGTTACTATAAATATAAGTTTTACAGCCATTGCTTGAAGCCTGACATCACCGTTACTATAAATATAAGTTTTACAGCCATTGCTTGAAGCCTGATGTCCCCATTAACTATAAATTAAAGTTTTACAGCCATTGCTTGAAGCCTGACATCACCGTTACTATAAATATAAGTTTTACAGCCATTGCTTGAAGCCTGACATCACCGTTACTATAAATATAAGTTTTACAGCCATTGCTTGAAGGCTGACATCACCGTTACTATAAATATAAGTTTTACAGCCATTGCTTGAAGCCTGACATTACCGTTACTATAAATATAAGTTTACAGCCATTGCTTGAAGCCTGACATCACCGTTACTATAAATATAAGTTTTACAGCCATTGCTTGAAGCCTGACATTACCGTTACTATAAATTTAAGTTTTACAGCCATTGCTGGAGGCCTGATGCCCCCATTAACTATAAATATAAGTTTTACAGCCATTGCTTGAAGCCTGACATCACCGTTACTATAAATATAAGTTTTACAGCCATTGCTTGAAGCCTGATGTCTCCATTAACTATAAATAAAAGTTTTACAGCCATCGCTTGAAGCCTGACATCACCGTTACTATAAATATAAGTTTTACAGCCATTGCTTGAGGCCTGACATTACCGTTACTATAAATAAAAGTTTTACAGCCATTGCTTGAAGCCTGACATCACCGTTACTATAAATAAAAGTTTTACAGCCATTGCTTGAAGGCTGACATCACTGTTACTATAAATATAAGTTTTACAGCCATTGCTTGAACCCTGACATCAACGTTAATATAAATATAAGTTTTACAGCTATTGCTTGAAGCCTGACATCAACGTTACTATAAATAAAAGTTTTACAGCCATTGCTTGAAGCCTGACATTACCGTTACTATAAATATAAGTTTTGCAGTCATTACTTGAAGCCTGACATCACCGTTACTATAAATAAAAGTTTTACAGCCATTGCTTGAAGCCTGACATCACCGTTACTATAAATAAAAGTTTTACAGCCATTGCTTGAAGGCTGACATCACTGTTACTATAAATATAAGTTTTACAGCCATTGCTTGAACCCTGACATCAACGTTAATATAAATATAAGTTTTACAGCTATTGCTTGAAGCCTGACATCAACGTTACTATAAATAAAAGTTTTACAGCCATTGCTTGAAGCCTGACATTACCGTTACTATAAATATAAGTTTTGCAGTCATTACTTGAAGCCTGACATCACCGTTACTATAAATATCAGTTTTACAGCCATTGCTTGATAGATTCTATTCCTTATCTTATAATCATAAAACAGTGAGATGGTCTAACATGTAATTATAAACTTAGTAAGTACATCATGTATCCAGTCTTTTTCATGGACAATTATACATATTAAAATGAAATTGTTCGTCGTGACTATTAACCCTTCTTATACAGAAAAACATTAAATGTTATTGTAGTTACAATAAAAATTATATTGTAATGCTTTGAAAGAAGAAAAAAAAAAAAAATTCAGCAGCCATGTAAAGCCAGATTGAGACAATTCCGTACTTCTAGGGTTAAAAATGCACTGAAAACTAATTCTATAGGATTTTCTGACTTGTGGATCCTAGAACTGTTTTAGAAGTAAAACATTTGGGTATTAATATAACATTTGTAAAATGAAGATGTGGATACACCTGTCTCTAGTGTTAGTTTGTTTCTCCTTTCAGATTTGACCGATTAGGATCTTGTCTAGAAAATATTTTGAATCTCATAGCAGCCAGTACGTCAGAGTCTGTGATAAAGGTAAGTTAAGCTATGTACAAAATTAAATAAGAAGTCATTTTAAAGGGGCATTCGTTCGTTTGGACAGCAGAAACATGCAAAATTTCTATTAATGAAATCTATGTCTGAACAAAGATTAATACGAGTGTTTGTACCTACTAGTAATGAGATTAATGCCGAAATGTACAGAAAAATGACAAATCGTACACAAATACTGTCTGTCTTTGCGGTAATTAGTGATACTTCGGGGCGAATTAAGAATTTTTAGGACTTAATACTTGAAGAACTTCGGTTTAACTTGAGAGTAAAACTGTTTATAATGAAAAGATTATAACTTTTACTGCTTGGGAAAAATACATATTTTCAATTAAGTTCAATTTTGACGACCTAAACTTTATTCAAATGAAGGAATGCCCCTTTAATTTAATTCTTTTTTAAAGGTTGTTTTTAGAATAAAACAAATGGCACTAAAATAAAGTCATTATTATGAAATATTTATTTTTTTAATTTTTCTTTGCTTTAATCCAGTTATCTTCCATGGCCTGTGATTGGTCAAAACATTTACAGAGATTGGTTCACCTTTATTGTGTAGGACAGACTATAACTTATCTGCTGCCAGCCTGTATAAAGTTTGTTTTGAGGATCTTGTATTTCAACTTTGTCAGGTTTTCGAGCTGTTGCTGCTGTTCTGTCGTGTCGAAGGACTGAGGAGTACGATATGTAAATGCGTACTGGCCACGTCTCCTCTCCACGACAATGAATATGTGGCACAGACTTTACGGCAGCCGATCGAGGAGGTGAAGGAGCCATTGATTGCTGCAGTCCACTGGGCGGGCCAGTCCACTGACTCGCACAATAAGGCCCCTCTGTATGCACTGGACTTTCTCACCGAGTTCTACGAGGCAAGTCATTGACCAGAGTTGTCAGAGTTTCGCTACTGCTTCAGTCGATTTTCCTTACTGTGGAAAATGTGCAAAATAAAATTCATATTTTTTATGGTGCATGTATAAGGTTAAAGACTTATTCACATAAGTTCTACGATATTTCCTCGCAAAAACGTCGCCTGTTTTAATTGATATAACTGTCTTTACCGACATTTTCTTGTTTTATTGTAAAAAAAGTTCTCTGTTCATGATATTTGCATGAGGGTTGTATAGAAATCAAAAATCATTCAAGCTTTTGACAAGTTTTTGACTTTGGGTTACTAAGTATTTTTTTCCGTTAAGTTCCCTCTCCATGAAAGTAGTAGTGGGGACATACATATTTCACAAACATTCTCTAATCATAGAGTTATGTGTATAAAATCCAAATGAAGGGACAGAATCCTATGGGTAACTTGTTATATTTATCTGTGACAGGAACTGATCTACTCCAACACAAGGGTCCATTACGGCATCCACGCCGACCTCGTTTTACCAACAGTACTCCACGGCCTGCAAGATCCGCCCGACCAGGAACAGGCAGAGTCTCGCAGGAAGTGCTGTAAGATGGTCAAGGTCATTCAGCTGCTAACAGGTACGATATGAGGCTACCATGGTTTCAAATTTTGTATAGTAGAGTAATTCTTGCAACAAGAATTCATTCTTAGGATAAATTCAACCATCGAAACTGCAGACTTGCAAAGTTCTAGAAACTTTACCAGACTTTTAGACCTAACAGACTTATAATGGGTTTCAAATCTGATACTTAATGCCTAAATTTTTAAACATTAAGAGGCCATTCTGGGCATGTAAAATATTGTTTAAGGGCTATTGACAAATTACCTGTGGGGGAGGGGTAGGAGGCACTTGTATTTAACTTTGACGGATGCTTGCAGGGTAGAGCCCCTTTTTCAAGAATTGCTTATACTAAGTATGTTTTGATATTTCATGAATGATAAATGGGGTGATCTCTGAAAAATGCCTCCCACCCCTCATACAGATAATTTTGGAACAGCCTTAAAATATTATATAATTTGTAAACAACAGGATAGTATTGTAACCTCAAATCAAAAACCAATTGGTGGCCATTTGTTAAGGGTTTTGAAGGAGATTGTTGTTGACCATTTTTGAGATAATACGAGTGTGTACAACATGTCAAAGTTCTACACCTCACAAATCCCCTACCTGTGAAACCAGGGAGACTATAGGTTTCCTCTCCGACCGTCTGTCTATCTGTCCTTTCAATTTTCCGCACTTTTCTCAGCCATGCTTCAAGGTATATTGGTGAAAGTTGGTATGTAACTTAAGTATGAGTAGCTACAGATGAAGTCTGAGTTTCAGGGTTTTTAGGTCAAGGTCACTGTTACTATTTTTAGCGCAGGGGTTGGGATGGGGGGCAGTATAGGACATATATATTGCTCTAGCAATACCCAGCATGCTTGTTTGATATATCATATGAAGTCATTGGCCAATATTACAGGGTCAGTTACAAATGACAAAACCGCTAAATCAGTCTGGAATTCAAATCCTTATGTCAACATTTCAGTGTTTGCTGGTGAGGAGGACACCAAGAAGAAACTGTGTAAGCTGGTGGACATGAGTTTGTTTTCAGGCCTCTTGGAACACCAGTTTACCTACAACCGGGTGGCCCTCCGCTGTAACAAAGTTGTCTCCCCTGACGAGGATTGGAGGTTGGTTTTACAGAGAGGTTAAAAGCCATTTATAGTGAAACAAAAATAAAAGTCACAGCTGTATATTTCTGATTCAATGTGATTGCTCTGGAGATTTTATTTCTTCAGTTAGATAAATTATTTAGAAAATTTCACATGTAAGTAAGAATTTCTTTGGTGAATGCCTGTTTCATGATACTAAGGTCAAGGTCATTGTTTCATTGTTGCTATTTATAGAAAATAAAAAAATGAAAAACTGATTGGAGCACTCATGTCTTCTAACTTTTTTCTATCTGTTGGGATATTTTACTGACAGACTTATCATTATTGAATAGTGTTTTCTAAACCATTTCTTTGTTCGTGTTCATTGTAAGGAGTCGGAGATGGAATCATGCCTAGTGAATATTAGTGTAGATAAAAACCTTCGGATAATTATGAAGTTAAATGCATTTACTACAGCTGTAGATGAATTAAAAATCTATAATTTGAACTTTTCACTTGCAGTGAATATGGCGTGGATGTTGTGCTATGTGGATTGGAGTTGATGGAGAAACTCAAGAAAAATCTTCCTGATGTGGACGCTCTATTCTGTTCCACGCTACAGGTAAAAAAGACATTATATTCTTAGGTAGTAGTGAATATTGTGTTGGTATTTGGTGCTGTATTTATTGTTTTCGTATTAAAAATTTGAAATAAGATATTATAATACCACAATATGTAAAGTATTAATTTATAGATAAACTCTTATTTTAAAATGTTGTTGAATTACATTTACTATTATTTTAGAAATATTTTCTGTTGTTTATCGAGAAATGAATATTTATGATAGCAATATTTCTTATACTTAGTTCATGATTCCTTGATTCTGATCCTGACAGGACAGTCGCCTGGTGCCATTTCTCTCGGCGGGGATGACCAGCAAGGACAGATCACGGGTTCAGACAGCTCTACAGATGATAACCACAGCGTCTGCCCTCGACAACTTCCCAGTGGTTCTGTATGTGTCCACAACGTGTAATATGTGTAGTAATGTTACTGTATATAGGTTATATAGCTAACTTACAGAGATTTGACAGATTTTGAATTTTGGAATAACATTACTGGTAAAAGAATCCTTAACATCAGAAAGTGTAGTAAAAGTTGCATACATCAAAAAATTGTTGGTAGAGATATATAAAGGTTCAAAATCTTTCCACCTGAGAGAGATTTTTTTCTCTATTTTCGGTCTTATTACGTGTGATTACTTTATATATACTTCATATTGTAAATTGAAAAATGTGACTTATCAATTATCAGCATGTTATATTGCGCTGTATTTTAATATTTAGCATCTTTATCTTATACGAAAGTACTTGATTGATGGGCGGGAAGTTGCTTGATGGTGACCAGTTTGGGTTGGAGGGGGAGTACACTGCAATGGCGTTTCATTACTTGCATCCCATTGTACAAGATTTTTGAAAATGATACCGTGCTCTCATTGTCGCAGATCTTTTTGAAAGTGTTGTGTGCCACTCAAACGTAGGTCAGGTGTCTTGATACATAGCTCCACCTCCTTTCAATGTACGGCACAAGATAAAACACCACACACTCGACCTAAAGACCAATTCAAAGTGCACAACTCGACTGCCATATTGATTGTTGATGTTGTCAATAACCCAAAATCTGTAGACTTCACAGCCTTATTCTAGTGTATTGTATGATTTTAGACTTGGAGACACAATAGCTGCCAACAACACTCGTCAACACGAGCGTCTCACTGCCAGTCCTGCACAGGGATGGCAGCAGGTCAACACGAAACCACTGTCTATGTCAGAGTACGGCAACAAAGAAAATATGCCTCCGGGTAACCACCATCGAAAACCAGAACCCATGGAGCAGGACGCTTCTATCAACTCTATTATTGAGAGGATGCAGTCCGGACTACAGGTAAGGATCCCCGGTACTTTTTCGGTAGATCAGTACTTTTTTGTGTAGATATAAACAGTTCAAATGTCGCATGTTTTAAATGTGCACTTAGTTAGCTTTGAGTATTCAAATTATTAATTATTTTTAGTGCTTTTAATTTATTTTGAATTAATGGAATTCTAAATTTCATTTGAATTTGATAGGAATTCATATGTTTACACTGTACAAATTTTCTTATTAGTTTTTTATGTGTGGAACTTAAGGTGGAGGCGGGGGGGGAAATAGTTTTTCTCTTTGTTCATCTTTAAGTACGTACTTTTATATTATGTACGTAACACTTAAGTTTGTCTAGTGCTCTAGCGACTTCATTCCTTGAGGAAATTTGATCAAACTTCACAAAGCGATAAAGGACCATTACATATCCGACAAGTAGGAGTTTCATGATTGTTGGGTCAAGGTCAAGGTCACTGTAACTATTTTTAGAAAATCCTTGTTCACTGCACATTCACCATTATGCTATAGTTGCTATGGTAATGAGAATCAAAATTACTCTATTTTCACTTGGGAATTATAATATGCCAGGTATCTTGTTTATTTAACAGAATTTTATTTCAGTAGGTGGATGTTCTACCTATGATACAATTTTTCTCAGTTTGAAAATTTTATTCAATTCATGGTTTGCTGTATTAAAACAGAGAAATACATATTTTATAGCTGTAAAAGATTATCTGTTCTGAAATTTTATTTTTTACAATTAAATACTTTTATTGTACTGAGAATTGTCGACACAATGTTGTATTGTGTAAATTTCAATTGTAAGTAGCGATTATATTACCCAACTTTCTATAACGGCCATTGTATATTGTGAAATACACTTAAATAGAATCTGTAATAGGCAAGAATTATAAGGAAATCTATCTAGAGATTTGTGTTAAAATGAATTGAAAATTGACACCAACAGACCAATTTTCAAGGCTATGTAAGTAACGGCTTGTTTTGTTGTGTTTGTTTACATTTTGCATGTTTACCTTCCATTTGTCAAATCAGATATTTCAATATTTTAATTTTAGTTTAATTATAATTCCTCATTTGACAATATTATTGTTCAATTTTAGTTTCTTTTTGTTTTGAAATATATTTTTCAGAATTTAAAAGCAGGGAATCATTAAATACTAAGTATTGAAAGGAATTGATAACATATATGTTTATATTTTGTGAAAATACTTGATGTTCAATCATTGATAAGGTAACCCTGGTAAATACTAGCTGCAATATACCGCTCGGCTAGAGAGACTTCTTTTAAGCTGGGTCAGATGAGCATAAGACTAGTAAGCCAGAGGTCCGGGGTTCGATCCCTAGCCGAGGCAAAAATTTAGATATAATTAATCATTGTCTCTGTTACAAAAGCATTTATAAGCCAATAAGGAGCAAAACTGGTATTTTGAAAGTAAAAAAAAAAAATCAGATTTATGTTAAAGTAACAACCTTATCATTATCATATTTTAATCTGGAGATTCCCTTGGTATGTGTATTTGTACAGAAATATATTTCACATTTTCAAACTGCTGAATCACCAGCTTGGCTCATGTGCTCTTAGTACTGAAATATTTCAAAGAAATAATTAAGGAATGTCTACGTAAGAAATCCTCCCTGAATGTATCACGCACGTGGCTGTGTGTGAACCCGGCTTGCTGTGGGTTTTGTCCAGTAACTTGATGTTGTGTCCGTGTGTATCACAGTTTTCGTGGTTGTACCAAGTTTTGATCAGTGATTTGTTGCACAGTTGTGCTAACCATATCCCTGCTGCCCCTCCGACCCCCACCCTTCCCCACCCCTGGCCTTTCCTCCCCCTCGGCCTTTATTACTCAACCCTTCCACCTCAGCCAGTATCAAATGTTACCATAAATAAACTGAAGGTGAATAGCCAATATGTCCAACTGTCATTCGGATAGGTCTTAGCTATTGTTGTAATCAGCTTGCTTAAGATGTTTCTGTTTTTATATAATTACTTCTAGCATTTTTATGTTACGTTTGCCATTTTACAAAATTTTTAGCTAAATCTTGTCTGGACATTTCAAAAAGTTTTCATCTAAATTTTCTGAAATTTCACAAAGAATCTCCACATTTACTTAATCATTTTCCAGGTAATATTGATCAAATTGTTTCCCCTTTGCAAATAAATACCTTGGCCGAATTTATCCTCCAAAATCAAAAAAACTTTCAAGATATAAAACGTGTTCCACCTTATACATCTTCAGATTCTAGTAAGTTTTCAGAAGGATTTAGAGTCAAATCTGCTCTAACGACAGCCTGTCTATAACGACCACCTATCTATAACAGCAACATGTCTATAACAACCACCTGTCTATAACGACCACATGTCTATAACGACCACCTGTCTATAACGACCATCTGTCTATACTGACCACCTGTCTACAATGACCACTGTCTATAACGACCACCTGTCTATAACGACCATCTGCATATATGACCACATGTCTATAACGACCACCTGTCTGTAATGACAACCTGTCTATAAAGACTATCTCTCTATAACGACCACCTGTCTTTACAGTGGTTACAGAAACCGTAAAAACCACGACAGCTTTAGTGAAATGTATGAAGAAACTTAAAGGAGTTCCTGCCAAATGAAATCGGCTTTCACCTACGTTTAAAACTTTTAACATTTTACGCACCTGTCAGAAAATTCAGACAGACTGATTAAACACACAAAATTATAGTCAAACTGGCCATGAACCAGCGAGGGAATCCCGCAAAATTTGTGATCGACATCACTTCCTGTGACATCGATTGACCTGATTTAAAAACAGAAGCTGCGTCTAACAATATTGCCATGGCCAGCTGGCAGGAATGTTTTAATGCTGTAGTTTGTAGTTAGCTGTAGATTTTTTGTTTCATTTGGCTGTTAAGTGGATGGCTTAAAATAATTTATTTTTAGATTCTAGAGTCACCATCAGGGCTGTGACATACTTGTATGCTGCTAATACTAATCTGTTCAGACTTGTAAACCTCTCAAGTCTGTATCAAATGACATATCTATTTATTTGATGGGTTTTACGTCTGCTATTACGGCCTTGTGGCTTTTCAGCTGATGAGGTGACATATCTCTAATTTCCCACCTTTTATAAGAGTGCCCCTGGTAACAGCTATATAGGTCGTTCACAAAGGTTAATTTCTCAGGTAAATAAAATATTGAGGTAGTATGAAACTAACTATAACTGTTTTTCATTGTCTTACGAAATCAACACATTTCTTAGTTTTCGAAAAAGTGCGCAAACTGAGAAAATGCCATTCACTATCTGTAAAACAGACAGATTCTCTGTACTAGACAAAGATGTCAATTGCAGACATTTGCCAATAACATCTACAAATTAAAATTTCTTTATATTATTTTTTTAAAGATTTTTTTAAATAATTTCATTTTTTATGTTAGTAGGTATCACTTTCAGACATCATTATTCAATTCGTCAGTTTTTTAATGATTCATTAACTTCCTAAAACTGAAATGAAAGTTTTTTCATATGTACCTCTAGCATATACCCTGCTATGTTATTCATAGGGTTATTGATATGTCCTCTGTCATACATTTTATAGAATTTGATGAAAACTCAGCCATCATGAGTTTGACCTGTATTGTTCATTGAATTTTATCTCTTGCATACATTGTCATCACTTTTACTAGTAGCTACACAATTTGATGAAAACTCAGTGGTATGCGTTTCACTTGGCCAAACACTGAATGAATGAGTTTTGATATCGGCATGAAAGGTCAAAGGTCATAGCCATATTGTTGCTAAATATAGAATTTCACAGTATAGCGCACATGCATGGGCTTGATGATATGTACTTGGACAGACTTGAAACTTTACCTGTATATTTAACTTGGACCTACAGTATCCTACATTCTGTAGTTGAATATGATTTATAGTCCTATGACTGCCATGCTTGTGTTGGGTTTAAGGTATACAGCTTGTATTTAGTATTTGTCTTTTTTGATATATTCAAATTTCTGTATGATGACAGTTCTGATTATCTCTGATGGTCAATTGTTAACATTTCAGATGAACGAGATCAAGGCGTCTGAAATCATTGACATCTATGAACACAAGCTACAATCCCTACAGGTGAGGCCCAGAAAAATAGAGTTAGATCATGTAGTGGACATCTCCACACAGCCTTCATTACAGAATATCATATTCTTTATGGTCCAGCGACTCTGGAAATAAGGGATGCTGGGAATCGGGACTTTAAAGTTTATGTTACGTTCAGAAAATATCAAAGATTTTTCTCAAACAGACCTGGAATTAGGTTGCATTGTGGACATCTCACACCCGACATATTACATGAATTCTAATTTTTTGCTGAACTTTTGGGTTAAAAATCTAATCTTAGATCTTGAGAAATTTATACCTAATCTTTATTGCTTCTCCTATTGATTTACAAATTAGTTTATAGTCAAATTGGAATGGATTCTATTATAATGATAAAACAGATGTATTTCTTCTTACTTTTCAGAAAGAGTGATTTTTTGGGGAAAATTACATATGTTTATATATTAGGTTAATTTTGATTATAAGTGATTTTGCAAAAGATATTGTTTTGCAATGCATTGATATTAACAGTAACACATGTCTATAATGTATGAATGCAAGGTGCTTCCATACTATCAAGTTTTTTTAGTTTTTTTTTGGAAAAAATACTGAAATTTTAGTGAATTGTCTATCTTGAGCAAGCAGGATTGACCAGACATGTAGATTACGCATAACTCCTATGCTCCAATTGTTGAGTTTGTTTGATTACACAGACAAAAGAAGACCAGCTCCAGGACTTGCTGGATGCTAAGGCTCTGGCTTTGTCTCAGGCTGATCGACTCATCGCTCAGTACAGGTCTCGGAGAGCACAGTACGAGGCTGAGGTGAGTAATGCTAATGTTGTAAATCCTGCTAATGTTGTAGTAAATCCTGCTAATGTTGTAGGCACACAAGATGAGGTCTATGGCTCAGAGTGCTAATGTAATAGACTGTGCTAATGTTGTAGTAAACCCTGCTTATGTTGTAGGTACACAAGATGAGGTCTATGACTCAGATTTAAAAACCGTGCTAATGTAATAAACTGTGCTAATGTTGTAAATGATCTAATGTTGTAGTAAACACTGCTAATGTTGTAAATGGTGCTAATGTTTTAGGCACACAAGATGAGGTCTATGGTTCAGGATTCAGAGAAGAGAAGTGAACAGTACCGTGACCAGCTGAACGACGTGATACTGCGAGGGGAACACCTCCAGAATGAATTGGAACAACTCAATCAGGAAAAACACAAGTAGGTGAAAGTCTCAAAAACACACAATCTCAATTTGAAAAACATGGAGTATAGTAAATTACTGGGGGAGGGATTAGTGACGGGCCATTTTTAATAGTGTTGTGAATGTACGTGACGAGCTGACTTCTCTAAGCGAAGGTGTTTATGTCACCTCGTCCCGGAGTTTATGTTCGGCCGTGCGTGACCACTATCGACGTAGTCTACACCTGGTCAAGCTTGTACACGTGATCGTAGACTACACCTGCCATTATCGGCAATATAGATATTGAGTCTATAACCTTGTATATTCGGGCATCTTGCACAACAATAGTACTGTTTGTACAATAACTTTGAGAAAGCACCAACAACCATTTCAGTATATATGGACATCACTTAGACACTTCTGATTAGGATTCTGCATGTAGAGTGATTGATGATTAACTGTGAAAAGTTTTAATTCCTAACAACAGCACACCAGCTATATATAGCAGATTAATTCTTTAGAGGTTTCTTTCTTAAAGATATTGTATACAGCTAAGATGACAGGTCTGGCCCAGAATTGGGATTTGTCTATTTTATATACCCGCTAGGCTCTGTGTGGCTGTCCTATATCCCATTTTGATAAGTGTGATTTTATTTGCTGGTGTTATTTTGCAGACTTGAAGAAGTGGCAGCCGAACACAAACAGCTGACCGTGGCCTACATGGAGTTGTCGGAGAAGTAAGTACAAGCTAAGTACCGGGGAAAAGGCTAATAGGGCAGAAATTTCTTCTGTTCTGAACGAGACATTTCTCCATTGTCTGTTTTGTTTATGAATTATATTATTCAAATAATATGAAAATATTGAGAAAAAAATTGAGATACGAGTGACTTCTGAAAGTTGCCAGGAAAATTATGACTGTTACTGTCGTAGAATAAATTTAAAGATTTGTATTACAATATATTCACAGTGGAAACAACTTTAATTAATTGATTTTCACGTATTAATTTAGAAATAATTTAGAATTATTAAGATGTGCTGATTTTTCTTTTCAGGTTTGAAACTTCAGAGAAGTCATTACTTTGTCTGAAACAGGAACACAAGACCCTTGTGGAGATGCATGAAATGTTAAATAAACACAACGAGTCGTTAAAACAACAGCATGACGTGTAAGTAATAATTAATGACAAAAAATAACAAGAAAACATGTATGAAAGTAATAATTAATAATAATAAAAAAACACATGACTTCTTAGTATTAATTAATGATAATAAAACTACAGCACGATGTGCAAGTAATAATTAATGATGATAAAAAAAGTCCCAACAAAACATCTTAGTAATTTTTAATGACAATTAAAAAAAACAACAACATGTAAGTAATAAATAATGATAATAAAATATCACCCCTCAATGAGACTCCACCACAACTGTTATACAAATGTGCCAAACCCCATTCCATGCATTCATCTTAAATTAAAAGTCCATTATTGGTATGGTCCTCTGTAAATCCAGACATGGAATTTAGAGACGATTTATATAACAAACATTCATCCTAAATTAAAAGTCTGTTATTGTCCCCTGTAAAACCGGACGTGGAATTTAGAGACAATTTACATAACAAACATTCATCCTAAATGAAAGGTCTGTAATTGTCCTCTGTAAAACCAGACGTGGAATTTAGCGACATTTGAAGTACATACCCTGCTTTCTTGTTTTAGATTTGTAGTTGCCTGTGTTTAGTGTACAATCTGTAGCTATGATAATGTTCTATTTTACAGGGCATCGGAACAATTGTCCAAACTCTCCAAACAGCTGATGGAGAAGGCGTCTGGTAAGGTTCTTTCACAGTTTACCTTTGAAACTGGTCAGAGTTTTGGTCTCAGTTCCACACAAGGAAGTCTTCACTGCAAAGTAATATGTCAGGAGATTTAGGTTCTTCTACTAATCAGAAGATTAGCTGTATGTATCATATACGAATCGGTTTGGTATTCAGAATTTAGAGGGATCGGGATGGGAAGTTTTTTAATGCTATAATAAGGACGAAAAAAATCTGTACATCACTGTTTCATTTTGTATTAGGATGTGACTGATTTTGAGAAGATCAGTTTTCGGAAGTTACATTTTATTTTTAAAACTCAGTGTACATATAATTCTGTGATCAAGATGACAAAAGGGTTGTCACCGAAACATCGTTGATAAAAATTCCATCACTGATTCTGTTATTTGTAAATCTATTTACAAGTATTGGTTAAAATAACATTCAAGTTGAATTTTATTGATACAGGGTCTTTTCTTAAGACTATGTGCTCTAGAGCAGAAAATCGTGATATATATGAAGGAATATGTTGTTGTTTTCAGAGCTCACGCACACCCAACTGATGTTGGAGGAAGAGCATGCTAAAGCCAAGAAAGAACAGGACGAACTCGAGGACTGTCTCGATAAAGTCAGGGCAAACCTGGACACTACAGAGAAGGCGAAAAAGAAATTAGAGCAAAAGGTGAGAGCTTGATGAATTTTCTAAAGTCGTGTGGGGTGAGGGGTGACCTTGGGGTAGGGGTAGGGCTGGTGTTGGGATAAGTGTTGGGGTTTAGGGTTTGGGGTATGGATGGTGTTGGGGTAGGTGTAGGGTTAGGAGAGTGGGCGGTGTAGGGGTTGGGGGTACTTGTGGTGTTGTTAGGGTAGGGGTAGGAGGTACGTGTCATGGGTGTGATAGGGCTTGGGGTATGTGTGGTGGTGTGGTAGGGGTAGGGGAGACATCTGATAGTAGGTAGGGGTTGGGGGTACATGTGATAGTATGGTAGGGGTTGGGGGTACATGTGATAGTATGGTAGGGGTTGGGGGTACATGTGATAGTATGGTAGGGGTTGGGGGTACGTGTGATAGTATGGTAGGGGTTGGGGGTAGGTGTGATAGTAGGTAGGGGTTAGGCGTACGTGTAGTGGTGTGATAGTAGGTAGGGGTTGGGCGTACGTGTAGTGGTGTGATAGAGGTTGGAGGTACGTGTGATAGTATGGTAGGGGTTGGAGGTACGTGTGATAGTAGGTAGGGGTTGGGGGTACGTGTAGTGGTGTGGTAGAGGTTGGAGGTACGTGTGATAGTATGGTAGGGGTTGGAGGTACGTGTGATAGTATGGTAGGGGTTGGGGGTACGTGTAGTGGTGTGGTAGGGGAAGGGGTTGGAGGTATGTGGTGTTGGAGGGGTTGGGGGCAAGTGTGATGGTGTGGTAGGGGTTGGGGGTAAGTGTGATGGTGTGGTAGGGGGTAGGGGTTGGGGGTAAGTGTGATGGTGTGGTAGGGGGTAGGGGTTGAGGGTAAGTGTGATGGTGTGGTAGGGGTTGGGGGTAAGTGTGATGGTGTGGTAGGTGTTGGGGGTAAGTGTGATGGTGGGGTAGGGGGTAGGTGTTGGGGTAAGTGTGGGGTGGTGGGAGGTTTTGGGGTCCCCTTGTGTGGGGTGGTGGGGTTTTTGGGTACGTGTGTTTGTACTTGGGGGACGGTTGGGTCCGTGTGCTGTCGGTCTTGGGGGGTCCGTGTGCTCGTCTGGTAGGGTTTGGGGTCGGTGTGTCGTTGGGGTTGGGGGTCGTGTGTGGTGTTGGGGGAAGGGGTTGGGGTATGTGGTGTTGGGGGGTTGGGGTGTGTGTGGTGTGGTGGGGTTGGGGTAGTTGTGTTGGGGGTGGGGTTGTGGGTGTTGTGTGGTGTGGTGGGGGTGGGTTTTTGGGGTGTGTGTGGTGTGGTGGTTTGGGGTTTTTTTTTGTGTGGTGGGGTTGGGGGTCGGTGTTGGGGTCCGTGTGCTGGTGTGGTCGGGGTCGGTGTTGGGGGTCCGTGTGCTGGTGTGGTCGGGTTTGGGGTCCGTGTGGTGGTGTGGTGGGGTCGTGTTTTGGGGTCGTGTTCTGGTGTTTTTCGGGGTCGGGTTTGGGTGTTTCCGTGTGTGGTGTGTCGGGGGGTTTGGGGTCGTTTGTTGGTGTTTTGGTGTCGGTTTGGGGTCCGTGTGCTTGTGTGGGTTGGGTCGGGTTGGGGTCGTTGCTGGTTTTGGGGTGGGTTTTTTTTGGGGTTTGTGTTCTGGTGTTGTTTGGGTCTTTTTTTGGGTGTCCGTGGTGCTGGTGGTGGTGGGGTCGGTGGTTGGTGGGGTTTCGTTGGTGCCCTGTTTGGGTTAGGGGGGTCGGGGGTGTTTGGGGTTCGGGGGTGGTGGGTTTGTGGGGTCGGTTTTGGGGGGCGGTGTGGTGTGTTGGTTTTGTGTGGGTCCGTGTCTGGTGTTGTCGGGGGTTCGTGTGTTGGGGTTTGTGTTGGGTGTGGTCGGGGGTCGGGTTGGGTCGTGTGTGTTGGTGGGGGTGTGTTTGGGGGTGGTGTTGGGGTGTGGTTGGGGTGGTGTTGGGGGTTGTGGGGTGGTGTGGTTGGGCGGTGTTTGTTTTGGGGAGTGTGCTGGTTTGTAGGCGTGGTTGGTCCGTTCTGGGTGGTGTGTGGGGGTTGGGGTGTTGTTGGTTGGTTGTTGGGTAAGTGTGTGGGTTTGGTTGGTGGGTTGGGGTAAGTGTGATGGTGTGGTAGGGGGTAGGTGTTGGGGGTTAGTGTGATGGTGTGGTAGGGGGTAGGTGTTGTGGGTAAGTGTGGGTGGTGGTGTGGCGTTGGGGTCGTGTGCTGGTTGGTCGGGGTCGGGGTTGGGGGTTCCGTGTGGGGTGTTAGGGGAGGTTGGGGGTCCGTGTGCTGGTGTGGTGGGGTTGGGGTCCGTTGGGTGGTGGGGTTGTGCTGGGGGTCGTGGTTGGCCTGTGGTGGGGGTCGGTGGTTGGGTGTTTTGGCGTGGGGGGGGTGGTGTGTGTGGTAGGGGGTCGGTGTGGTGGGTTGTTTGGGTCTGTGCTTTGGTGTGGTTTGGGTTTGGTGTGTGTGTGGGTGGTAGGGGGGGGTAGGCTGGTTGGGGGTGTCGTGGGGCTGGAGGGGGGGGTTGGGGGTCCCTGTGCTGGGTGTCGGGTGGGTTGGGGGGCGTGTGCTTTGGGGTGGTCGGGGTCCGGGTGTGGTTTTGGGGGTGGGGTGGGGTGGTGTTGGGGGTCGTGTGCTGGTGTGGTCGGGTGGTGTTGGGGGTAAGTGTGATGGTGTGGTAGGGGGGGGGTTGGGGGTAAGTGTGGTGGGGGGGGGGGGGGTTGGGGTAGTGTGATGGGGTGGTGGGGGTTGGGGTGTGGGTGTTGGGGGGTTCGGTGTTGGGGGTGTGGGGTGGTGGGGGTGGGGTTGGGGGGAGTGTGATGGTTGTGGGGTTTGGGGGTAGTGTGTGGGTGGTAGGGTGGGTTGGGGTTGTGTGTGGTGTGGGGTTAGGTTGGGGTTGTGATGTGTGGTGGGTGGGTAGGGGTGTGGGTAGGTGTGGTGGGGGCTGGGGTTGGGGGTAGGGGATGGTGGGGTGGGGTTTGGGTGTGTGTGGTGGGTAGGTGGTAGGTTGGGGGTAAGTGTGATGGCGTGGTAGGGGTAGGGGTTGGGGGTAAGTGTGATGGTGTGGTAGGGGTAGGGGTTGGGGGGTAAGTGTGATGGTGTGGTTGGGGGTAAGTGTGATAGTGGGGTAGGGGTTGGGGGTAAGTGTGATGGTGTGGTAGGGGTAGGGGTTGGGGGTAAGTGTGATGGTGTGGTAGGGGTTGGGGGTAAGTGTGATGGTGTGGTAGGGGTAGGGGTTTTGGGTACATGTGGTGTTGGGGATTGTGGATATGGGTGGTGTTGGAGAAGGGGTAGGGAGGTATAGGTGAAAGTGAGGGTTGGGGAGGGTGACTCCTGGTTATGACAAAATTACGTATTACTTTTACCTACAATTTTCCAATTTTGCACACGATAGAATTGATAGAAAATTAAACCCATTATAGAGAGAGTTATTGGCCTTCCTTCATTTGTGAGACTAATGTTTGTCTGGAGGTGAGGAGTATAATACTCCTAATGCTCTGTAAAGTTTTTGTAAATATGTTGAGAAAATTAATTTGGTCAATATGCAATTTGATTCAACTTTTAAACATTTGTGGTTGAAAAATGTTATGTTAAATGTATCATGTGTTGTAAATCTCTAATGTTATGAATATTAATGAGATTAGTTTCTTTGCCACAGGTGTCTACACTGGAACGGTCATTACAACAGAGTGAAGCACAAGTAAAGGAAAAAGTGGAGGTCATACGCGAACTGAAATCAAACGTGGACAAGCACGCCCAGATAGCGGCACTTATACACAGTCTCAGTAGCGGAAAGAGTGATGCAGACTCGATGAAATCATGAAACTCGACCTGCAGTTTAGGCGTAACAGCTTTTATTTACCATTCAGGGTCGCATATGAACTGTGACGATCTTTGATTTGGGCATCAGAGTCACGTCACGTTTTTTATTTTCCGTACAGGGTCACCATTGAACTGTGCTGTTCTTACTTTCAGTGGATTTGCTAGGTTATTTCTCAAATTGGCATGACTTTAGACATTAATACCAATCACCCTTTGGTGATAATAGCTTATATCTAAATCCCTTGATAGTTTACAATTTCACTACCCAAACCAAGTACAGTCGAATCTGTATTAAGCGACCACTCAAGGCAAGTTAAAAAAGCGGTCTCTCAATGGAGAGTGGTCTCTTGATCGAGATTGTATCTTAGATTAAATATAAATGTTTATATCACGATTTAACAGTAAGTTGACTGTTTATGCATTCCCTAATTATTATATTTCTCATGCAAAGCTTATGTATTTTATGAGTCAAAACGTCTGAAAATCGTCAGAATTCTAGACTGTCTCTTCGCCTTTTCTCCCGTCCTTTTTCAACAAAAGTAAAACTACTTGGGTGTTATGAAGGCAAAAATGGTAATAGAAGGCATTTTGGAGACTTCTGGTAGCTTAATATAAGAGAGTTATTGTTATCACAGGAATGAAAAATAGCGGTCGCTGGTCGTGTAAACAGAGGGTCGCTTAATAGAATTAAAATACAATATAATGTATATAGCGAAAATGCTCGGGAGGAATTGAAATTGTCGGTTAGAAAAGAGGGTCGCTTAATAGAGATGGTCATTTGGACAGATTCGACTGTATTGAATTCACAGGTTGACAACTCGGGGCTATTCAAGTAAAACATTTTCCTGTGGGAGGACCCAAAAAGAAAAATTCTATACATGCTGGATTTAGGTTAAAATGAGTCTTAGCTCCCTGATTACGAGTAACCATGAGCTAATGCTGTACCCCTGGTGTCAGCGTCCCACCTCACTTTAAAGTTTTTGGAAAGCTTCTAAGTCCAAAAGTATACACCTCACACACTTCTAATTTGGTTTATACATTCATTAGAGGTCTAGGAGTGATGTTATGGCAAATAACGCAGAAAAAATTTGTGATTTTTTTCGCATTTTATCATTTTGTGGACATGCTTATACGTACATAAAAAATGAATGCATGGTGTGATTGCTGCCACAGGTGAGCTTTCGCAATCACTGATTGAATTTGTTATACAGTATTGGTGTAATTAAATCACTTTAGTTTGCAGTTCTTGTTTGACAAATGTAGAGTCCTCTTGTTAGGTAGATATTTCATTGGGATAGCCCTTAGTCAAAATTTCCATCAGACATGTATAGTAAGGAAAATAATCCACACGTATTACTTATATAATGTACACCAATGGGTTAAATTTTAGATTATCACTCTGTTATAGTGGGTAGCTTAACGATTCAAAGCAAGCTATTTGATGTTCGACAGATATAAATGTTTTGAAGATTTCAGACATTTTGATGTGAACTCCATTTTGGCAGTCTTAAAGTCTCGTCTTGTCAGATAATGCAAACAGGTCACAGTATATTATATATGTAATAAAACTATATCCTGTATATCATTTAGTGTATGATGTAAGTACGGTGTCCGTATCTGGGTTGTACAATGGCACTGTAGTTTATTAAATGTACGGTTCCGAGGATTCCGGGTAGATGTCCTTTGGAAGGCCTTGGACCTTTTCATTACCTATGTTTTAACACTTAGCTACCAGTTAGACCTCAGAGCGATCCAGACGTATTCCTGTCGTTACACATACAATAATTCACTAATGTTATATCACACCGTGTGATTTTATGTCTGCATTATCAGGATAGCAACTAAATCATTAAAGGAGATTTATTCTCTGACTTAACAAATAACATACATCGTCAGTGTGTGTTGTATTGTTGTGGATAACAATAAAATTAATTACCAATTGTTAATTATTGCAACACAAATTTCAGTTTATAAAAAGCTAACTACAGATTATGATTCATAATAAAACAGTAGACATTACGTAAATGAACACTGATGAAATTATATACCTGTTGTGTCTTCATTAGAGAAATAAATGTTTTTTTCTGCTAAACTCAAGATACAGATATATACTTTTATACATAGAGAATACATGGTCAGTGTCTTAAAATATAAGCTGTATTTTGCGAGGGTAAAGAAAGACAAAAAGTGGCGAGCCAAAAATACAGCTTATATTTTAAGACACTGACCATGTATTCTATTTATCCTGCAACAGACATAAAAAAATCATTTTGGAGGTGAAACGGTGTCAAAAATGACAGAAACATGTTCGCCTTTTAAACGTAGTTTCACTTTGAAGTAGGTCAGTCGAACTGACGCACGTGCTAAGATTCCAAAATACAGCTGTTTTCCGTCACTGCCATATACAACAAAAATATATATGGTGGGTGTATTCCGACAATGTGGTGGCAGTTGCAGGATAAAAATGTATTCAGAAGAAAATATTTTGAAAGCTTGATTGAAGTCTTCGATGTTCGAATATCAATACGACAACAGTTTATATTTTAATCTCCTGGCCAGAATTATTTTATCTCGATTAACAAGTTATGTTCACAAGCCTTTTATATTCACGTGAAGCAGGTCTTAGTTAGAATTTAATAGATTTAATTCACTTACAGTTCACTTAAGATATTTATCAATTGTAAGTTATTGGTAAATGGTGCAAAATTATGAGGAATGTTGTAAAGCATTCTTCATGAAAAATACTTTGTGAATAACGTGCCTTATATAACTTGTCAATGCCAACTAGGTTCAATATGATAGATCTGTCAATTTCTTTCTCTGTTTCTTTACACTTATCTTTCTTTCACTACTTTTATAACATAATACAATGGATGATATTGTATGTTAAAATCATATTAACAAAATCATTGTGATTCATTAAACCAAGAAAATATGCATTATTTTATTATTCCATAATATTTTGGTGGATTTTATATTCAATGATATTAAAAAGAATTGTCTTTTTTTTTTTTTTTTTTTAAGTTTTTGCCATTTTGTACAAAACCTGAAGTACATGGTGTTTTAGACAAAATGATGTGATGTGTCGCAATTGAGAATTCAAGAAATAACTTTGTTATTTACTTGTGCATTTTCATTAAAATATTTTCTGTACCATTACAAATGTTGTTTATTTTTACTCCTGTAACACTCCCAAGGTTGAATTTTAAAATTGCCTTTTATCTGTGGTCTGATCATAAACCATATGTAATCTCTATTTCTAAGGAAGTACTCGACAGATCAACGAGTAATGTATATCTTCTGTACACCAGTTCAGCTCGCTCACCTGGGGTTAAAGTCGTGCATCTCTTTGTTTTGTCGATTATCAGAACGATATAAAACCTCTGATTTCAGGATAAAGACGATTCCAGTAAAATATCTACCTAACGAGAGAACTCCAGATTTGTCGCCCTGGAACCACCAACAGAATTGATGCATAGAATATTTTTATAATCTTGCAGGGACAAAGCCAAACGGCCAACTCGATTTGCACTCTTCTTCTAAAATATATCTTCCAGTCACTCGATTTGTAGCTCTTCTGCTTCTGGAACATCTACCTCTTCCGTCTAGAAGCTGGAAGATTTATATTCCTAGATGGTAGCGACCATTGTAAAAGTGTGTGACATGTGTGATGAGTTTCACTAGAGAAGGATTTATATCACATACATGCACAGGTTTGTGTTACAGTGTTTGAGAAAACTCAAAAACTTGTTTGTTTTGGTTATGTTCTTCCGGTTTACTTGATTTACATATAATGGAATGCGATCTTCTGAGAAGGCTCTCTTCTGAGAGGGGTGCAAATCGAGTTGGCCTCTGGGGAGCTGTTGCTATACCTGTAACGTCTGTAGACAGCTAGGTTAAAATTTTTATAAAACAATACTAATTAGGGATACAGCTTAGGTATTGTGAAATGTGTGATTCTTAATTGTGACAAGATCTTTCTGTTTGGTTCTACATTTGCAGACCTGCTGACCATGACCTTTGACTTGATTAAAAAAACCAAACAAATCTAAATCCAAATTTCAATCCATTCGGCAAGCTATGATGTCTTCTGCCAACTATTGTTTTTGAAGTTTTCGTGTACATGTAGCATACATTTATATTTTTCCGAAATAGCCTAAAACAATTTTATGTCTTATAAATTCTCTCTCTTGGTAAAACAATGAAGAAATTAATGTGATTAACATTGTAAAAATGTAGCTTTCATAATCGATGAAAATTTAACTGAGGAATACCGACCACTCACCAGAAAAATAAAACTGTAAGAACAAAGCAGTTTAGAAATATTTTAATATAAAGATATGAATGAAATATGAAGTGTACAAGTTAAATTGATGAAGTACAAACAATTAACTATCAAAACAAAGGACATGACTTTAAAAACATACTGAATGCCTAAAAATATTCTTAAACTGAAAGACAAGCTGTTCTGAATGTAACCACATTAACTACACACGTGCATACCGTATTACTACACACACAGACACATACAGACTTCAATCACACAAATCTCCATTTATTATTTGCACTAAATCACAGCTCATGAGTACAACCTAACTAAACTTGTAAAATTTGTTCTAAAAATTTCATATAAAATGGTAGTTTGCTCTGACAATCCAACCTGGTCTTGTGTAACATAATAATGCAATATGTACAATAATATAAATGCAGTTTTGTCATTAAAACATTAATTAATATAAACATGGATTTTTTTTTAATTATTGGTTGATAAGCCAGGATAACACAAAACTGGTCACCTTGTCAGAAAATGGTCAACATCCGATCACTTAACATATTTAATTCTATAAATACAACATGCATGTAAAGCATGCATATTGTTTTCTCTCGTATTCCTCAGAATTGCATCACAAAGACTTTGAATTTTGATTTCTCTGTAATATATATTGTATATGTAAACTTTATCTATTTTACAACAATTGCAAAATAAGTTATAACAACTTCTACCACAATACCCTGTGTTATTCAACTCTCAGACCATCAGTTAATCATTACAGCTGTTGATTAACAATCTGTTTATACCACACGTGGTATAAACTCTGTACGCATTTCGATTGGCTAACACGGTGAACTTTGACCCAAGCTGAAATTGTTATTGACGTCATCAATAATCTAATGACGTCACATCACCGGGTCCCGGACGTCACCGGTACACTTTATTTGCATACGCGAAATTATATTTGGCCACGTTTCCCTTTGATTCAAGCCGATATTATTGTGGTAGAAACAGGTCACACGACTCGAAATTGTTGGATATGGAATTTATTTCACACTCATAAGTTATTTTTTAAAAGCTAAAGCTCGTGTCTTTTGTAACTTTTAAAAAATAACTTACTCGTGTGAAATAAATTCCATATCCAACAACCGCTCGTTGTGTAACCTCTATTTATATTAGTCCCTCTTGTTGGCCGGGATGGAAGTGTGTGAGGGGTCTTACTGTGGGAGGAAACCAGAGTACGCGGAGAAAACCCATGTGGTCGGGCAGGTGACCTCATAACTTTTCACATCCGATCGGGGAATCGACCCCGGCCGCCTAGGTGAAAGTATGTTACCACTCAACCATCCTGACCACTCTAGTTACTCGGACAGAACAGTAAAATAATGTCACAGTCGCAACAATTTTTGCTATCACAGATCATAACCAAGGATTTGGTACACATTACTGATAAGTAGAGCAGAAAAGATAATTCTATGCTATGATTACACCAACGTCGCTAGCCAAGGGTGTTCAATATATGCTACTCTCCTTAGAAAAGAAGAGTATCGTATTGAACAACACCGTTCAAGTAATACAGCAGAAAAATCTCAAATCTGGGTCCGAGATTCTCGAATATCATGGCTTTAATGAAGAAAGCCTGAACCAAGCCTCTACAATAAAAAATGGCATTCTCTGGTTTGAGATATCTCTGCGATACCCTCATGTAAAGAAAAGATTTTTTCGTTGTGAAAGAATTTAATTTTTCACACAATATAATGATTGAAGACTAGATGGTTTTAGCACCTTGTGAAAAGAGAATCCCCTCCTAGCTATTAACTATTAATGAGATTCCCCCGAAAACTGAACTGTGACAGAAAGTAAGAAATTTAGCGATGAGAATGGGACACTTCAATGAAACATTCAGACTTTCATGCATGGACAATATAATCTTAAAGTTCAACACAAACTCTCTTTGTAGCCCACACACTTCTCCTGACTTTGTTAAATACAAATTTGAAAGACAAGTTTTCAAGAAACAGCACTTAAAGTGAAAATTTTCATATGAAATAATATCTGGAACATACACTTTATACATGTACTGTTACAGCTGTCGTCTGCTGTTTTTACAGCATCATAAACTGCCTATATCGTTGTACTTCTTGAGAATATTTGGGATATTATCATCCTTATACAGCACCGGATCCGCTCGGAATTCCACAATCTTGAGAGGCATGGCCTCGTATATGCTCGTGAACTGGTTGATACACTCGGATCGTTCCACCATGTGGCTGAGGTCGGAGGACAACATCTCCGTATTTGTACACTCTGGACACTTAAACTTCTTACGGGGCGTCACCTTGATCGGAGCTTTTCCGGTGATGTTAGCGATGAGAAAGTTCATGGCAATGTCTTCACAGTTCATGTGCTCATCAACCCAGTTCTTAAGAACCTCAGACATGTGGAAGGAATACAGATAGCTGAAATACTGCAAAGACAAGAGGCAAATACTCTTATTATATGTATACAGAAGACAGCATACAGCATACTTCTGCACTTATAGGGGACGAGGGTCATATCAGCCTGTTCAATTATGCGGACAAACCCGTTTGTCAGTTTTTAAATGTAATATTTCAAACATATATCTTGATGGACCTGCAAATGTCAATACAGGCCTTGGAAGTCTTTGTCACGGCTCGTCTGAAAACAATATAAAATCACCAGATCTGTCTTTACTTCATAAACGAATAACACCGGTCCAACTGTTTGGACCGCAAAAACGAAAACAGTCTCGATAAATTGGAAAGTAAATTTACCATAAATTTTAGTAAATATGCAATCATTTCAATTTGGAATGGGCCCTAAATAATCCTGAGAGAAAACTTTGAATATTTTTAAGTTATTTAATAATTTCATTATTAACGCATTTACTGAAATTCCAGAACCTGATATAGCCAGCTTACATGAATAATTCACCATTAATATCTGTTCACATTTAGTGGTGGAATGTGTTAAATGCTGTTTATGCCCTGGTTTGCAGAGTCGGTTCATCTTCTAACTTGTAAGTAGAATGTTTTTTTTTTGTTAAACGTCCTATTAACAGCCAGGGTAATTTGAGGACGTGCCAGGTTTTGGAGGTGGAGAAAAGCCAGAGTACCTGGAGAAAAACCACCAGTACCTGGCAACTGTCCCACGTTGGTTTAGAACTCGCAACCCAGAGGTGGAGGGCTAGTGTTAAAGTGTCGGGAAACTTTAACCACTAGACCACCACGGCCCCCTGTAAGTGGAATGTAGTAGATGGACTCACCTTATGGTAGAACGCTGCCCCGGTCAGGACCATCGAGATGTTGTTGGCCCACTCTGACTCGTATTTCCACTTTGATGTGGTGTTATCTAGAACATGGACTCTGGATGGAAAACCAACCAAACGGTCTGGGAACTCCCGCCAAACCTCATATCCAAACTCTAATTCGTCTGCCGTCAACATAATGATGTCATCGTCGAGTGCCAGGATACATTCAGTCTCAATTTCATCATACGGGAAAAACCTGAAAAATATTATTCTTCATATCATGTGTTTTAACTGTAATTTGGTCTAAGTTTGGTTTTGTATTTTTCAAAGGCCAATCAACAGCTATGGTAATTTAAGGACGGTTACTGTTAAGAATTCCAACATACAAGTCACACTATCTGTTAGGATGCTGGTCCAAATATATTGTAACAGAAATCTGGTACTACATGTATTTCATCATAACAATATGGAACAAAATCTCCATAACAGTCAAAAGGAAATTTGAGCATCTGATAAGTGGCTTATATATCATTTCCAGGGTCTATAAGGTAAATTATGATTACATATGAGTTCAAAAATAATTGTTTTCAATTTAAATCTATTTAAAGTTTTAGTTTAGTTTTTCATTGTTTAACAACCTATCAATATCTGTGGTCATTTAAGGACAGCCTCCCCTTAGGCTGTGTGTAAGTTTCATGTGTGTAGTGAGTGTGTGTCACTGTGTGTGTTTTGGGAGGCTGTGGTATGTTCATGGTTGTCTCCTTGCGATAGTGTGAAACTGATGCCGACTTATAGTGCTATCTCACTGAACCATACTGCTGAAGACATCCAGCAGGTTTTTTTCTCCATACCTGTTACTGAGTATATTCTTATTAGTCTTGATCACTTTGACTGGCTTTCCGATGTCTGGCCAACTGGACACTGAAAGCAGAGAGAAGAGTTACAGTATGTAGATTTACTGCAGGCCATCAATGCTTCAAGGTCTGACCATCAATACTACAGGACCTGCTTTGTTGAACTCTATTAACCAAAACCATTAAACTCTGCTCAAAATATAAAGCAACATAAAAGATTTGCAAATTTCAGCCAAAATATCATTTGATTTTGTAATTAAAGCATTTTTTTAAAAAATGGAATAGTAATATTTACAATACCCTTTTTATGTGCACATAATTACTTAGTGGTATGTAAAATCGCAGTCTGTTTTTGGAAATAACCAAATAAAAATAGAAAATATCTATAAGACATAAATGCCCCTGCTGCCACTTGACATCCCGAAACACAGTTTAGTGAGGATTGCATCAGCTGTTTCTGAGATTAGCTAGTTACATGTGCATCGGGATGGGACAGGACGACATGAGTAACACTATATGCCTCCTACCCCCAATGGTGGGAGCATAATAAAAATAGAACTTGAGAATGAATTTCCTCTTTAGGAAGACTTTGATAAACCATTCTTTCCTGGAAAGTTGACATTTTTCCACATCGCAGACACACAGTCCTAAAATTAACTGAATGGTATCCTTATTTTTAGAAAGATATGCAAGACAGATTCTTACTGGGAGGAGGTTCCTTGAGTTGATTGTTCCACACGACGACGACCTTGGCTAGACTTGTGACCTTGGCAACTTGATGAATGACCTGGAACAGGGACTGGAGACGGTCGTACGTCAGAATCACGGCAGTGAAACCCTGGCTACTTGGAGGTATCAGCGGCAAGAACAGCGGATTCCTTACGGCATTCTGATTGGATGAAAAATTAAGTAGGTTCAATCTAGGTTCTCTGATTGGATAACAAATTAAGTGGGGGTAAATCTTAGTTCTCTGATTGGATAAAAAATGAAGTGGGGGTCAATCTTAGTTCTCTGATTGAATGAAAAATTAAGTGGGGTCATTCTAAATTCTAACAAGTATGATTTTCTTAAAAAACATATTTCAATGTATTTTCTATCAATCACTTGATTTTACGAAATCTTAGATTTGGTAAGTAACTTAGATATTAATTACTTAGCTTGCCTATCTTCTTCTCAACATTAAACAAATGTATTGGTAACATTTTTACTGTAAAATTGGGAGATTTGGCATCGGGAAATTTTGGAGATTTTCTGTCAAAACAGATTGGTTTTATTAATTTTGATATGTCAAATTTTGACGAAATTATCGACCACAAAATGTAATCAATAATGAAGACATAGTGTTGGAACTTTCAACCAAACAGAAAATCATATGCTATTAAAACAATTATACACATAAAACAGATTTCAAACTGCCAAATTAGTCTAACAGTATCTATCAGTTACTGAGTTTCATTAGAATCACTTGCATTTAATTTCCAATACCCATCTTGTGAAAGCCAAATTGTACTCTACTAAAATGCTTCATGAAAAAAATCTTGGAAGAAAAAAATGATAGTTATAACCTTGTACGGTAATTTTTTGACAGATAATCAAATAAGCACATTCCAAAAGATTTTACATACTGATAGACAAATTTTTTCATATTTAGCCCTGATCAATTGTAAGTTTGCATGTAATCTTTACTATAGAATTTAAGTTAAACACATGGACAGTCCTGTGGTTTCCTGAGCTTGACTATGATTATACCTTGTTAGGAATTTCATTCCACTGTTCGTCTGTACGGCTGATGTGAGGGAAGATGCGGTCATTGAGAATGTTTAGTGTTGTCAGTGTGAGCGACTTCATCGAGGAGAAGTATGTGTCCCAGAGGAATTTGATCTGTTTACGCATCAGGTAAATCTTATCTAGACTGAACGATTTGAGTACTTCCATCACCTGGCCGAGGTCATCTTCCTTAACGATCACAGCTGCTCTGTATAACACAGATTAGTACATCACTAATGTGTAATTATATATTTATTTGTCAGTGATGGTGAAAATAATTTTTTTGTTCTTGACATTTAGTCTGGTGAGCGTCATTAATTTACCAGACAGAATTTTCAGCGATATTTTGTCTAAAGTTTCATATTAAACAGTGATTAAAACGATAGTTTTTTATGTGACGTGAACTGAAAGGTTTTTTTGGCAAAAAATACAAAACTTCAAAATTGATACACCAAATACAGTTTGAGTAATACATTATAGAAATTCTGAAATATTGCGTCTGCTTTCGTTTTGATATTTTGTAACTTAAGAACAAAGCCATTTTTACCGGAAAAGAGACTCTCAGAAGCGACACGTTCAACCAAACTCTTGTTTACTATGCATCTACCTTTATGTAGTAACCAGTTCATGAAGCATATATTTCAGAGGTATATTTAATTTTTTCGTACATGTGATTTAAATATAAGCGCAATTACCTGCCAATGATGTTTTAAAAATCGGGGCAAAAACAAATTACATGCATGTCGACGAGATGATGCTGCCTAGTTATAGCAATGCATCCGGAATATCAAGATATGATATCTGACCATTAACTTTGCTGCCATACAAACCTTTTCCAATCCAGGACTTCCGAAAATGGAAGGACGTAGCTGTCTGCTACAATTACAGGGATACATCCCATCATGAGGGCGTCACTAAGGGCAGCTTGTCCGATACGTGCACCTCGGATCACCAGGCAAAATGTGCCCTCCTAAAAACACATCAGGACTCTAGCATTTAATGTCTATTCTTGCTTTGACGAAAAACTTTGAGACCACAACGAAATTCTATGTAATATTCAAGATAAACAAACATAGTTCGCTTCTACTATGTTGTTACCTTAAATAGTTAATGGATATCGGTGTTATGAAAAATCAAGTATTAAAGTATTTAAAAAATTCTAAAGCATTACACAATACATGTGTATTGGTCTGTATCAGAACAATTGAGATATTTCACATTTAATGAATTGTTAACTATTCCAAAATTTTCAAAATATTAAATTTCTTACTGTCACAAATATTCACATTATGTACAATTACGTCAATCTGTATTGAAAAATAACAGGTTAAATACCTCAATATTTCAGACTGAGGTACCAAGGGTACAAATCACATGAAAAATTCCATTTATTTTTTTTTTTAAACTTATACATAAGCCAAGTTACTTGGTACTAGAATTTTGTTTTTAGAAACAAAGATTTTTGAGAAGTTCAAATATTTCTGGGTTTTATTTATAAAGTTTATAAGAGCTCATGTTGTTGTATGTTTATAACTAACTTATTCATGCTTATAACACACACATTTAGAATGTCTGGATAGTTGTAGATTCTGCCTCCCGTACATCGCCGTGAGAAGTTCCAGGGCTTTTCCTCCTCAGGACACCTGTCTGTGATAAGGACATGTTTGTGTGAATTAGCCACCTCAGCCACCGTATCTTTGTACTCCTTGTGCAGACCTGTCTGGGCCGAGATGAGGAACCACTTTCTCTTCTCCCTGTGGTAAACATTTAAAAATTCAATTCTTGTGATTTCTTGGAATGTCAATTTGGCCAAACTTTTAAAAAACTTGTTCTGTTGAAGGGACAATTTCATCAACGAATTGAGCTCATTTATGACATCAGTGCGACATCACCTGTGGTTAAATTTCTGTAAAAATCATTTTAAATCTGTGGGTCAAAAGATATGCAGGACTGATCGCATAGAAAAGAGAACTAACATTTAGATAAACCTGGAGTTACTTCTGATTTTCAAAATTCTCATGTCATCCATTATCAACCTAGAAACTGCCATACATGTATAAACCAGGGGGTGGGGTATGACTTACAAATACGACTTATGTGGATGTTTTGTGTGGTCCACTAGGGGATTGTAGACCGGGATGGATATGTCAAATGTACGTCTGTAGGACCATATGGAGAATCCACCTCCAGCTATGATGGCTTTTCCTGTGTCCACTTCCAACACAGTCCCGTAGTCAGGGACGGTCCCAGGCAACATGTTAAACAACAAATGATTGGTTCCATCGTTCCACCTGTGTAAGATATAATTAAGGACAGTTATATATTGGCAAGACCTGTTACGACTACATATATTAATGTATGGTAGTTACTTTTTTTCTTTTTCTTTACCACAAGCTTAAAAAGATCATAAAAAAATTGTTAGATATCCAATGCTATTGGCTGAACATTTTATATCTGAGGTAGTTAAAATCAATTTTCGTGCTAGGTTTTGGAGGTGGAGGAAAGCCGGAGTACCTGGAGAAAAACCACTGGCCCACGGTCAGTACCTGGCAACTGCCCCACGTAGGTTTCGAACTTGCAACCCAGAGGTGGAGGGCTAGTGATAAAGTGTCAGGGACACCTTAACTACTTGGCCCCCCCCTTTATTACATGCATTCACTAAAAAAACATAACAGTACCATGGTAAAGAGGCGAGAATCTGTCCGGTTTCCTTCAGTCGGAGGTTGTTCTGGTTCAGGAGGTCGACAGACGGAACAAACAGACAGGCTGTCTCCGGTTCATCTGTGTAGTACGGACTGTTGACGATTGTCTCCAGAAGGTCGTAGAATTCTCGTGACATAGGCAGAGTTACTGCTTCATTGTTATCATCCACAAACTGTTCTAGAGGATACACATAAATACTCAGCTGTTTCTGATCATTGTAACCACAGTGGTAAACCTCCAGACAGGTGTGAAAGGTACAACGGGTATCCCGCAGTGATGGGTTCACATCTCCGATTACTGTTGACAGAACGGTCTGCTTTTCAGTTCTCAACAGTTTAATATGTCTATCCTCCAAGATAACATCTTCCTGATTTGACCATAGAAGAACGAACACTGCTATTAGTAGGAAGACAAGTAAACTTGAAAAGAGAAGGATGAAGAAAGATTTTGGTGCTACCTTCATGGTCATAGTTGATGGTTGTCAAAGTCCAGCATCATTTTCACAGCTGTATAATGAAAATAAAACAAGTAAATAAGATATATTCACAAGAATCAATACAACTTCTCAGAATTCACTGAATTTATGTATATTGGGACTATATGCTACATACTTGTTCAGGGCATCCGAGTAGTTCCTTGACAGCATGTTTTTGACTCTCTAAAATCATATCTGACTCTTGGGATTGAAAGAGCATGTCTTTATGACATATATTTAGACCCCTTAGATTTCTGAGAAATAGTGATTTGATTCTGAAACTCAGTCGATCATTTAGAAAAAAGTCTAGAAGTAGCCGATGAGGGACTAGCCAGTTTGACAAAGTGAGACAATGTCTTGGAACAACAAGGAAAAATTCCATTAGGATAATCAGACTTGAATCAGAAAGAAATAAGACAGCGAAGGTGTGTGTTGAAAAGTGCACCAAAAGTGATAACCTAAAAAGTGGACGTTAATGTAATAATTTTTTTTCATAAGTGGACTTACTGTTAATTTTCTTTTATAAAGTGTAACTGTTATGTGTTAAAGAGCTTGCCCACAGAGAGATCAGAAAAATTGGCTAATAGAAAAAGGTTTTTTACACATGACAGATTGTTGGAATTGTTGAATTTTTTATTTTATTTTCCTTATAAAACGCTGAAAAGTGATATTAAAACCTCATTTTTTAAATATTATTTATTTAATCGCAACCCGCAATAAGTCCCCGCTATAAAGTGGAGTCTTATTTGATTGACACATCAAAGAAACAAGCACGTGCACAGTGATAACTTCAAAGGCAGCGGCGATTTACAAAGAAGATTTGCTGTTATATTCCATACATTTCCCTCTCATGTTGAGTTTTAAAACGTCTTTTTAATACATATTCTGTAATTGTTTTCAAGAAATAAAGTGGAAAGCCTTTAATTTTGTCACATAGAAACGTGTACTGAAGTTTATTTAGTGATCGGAGATGTGCCTTTTACCGGTCCGTCTGCGGGTAAGCCTCTTTAAGGAACACAGGTAATTATATTTCTTTCTGATGAGTGCCTGGACAGAAATTGAACCTGGGTATCTTCGTACACTATACAATAGCCACACTGACCCATTCCTTTTTATTTTACATTTTTTTTTTTTTTTAAGGGGGGGGTTAAGTCTTAAGATATAGATAAAAGCTTTTTGAATGTTATATCTGCTACAAGGGCTTAATTTATTATGTGTAGAGTAGGGGATGTGTCTTGAAACCAACGAGCCTTATATTAAAGAAAATGGTAAGAAATACCTACATATATCTTACATATTTATATTAATTCTTCAATTTCTTTAAATATAGACAAACATGTCCCTGTGCAGAGAGAGTGGCTTTGTACTGCTAAGTCCTTTACAGGCATTGTGATTGAATGAGAATGGGTCTGAATGTCTACTTCAACGGAGAGAGTTCCATGTAAAAAAAAACCTGATAGACTCTGTTAGATCAGTACATAATTGTTGTGTGACCCGTAGGCCGACAAATGCTGGGAATGCATGGTCAATGATGGTGACGTAAAGCTATTTCTCGACTGCTTACTCAGTCTCAGTGTTAATTCATACTCACGTCATTGCCAAATCGGCTATGTCTTTCCGTATTCGTGTACAATAAAGTTTGTGTGAGCTGCCATTATATATATGTTTATCCAGCAGATCGGTTTGAATCTTACATAAACAAACCGATCGTGGATGCTGGACGAACTATCCTGTCAGAAGTCGATTTCCGTCCAATCGCATTTCCGTAATCAAAGTCTCGTGCTTTCTCGCGCCAACTCTCGGAGAGTTGAACCAAATGCGTCGTCTGTAGGATAGGGAAAATGTGAGAAGAGAAAGCGGAGTACACATGGATAGGGAACGTGGAAATACCGGTGTTGGTTTTCAAAACAAAGAGGAAAATGACGTAAATAACGAACGGAATGTAACCTAATGAAAGGATATTTTACGTGGAGTGAAAATGCCTGGAATAGTGGTGTTCCGACGCAGATGGTCGTTCGGATCCGACGACTTGGTGGTGCCCTCGATATTCCTGCTCACCATCCATTTGACTTGGTAAGCGACGTTGCTCTGTCGGTATAATACCTGAGTCTTACTACTTCTTCCACAACTGAGACATTTGTACCATGAAAAAATCGATATATGCTTCTCACCATTATGCTTGGTGCCAAATCATCCCAATTTAGAGTTTTCTTAGTCTTTTTCATAACACTAACAGGTCTGAAGAGCGTACTATTGGTCTAGTAGGGTATTGGTAACGTTGGAAATCCAATGGCCTCTTTATGCAAACAGTTGGCTAGACGAATGGACCGGCTGGAATCCAAAAGATGTGTTGCCGTTCATGTGAATAATTTATTAGCATGTCATGTCGGTTGTAAATTTCTAAAGAATAGTTTTATCATGATTATCTTCCTATTCGTGTTGCTGTTACTATGACAGAAATGATGATGGTGAATAGTGGATGTATACTACCAATTGAAGCATTGCATTTTATATACTATAATATTAATGTGAAAAGTACCTTGAACTGGTTCTTGTGGCTCTGCTCATGCAATTGTCACCACTAACATAGCGAGTCAGAGGTATAATATTTTTTTAATGTAATTTAAAAAAAAACCAAGGCAGGCCTTTTTGAATTTGCATGTAAGGTTAGGCTGAAATTTTGTCCAGAAACATTATTGCAGCACTGTCTTTTAACCAGAATGCATTTAATATAGGTCAACAAAAAATGCTGTCTTATTTCCCTAAACAAATCTTCAAAATATAGTTCTAAAAAACAAGCTCATCTATAATGCCCAGCTTAAAAGGGCATTCTTTCGTTTGAAGTATGTTTAAGTCGTCAAAATGGAACTAAATGGAAAATATGTGTTTTTCCCAAGTAGTAAAAGTTATAATCTTTACATTAATATACATGTCGGTTTTACTCTCAAGATAAACCAAATGTCTTTTACATTTAAAAGGAATTTGAATGAGTTCTTTCAAAATATTTTATTGTTAATGCAATGAAGATAAATTAAATGTATATTACATGAAGTATTTAACACAGAAGAGATGTAACAGTATATACATGTATATGTAAAGGTATTTAGCAACAGACTATAGCCTAAATAAGTCTAGGATGAGTTTGTCCATGTCCTTTTGGGATTATGTTCAACAATTTAAGTTCACAAAAACTAAAAATACTAGTAGACATGATATTACCTTACTGGGATTTTGCATAGACATGTAGGAATAAGAACGTTACTGTCACACAAGGTTTTCACTGACATAAGTTTCATATACGTCTTAGATGCAGAAAGACGGAAGAAAGGACTCCCAAACTAAATGTCTGTACATCCTTGGGATGCATTATAATTTCAAAATCTGCCATACAACGAAGAAATAACAGTTAGTTTCAATTGACACTAGTATTTTATTGTGTTTGTATTTTATTACTTCAGGCAATATAATGTCATACCTGATGACCAACTTGGATGCTGTATTTCAAAATTGGACTCCTAATTTTCACATTTGAAAGTTCCTGAGACCCTGCATAACAGAATTACAGTGAAAACCGTGGTTTATTGGCATAAAAAAAAGAATTATCAATGATTTTAGTCTAAAGTTAAGCCTCAGATTGTCACAGTAATCTGTTCACCTCCTCAAAAACTTTAAATCACAGCAAATAGTGCCAAATACAGATACTAAAAGATATTTCAACCTCTAATTTAAAATATCTTAGTATAATGTACACTACTAGGTCTAGTACTCTATAGTTTCAGTCTTTTGATTTTTTTTTTTCAAAATTCTTGGCAATGATGCAAAGATATTCAATGCTGACCATCTATTGAAATGAAATTAAGTTTCCAACTTTCCATAATTTGATATGTATGATCACTATCTTTTGATTATCTTTCAAAATTCTTGGCAATAATGCAGAGGTAGCAATAGCTGAATGCAGATAAACATTTTAGCAGTTACATGTAAATGTCAAGGTCATCAGTTCCTGTATTATAGTCTACCAAGAAGCTGTATACCAGTTGTGGTCTTTTTATCACATTACACGTATATATGGATTATGAATTATTTCAACAGATCTTGATATTAAGCAAAGTATCACATGCGTTTTTGGCAAAATGATGAATAATATTTCAAGGCTAGGGAAACTTTTATCCTGGACTGAGGGAGTTTATTGGAAATTGGGGAATCCATGTATATTATATACTGTGGTTGATGTATTAGAATAATGTCTATGTTGTCTCAAAACGAAAATGGTTAGTTTCAGTTTTTATACTGGATTTCTTTATTCATGTGAATTATAAATACACAGAACTTGTCATGAATTTCAATAAACTTTTTTTATTTAGTATGAAATTGAGAAAAGCTTGATACATGTTACGGTATTGATACCATTTACAAATATAATTTAAAGCAATCATTTATTGATTCTCTCAAAACAAATTGATTTGATAAAATTAAAAAAGTAAACAACTCACTTCAGTTTTGTAAGAAACCAGGTATGTAGCTTGGCCATGGGAGTATCATTTAGGGTCTTCTTTAGGGGAGGCATTTAACAGTTGTCCAAAATGTTGTCAGCTACCGGTTTCTGTTACCGATTCGACCTAATAAGCACAATGTGTGCTTATAAAACACAAAAGAGGAGAGCTTAATAAAACCATATAAATTTCTAGGTGGAATTTGGGGGGAAATTAATTTTTTTCATACATTTATGTACCTTGTAATGAAAACAATCTAGCGAAACGCTTAAAAGACTGAAGATTATATTGGCAGATCAGTGAGATAAGGAACTTTTTAATGTTTCAATTAGTGCACCCAGCCTCTTTCCTGAAAAAGGTTGGAATGTGCTTTATTTTAGGGACAGGTTGTTTATTGGGTAGAATACAGTAATTTACATTTCCATTATTTGAAGAATGAACAGCAAGACTTAAGCTTTTTTATGTATGGTCATTGTTATGAACATTGAACCATTTTCATGATGAATAGTGCTATAATAATGAATTCAGAGGACATCTTTCGTTTCATTATTGTTCATGAATTCTTTTGATAGCAATTATAGCGGGACTGGACTGGGTCCTGAAGGTAGCTCAATTGGTAGAGCATCCGGCTAGTGTTCGGAGGTCCCGGGTTCGAACGCTGGTCTGGCCGCTACATTTTCTCCTCTCCTGTTACACAATTATGAGACCAAGTCTCGCGACTCAGATATGATTATATAGCAGAACAGGCGATAGGGCTATTCTGTCGATTTGATTTAGTGTTCATGAGACCCACGAACATTAGACAGTATACAGACAATAGATAGTGGAACAATGAAATATAATTCCTTCATTTGATTACTGTTCATAAAACGTATGAAATCAATACGGTCTGCAGACAAAGATATAAGCAGAACATGGGATACATACTTTATTTGGTTTATGTGTGAGGATAGAAAAATGTCATTTCATAGAAGACATCTATGAATAATTGTGTCATATATACCTGAGCAGGCTGAGCAACAACACCCTATTGTCATTCAACTGTCACACAACTCAGGGATGGGTTTGATGTTTTTCTGGTAGCCCAGAAAAAAAAATCAATTTGAGATCATAGCGTTTGATTTCTACACTGTTTACTCTTCTGATGGCAATATTTGTCTGGATGTAGTCTGAAATTGATGGCAATATTTGTCTGTGTGTAGTCTGAAATTGATTTGTGCTCTTTTCTACATGCATGTCCAATTATGCTCTTCCTTAAGATTTCTATGTTTGATACCTCCGTAGTAACGGTAGGAGTATTCATCATCTGATAATGATAACAATTTTGTGTATCCGGTCAGGAATGTAACATTTGTACATAGATTATAGATCTTCGTTCCATTCAATAGCTGTTGCTAAAAACCTGGCTAGAAAATATGGGGACAGGATCTAGTGGTATCCCCACTGACCCCAGTGTTGTTTGCTCCTTGAGAACTCGAGGGTCCACAATTTAATTAAAAGACCTGGGTTTATCACAGTAAAATGCAATAATCATATTGACCTACAGTAATTACTGATATAATACAATAAAAATCCATCACAATGGTATTTGTTATACTGTAAAGGTTGCCATTTCACTATATTTATGGATAGAATAAGAATGTGAATAATAGAGAATTTTTTAACATTAAAAAAGTAATAATGAAAATAACTTACTTTTTGCTTTAAACTTTTGGTAAAATTGTCAAAAATTGAATCATGAAAAATGATATACATGTATTAATATCAAAGAAAAAATGTTAAGGGTATTAATATGAAGAAAAAATGTTAGGGTAATTATCACAGCAGGCTTGTTGTAATATCAGTGATTATCATTAGACACCATAATAATTACCTGTCACATGGTAACAGGCTGCAACATTTATCTTTCCTAACTAAGGAATTTGAAGACCTCTAACCTGCTTTGAACACACAGTAACGTTATCAGTGACATTGAGAGGCTCCTCAAAGGAGATTCCTATTATATTTGAATTCCTGGGCTTTGGTGGTTAAAACGATCCTCAGGTCAGTCATGGCCTATCTTCCACAGATTAGTCATTGTCATAATTTTAATAAATAGTCAGGGTTGATAACTTGATAGCATAATACTTTTCATAGATTTAAGTTATTTTCCAGGTCTTTATTTTTCAAAGACAAACTTCACCTGTAACACATAATGGACATAGACAATGGTCAAGCAGTCTTGTACATGTATGTATGTATGGAAATTCCAAATGTCTAAATGAGGAAAAATGAACCAACCAGTGTAATTGCCACTGGTTGTCATCGTGAACTGTCTTGTCTCATACTGCTAACAATCATGTTTTTAACTTCTCAGAAATTATGCAAGACATCAACCTTATAAGCTATTGCAGTAACCATCTTTATTGAATTGGACTATTGGGTTCAGGCTTAGTTGGGATGAGGAATTGGGATATTGAATTCAGGCTATGGTGTTTGGACGAGGAATTGGCCTATTGGGCTCATGCTATGGGGTTGGGAAGAGGAATTGGGCTATTAATATTGGTATATATGCTATTGGGTTGGGATGAGGAATTAGCCTAATTGGGCTCATGCTATGGGGTTGGGAAGAGGAATTGGGATATTGGGGTCAGGCTATGGGGTTAGGATGGGGAATTGACCTATTGGGGTCAGGCTATGGGGTTTGGATGGGGAATTGACCTATTGGGGTCAGGCTATGGGGTTTGGATGGGGAATTGACCTATTGGGGTCAGGCTATGGGGTTTGGATGGGGAATTGACCTATTGGGGTCAGGCTATGGGGTTTGGATGAGTAATTGCCCATTGTTCTATTGGGTTCAGGCAAGGTGGTTGGAATGATGCTGAAAGGGATGAGATGAAAAGAAATTCACGAATATTAATAAGACATCTCTTGAAAAACTTATTTACTAAATACTTTTCCATCAGATAATATAGAATCAGATTCAAGCTACACACTGCAAACATCCCAGATAACATACTACTAAGTTCCTGGTAGAGTTAGACCAAACTTAATGCCTGGATCTGTGCTAATAGATCTTAGATAAGTTTGATAGTGTGTAGTAGACACCTTTTGTTGTAATAGACTTGATGTATTCTAACGATTGTTGACTTTATGACTTTCTCATGAACCTAAGTATTGGACAACATGATCACAGGAGAGTGAACTTAGATGGAAGTTCATTATCAAATTACTAATGGATGATTGAAATATTCTGAATAAGTGACTGACTCTCTGTCAAGTGCAAATACTCATTTAGAAAGATGTCAGTTACTGGGAAGATATTTTGCTCTTTATGTATGACTTATGTTTCGTTCACACATTATGAAAATCCAAATTTGTTCCTGCTATAGACTGTTGTGCAGTGCTGTGACACCGTCTGACTGTGTGATAAAACTTCTTTTTCACCCTGTATATGTTTTGATCTGAAGTGCAGATAACCACAGTCCGTGAAATGTGAAGTTGTTGATTTACAAGATTTAAAACTGAGGGTTAGTAGAAAGCATCTGATAATGTTTTCGTTATATTTGATACGTTTTATTATGGGCAGCATGCATGCTGTATAATTAATGATGAATACTGAATACACATGTAGTTTGTAAGAGAATGAACTTTGATTATAAAATTACCGTTACTTAATCGTCACAATGACAAAGTAGACTGAAATGGTGATCAGCATTAATATTGCTTCATCAAGGAAATGATTCTAATGATAAAAGGTTTATGTGGTTGGTGCTTTGGAGAAATGTATAAACCACAATCCAATAAGGACTTTGGTGCTAATTAGGGCAGGAATTTGTTGATGGTCATTGTAGCATGTTGGACATTATGTTATTACAACAATATATACACTGATTGTGAAATACATTAGATTTCACAGGTGAGGATAACTATTGATGACATCCACATGAAAAACCTCAGTTATGAGCTTATACAGATCTCTCTTCAAAATATTATTGATAATAAGATAATGGAGTTAGATCATGACACTATGACACCAGTTTTAAAAATGAAAACCTTAATTAAGTTAAAGGGTATATTGTTGTACACCGATAGTCAGCATGAGTCTGCATGGACTCACTGTTCTTTGCCTGGTTGGAAGTGTTAGTGGGATCCAGTGAAATCTCAAATGGTCGGGCACTGGTGACCCGATAGCTTTCCACATCTGATCATGGGAATCAAACCTCGGATGTTGGCGTGATAGGCGAGAGATGAAGCGAAAATGGAGCAAAGCTTTTTCCTGGTCCCACTGTGTGTATAATAGTTTTGTTTTCAAAGTCAAGTCAAACTTGAATTTCCTGTGAGTTTTATTTTGATATCTTGCTGATGAAATACAGCAGTATACTTTGTACTTAGGATCTGATGGACAAAAAAAAGGATTATGGATTCAGCTTAAAGCTTGCGTGAAAAACCGTATCATGTCTGAGAGCTCGGAACATGTATTATTATATGCATAATTCATGGAATTTTATATCCTGTACATGTATTGGCATATATAGGAGAGCAGTACTCAATCTACACAAGCTTATACTCAATCTACACCAGCTTAGAATGTCATATTTGCATATATGTATCTATACAAAACCTGCCATATACATTTGTATATTGTTTTGCTCTGTACATGTACTACCAGAGCGACTCTTGTATCCTAGAGGATCCATATCCGTTAAATCTCTTTTTTATCATGCTTTTATAATCAAACTTTGTTTCATAGAAAGACCTTGCAATGTTATTGTATTCTAGCACAATAGCAAGGTCAATGAAAGTGTCAAAAGTGGTATGTTGAAAATAAGGATAATAGTCACAAAATGGAAATATCATATATTATATTTGTCACCCAAAATGAAAACAGGTGGTTGGAATTATTGCAAGAAAGCAATGAAACAAATTTATTGTCAAAAAAATTGTCACTTTCCTTATTTGCATCACTATACAGATAAATTTTGATAAACATAACAGTGTGACTTAATATCTTCTAATTATAATTAAAAGTTTTGTGTCAAAAGTTTTAAACAATATTGCTATTGCAATGGAACATTAAAACAATTAATGCAATTAAAGATAAAAAATTAAGAAGGTTAACAAAGGCAAATTGTCCTGTTCTGTGATTTAGTTATTTATTTATATGATCACACAGGCTGAATGTCAAAATCCTTCCAAGATATTTTTTTCAGATGATTTAGACAAGCATTATATTCAGGATGTTTAGCTCATCTGGTCCAAAATCCCTTCAGAAGAGATAGATACCATGTGCACAGCATCAATTGTCCATCAGTTTTCACTTAATCTCTACTTTTCCTAAATGAGTGGGTGGATTTTCATGTTATTTGGTCTGAAGCATCCTGTGTTATCCTTTTACAGGGACTTATTTGAGAAGGATCTGGCCCCCAGGGGACACATTAGTAGGATCCAATAGGGGAAATAGGGCTGAACATTTAAAATCCAAATAAAGAATGGATTTCAATAAAATTTTGTCAGTACCATTTCATCCCAAGGAGCCTTAGGGGACCCAATGTTGTATAAAGTACAGTCTACCCCCTATGGCCCCTTCCAAGAGAGTAGGGCCAATTTGGTGACATAAACTAAATCTAGAGTAATTCTTCTGATTAAAGGTCATGATAATCTCATCATCTGTGTTCTATATACCTTGTACTGCTATAAGGTGTCAAAACAATGAGAAATACATTGGTGACAAAAGTACAGAACATGCAAAGCAATTACCAACCACACAATGACACAGGCAGGAACTTTGAATTGTTTTAGCATGATTCCAGACCAAAATTACGATGTGTGGTGGGTGGTAGGAATCATTCATCAATTTACCCATCCTTAGACAATTCTTTATTATCATTTTTTCTCCAGATAAACTTAATGGATCTTTGTAGGTCCAATGTAGGTTGTTCTTGGTAGCTATATTGTGATTACTCAAATTTTGCGGTCTGAATAGAATGATCAATAAGATTTTAAAATTTAGCTTGTTATTGCTTACTCTGAAAAAGTAGGGAGCTGTTTTGCTTGGGATTTTTCCTTGTCTCTGATAAATCAAATTGTCCTGCATTACAAGATCAGCTATCAACCCAGACAACTGTTGTCCGACTCACGAAAAGAACAACACTTTGTATGATTTATTGATATGAAGCTTAAAGGTAATTAATGAATTATATGTCTTGTAACACAATTGACGAAGGAAGACAATTTTATGACTCATGCCTTGACCGGGCCTCGAACTCACGATCTACGGCACCCAATCGCCTATCTAGAAATACCTGCATATATAGCTATAACTTGTTTGTCTTGTCAGTTCCTTGAAGTAATGAGCTGTTTTGCTAGGGATTTTTCCTTGCCTCAAATCAAAATGTCCTGCATTGAAAGATCAGCTATCTACCGAGACAACTGTTGTCTGACTCATGAAAAGAACAACACTTTGTATGATTTATTGATATGAAGGTAATTAATAAATTATATATCTTCTATATATAGCTATCACTTGTTTGTCTTGTCAGTTCCTTGTTACATTTTAATCCTGTTTGTTTGTTTGTTTGCTATGTTTATCACCCCATGAACAGCCAGGGTCATTTTGAGGCCCGGGTCTCCTTGTAGTAGTTGGTGTCTACCACACTGAACAACATACGGGAGGCCCGTTTCTCAGCTTCCTGAGAAACACAAAACAACACAGGTAGGGAGTGTGTGTGCGAGTTCCATTTCAGTCCCCACAGAATCCTATCACAAAGCAATAAGTGCAGTATGCCAGATGTTGACATGCCTTTCGGTGTTAGGAATTTATGCATTTTTGTTTGTATTTATATGTTGTACTTGTATAATTAATTGGACTGACGGTTCTAAATGAGGTACAGATGATGGACTTATCACCAACAGTTCCTTATCGCAGTACATATAACTACAGTGGTATTTGTATACTGTAGATTATATCTTGTGAAGACAAAATGTGTTTGGAATATTTTTTTTTCAGCTGTTAAGTGCTTGTAGATGTATCTGGCAACATTTGCACACTAGATCACGTTTACATAGCAATTTGAAGCAAATATCTTAAGGGAAGATCGAATGACACTAGTTGCAGGATTCGATGGCTTTGACAGCTTGTTTTGACTTAATTTCTAAACATTTACCAGCATTTCTGATATGTAAGGTTCATTTTCTTTGAGTGAACTTTTAAAACGACTGGTATTTATAGCTGGGTTACACTACATTTCCTGTTCAGAAAAGCTAGATCCATCTGAGTTATTAGGTAGAAAAGGTATGCGCCATTCACCTTACTGCCAGGGAAAGTAATTGGTAACACATGTATTTGTAAACATTTCCTACGCACATATTGAGGAGGTTCATACAGGTAATGTATATGGAGTATTATCTACAGCCTTGGAGAAGATTATTTATAAAACAAATAAATCAAAATTAACAGATTGGTTTACTAGTCATAATGATGTTTTTTTCTCTCATTACCAGTAATTTGTTAATTGAGTGAACTTTACTTGGTACTTAACCCAACAGAAACCTGGGATATCAATATTGGTAAAATCATGGACATTTTAAGAGTATAATGGTATTATATTGATGAAACAAAATCATAATGTTAGGAAATCCTGTAGTAAGTACCTAGGTACCTGTTCTGCATCCAGGATTGTGGTACTTTGCTAGCAGACTCCGGGGGATATGGATTGCTACAAAGGGTTCCTATATAAATTACAGAGGTTATATGAGTTAGAACAATTCAAGAATCTTTTCTCCAGTGATAAACATCGATAGTCATGGTATTTGTCCAGCAGATGCGTGGGATGTAGTGCTATAAAGTGGTTTTTTTCTTTTCTTTTAATAATAATGATTCTGACCAATATGAGTGGTTTCAAGGTCACAGGAGTCAAATATGTCTAATAAATCAAGAATCTTCCTCTCTTAGAAGTTCTGGACGATCCAGAGCCATGATATTTGGCAAGCAGTGTTAATTACTCATGTAAAAATGACCTTGACCTTGTTTCAAGTTTATATGGGTGACAAATACTTTTAAAAGCATTCAGGATTTTTTTAATCTTGTTCTGGAAGCCCCAGAGGCATATGGTATACACATAACTGGCCAGCACATTTCCGTGATTCGGGCATTAAAAGTGTCCTCACAACAACCATGGCTGACTTTCAAGGTCAGAGGCTCAGTGTGTAAATATGTTACAAAAAAACAATAAAAAATCTTTCTCTTGTTCTGGAAGATGCAGGATTGTGTAATGTTAGTTGGCCATATGTACCTGTGATAGTGGCACAATTAAGCGTGGTTCTTTCCAAGTCACAGGAAGCCGGTTCTGGAAGATAAAGAGTAATATATATATATATAGCCTGCAAAAACACCCTGTAATCAGTATTGCTCTTAGTTTCGTCATAAAAATAGAATTATTTTCAAATTAAGAATCTTCAATGCAGTTTTCGAAGACCCATTGTCATGCTATTTAGCCAGCACATACATATATCATGAGTGTCAATGAGATTTCAACACATAAATGACCTTTCCTTATTTTCAAGGTCACGGTAGTCAAATATCCTTAAAGCTTTATTATAACAATTTTGACCTACCATTCTGGAAGTCCCAGGGATATGGTCTTTGTCTTGCAGGTACCTGGAATTGGTTTCCATAATTAAAGATTTCCTCATATAAATGGCCTTGACCTTCTTTCAGGGTTACACATAAATAAGAAAAACTTATGTATGATGTTATCTTCTTAATATCATTATCTGAGGATCTTTAAATCTAAATTTTAATGAAAAGATTTTGCCATTTTTCTGTTGCATGAAATCTTTGTAAATGATATACAGGAAGGTCCTTATTTATTTTGCTCTCCAAACTTAACAAAAATATTTTTTCATTTTTTTTTTTTTTTTTTGTAGGACTGTAATCTTGGGTGTGATAACTGGGAACTATGATTTTGATCTATATAAGGAATGCAGTGTAGGCCTGGTGAACCTGAAGTACTATCTCATTGGATACCTGAGCATGCTTGCAGGCAACATTATGGTGGAAGGTCTGATATTCTTTGTGAGCATGAGAGGTACCATTCTCAACCCCTCTCCCAGGCTGTGCATGCAGTACCTCCTATACTTCAGACTTGGTAAGTTGATGCTAATTAAAGCAGTCTACCGCTTGAAACCTGGATTTAAAAAAACTTTAGTGGTCTCATAAATATTCGGTTTACAGCACTTGTGACAGTCTGTTACCTAAGAGAACTTGTCGTGAATGTACTATAACCAGAATTTATGTATTCTGAACATGTACATCCAACGACGTCCCCATCGTAAATGCCCTACAGAACTCTTCTGCGGACCTTTTATATTCAAGATATCTAAATAACTAGACATTCCACATATTGAATACGTTCAGTATAAAAAGAAATTTTAGTGCTCTGACCATCTTTTGCACAGATTGTCAATGGAAACAGACATTGGTGAGAAATTGTAATTGAATTTGTTTGGGTATATTTATATTTGCAATCACATTTGATTAAATTTTAACTAACCGATAGTATATGTGGTAAGGTGTAAATTAAAACATGTCAGACTATCATGTAATTCTGTTTAAATTTTGAATATATAGTAATATATGTCGACTATAATCTGTTGCTCTGTATTGTAATATGACCTTACCAAACTAAATAGAAAATTATCGGATCATAATTCTCACATAATTCTCATATTATTCTCACATAATTCTCACATAATTCTCATATTATTCTCACATAATTCTCATATTATTCTCACATAATTCTCACATAATTCTCATATTATTCCCATTGGTGTAGTGATACGAAGAACAATGTTCATGACGTTGTCACTAAATGTCTGACGATACTATATTAATTGTATTTTAGACGTCTGATGGGCTAACAAAATGGTTGATCAATGTAACTTGCAACAAATTATGTAGTTCTGTTGTATAAAAATAAAGGTGAATATCCTCACAATGGAAGATATTGATCGAAATGTTGAAATTAAATTAATGATTTTGTGTTTATTTCCACGAAATGTTTTTTTTTGTTGTTAATATATCTCATGTACACATGACGTCAAAAGAATAGGTCCCATTGACTGCTAGAAATTTGATTATGAAAGGCGATTACACTGTTACAAGTTTGATATAAGAAAAACTTGAATTTAAAACGGAAATATAATTATAGAACTGCATTCTTTGGAAGGTTATTGTTCTATGATTCTCACAGGATTGCAGACAAATTAATAAGAATATGCTGACGCACGTTATTTAATTTGTCTGCAATCCGGTGAGAATTCTAGGACAATAACTTTCTAAGGAAGACAGATTAATGCCTAAATAACATCTGATTCTAAGCCTGTCAGGAGTGGGCTTATTACCAGACAAATTTCAAAATTTGTTGGTAGTTTTTTTCAAAGAGGAATTCATTATCTGAGGTTATTACTATGCGCAGGCTTATTGCTGGATATATAAACACTGCAATAGCCTGAATTTGGTGGCATCACCCTTGAAGTATACACACAATTTTCAACGGGAATCCGATCAAAATTATGGGGGGGAAAAATGATCTTATTTTTTTGAGAGGTTTGTTGTCCATATAAGCTCAATGTCATGTCTACTTTTATGGAATTCTAATTCAAATTCATTTTTTTTCTCCCATACATACCAGTCATCCACACAATAATAATTATGGTGACAACATGTTTTTTGTGATAAGGTATAGAACTGCCTATGCACCAATGACATTGTTACATGAAATCTATAAAATTGGACATGATATTGAGTACACGATCAGTGTGATTAATGTTTTATACTACGATAAAATGTTTAAGCAATTCCCAAGATACCAGATGTCTGGTCATTATAATGTCCATACTCTCCTAATTTCTTGATGTCTATTCCATTCCTCCAATACAGCTATCCTACTGGTGGAGCTTGCCTGGCAGATCCTGGGTGTGATTTGGATGATCCAACACTACCATACATGTGGCCCTGTAGTTCCAATGAAGGCTGCATTAGGTGAGCTTCTCTTCTTATCCAATAAACCAAAACCTTGCAGCCTTAGAACTGTGCTTTTATTCCTGGTATCATTTTATGTCTTCTCAACAATGACAAGCATTGTCATTCGAGATATTCTGCCTTTTTTTTGTACGGTGTACCATGATTAAACGATAGTAATATAGATATGAAGTCAAAAAAGCTCCCAGACCAATAGCCAGAGTTTGATATGTGTTTGCAGCATATCAAGATTAATAGGCTCATATCTTTTCAGCCCACCGTTTGTCATCAGACAGTGGGCTGTTCAACTCACCCATTGGTCAATGTGGTCTGATCCCTGGTCTGTCCACAAATTTCATATGTAGGATCCCCTTAATGACTTTAGTTTTGCATGATAAAATTTGAGACTCGGATCCGATAAATGAAAAAGCTGTTGAACAGTTAGATTTTGACATTTGAAATTTTTTGTTATTGCTTTTCCTTGGAAAATAGTGCATTGACCTTTGTCAAATTTCACATGCATGTTTCTCTTGATCCATCAGTGTGCATGTTTAATCAGGGTACATTTCAATGAATGTGTGTAGTGTATGTGTGTATAGCACTACAAAGATCGATATTTGTAGCTGTTTGGTTAAATAATTCAGCGGAATTAAACATCAACACATCTCTTTATTTCATTGATTATGGATTGGATACTGATTGATGTAATATATGTATTATTGCAATTGTCAAATGGAGACAATGATCAGTTCAGAATAATAACATCCCTGGCATGTATAATGCTATATTCTAAAGGATCCACTTTGTGCTTTGTTTACCTAGTAAATATGTAACCCTCAGGTAAAAGTATCAGCTGCGCTATACTTTAGCTATAGAGAAAACTTCTCTTTAGGTCAATCGGTTAAGCGTAAGACTAGTTATCCAAAGGTCCGGGTTCATTCCCTAGCAGAGGTATTGAAAATTTTATTTTTCATGCTTGTTGGCTACATTGGTGCCCATTGGGACACGGGAGTTATACTTAGCGTTAATTTTGCTGTAAGCCCTGGAAATTTCAGGACAATTTCTTCCCTGGTGGGGGAGTATGTAACCCTAGTAAAATACTAGCTGCAATATACCTCTTGGCTAGAGAGAACTTCTTTTTAGCTTGATCGGTTGAGCTTGGTAATAGCTATCCAGAGGTCCTGGGTTCAATCCCTAGCAGAGGCCTAATTTATCATACTCGAGGCTAAATTTGCACCCATGTAGGAACTCAAGAACTGTACTTGCATTACTTGTGAAAAATAAGGTAAAATGCTTGCTACAATATACCTCTCGGCTAGAGAGAACTTCTTTTTAGCTTGATCGGTTGAGCGTAAGATTAGCTATCCAGAGGTCCTGGGTTCAATCCCTAGCGGAGGGGTCTAATTTATCATGCTCAAGGCTAAATTTGCACCCATGTAGGCACTCAGGAACTATACTTGCATTACTTGTGAAAAATAAGGTAAAATACTTGCTACAATATACCTCTCGGCTAGAGACCTTCTCATCTGCTCAATTGGTGGAGCGTTTGATCCCTAGCGGAGGAATTGAAATAAATTTAATTTATTGTGCTCTCGGCTCGACAAATATTTTGTCAAAACATTGTATAGAAAAGAAAATTAAGGGGAAAAGGAGAGCAGAAGGGCAAAGTTCAAACTTACATATAACCAATTAAAGATCTTACAATAGTGTTTATCAGGATCAATCTGGGATCTCTTGTTTACGCCCACCATCAGATGGTGGCCTGTTCAATTCACCTTTCGACCGTACTAGTCCAGGGCCTTTCCTTTCATTGTGCTTCCTTAATATACAATTCTTATTTCCCATGATGCCGTGTTATGCATATTATATTATACTGATATAAAGCCAAGATGGTCATTTTGTTTGGGAGAGTTGAAGTTTTGAAGCTCTATTTCTCAAACATACCTATATAATACAAATAATTTCTGTTTTCTTTTTAGCCCACCATCATCAGATGGTGGGCTATTCAAATTGCCCTGCATCCGTGGTCCGTGGTCCGTCCCTCCGTCCGTCCCTCCGTCCGTAAACAATTCTTGTTATCGCTAATCCTCAGAAAGTACTGAAGGGATCTTTCTCAAATTTCATATGTGGGTTCCCCTTGGTGCCTAGTTATGCATATTGCATTTTGAGACTGATCGGAAAACAACATGGCCGACAGGCAGCCATCTTGGATTTTGACAAGTGAAGTTTGTTATCGCTATTTCTCAGAAAGCACCAAAGGGATCTTTCTCAAATTTCACATGTAGGTTCCTCTTGGTGCCTAGTTATGCATATTGCATTTTGAGACCAAAACGGAAAACAACATGGCCGACAGGCAGCCATCTTGGATTTTGACAATTGAAGTTTGTTATCTCTATTTCTCAGAAAGTATTGAAGGGATCTTTCTCAAATTTCATATGTAGGTTCCCCTCGGTGCCTAGTTATGCATATTGCATTTTGAGACCGATCGGAAAACAACATGGCTGACAGGCAGCCATCTTGGATTTTGACAATTGAAGATTGTTATCGCTATTTCTCAAAAAGTGCTGAAGGGATCTTTCTCAAATTTCATATGTAGGTTCCTCTTGGTGCCTAATTATGCATATTGCATTTTGAGACCAATCAGAAAACAACATGGTTGACAGGCAGCCATCTTGGATTTTGACAATTGAAGTTTGTTATCTCTATTTCTCAGAAAGTGCTGAAGGGATCTTTCTCAATTTTTTTGTAGGTTCCCCTTGGTGCCTAGTTATGCATATTGCATTTTGGGGGCCAATAGGAAAACAACATGGCCAACAGGCAGCCATCTTGGATTTTGACAATTGAAGTTTGTTATCGCTATGTCTCAGAAAGTACTGAAGGGATCTTTCTTAAATTTGATTTGTAGGTTCCTCTTGGTTTCTTATTATGCATATTGCATTTTGGGACCGATCAGAAAACAACATGGCCGAGAGGCAGCCATCTTTGATTTTGACTATTGAAGTTTGATATCGCTATTTCTCAGAAATTGCTGAAAGGATCTTTCTCAAATTTCATATGTAGGTTCCCCTTGGTCCCTGGTATTGCATTTTCGGACCAATCTGAAAACAACATGGCCGACAGACAGCCATTATCGCTAAATCTTAAATTTGTTATATAGGTTCCCTTTGTTTGAAAAGTACTAGAGGGCTGTTTCTGAATTTACACAGATTATAGTAAGACTTAGAGGAAGGGAAAAGTATAGAAAAGATCAATCTGACATGGAACCTATAAAGATCATTCAATGGTGGGCGCCAAGATCCCTCTGGGATCTCTTGTTCAAATTGCAAGAAAAATGTTGGTAGGAGAGTACTGATTATCTATATATGGACATATAGTTATTCTTGTAGTATTCAAGCTTTTCAAATGAGAAAACATTGTGTTGTAGTTATACATCTTCTTTTTGACTTAGATGTTTAAGTGATTCTTAAATTTGATAGTTTGACAAATGACACAGGAATTTTTATCAACCCTTAGTAATAAAGTTACAATTTTTCGCCGTCCTGTTTTTGTGGATAAGAGGATTTTCTCTGCTGCTAACACATAATTTGGTGTGGCTTTCAATTTCCGTTTGGAAGTTAAAGTTCAGGGAATTCTTTTCGGAAGAATAATTGAATTTTCAAAATGAATTCGTAATCTAACAGTAGAGGGATTATTTGATTTGTATACTGTATTTATTTCCTAAAAGCAATAACTATGAAGATATTAATCAATATCCTGGAAACAATTGGCTTAAAATTTACACAGAGCTTGATATGGACAAGAAATGTCATCCTAGATTTGCAGTTTTATTAATCTACTTGCCTTCATTTTCAGAATTAATTTTCAGTCTATTTCAGGACAAATAAAATTTGAATATTTCTTTGTGGGTTACATGGTAGAAGCTGTCAGACAGAATTATTGTATACATCTAAAGTTTTCCATCTGGCTCTACTCTGCCCACAGGTCTAAAATGTCTGATTCTGTTTTAAACTTTATATGTTGCTAGTTTGAAGATTTGATCCCTAGCATCCATTATGCTATCAAATTATCAAAGTCTCTGTGTGAATCAGTAAAATTGAGGGGGCTGCGGTGGCCGAGTGACACTTTATCACTAGCCCTCCACCTCTGGGTTGCTAGTTCGAAATCTACATGGGACAGTTGCCAGGTACTGACCATAGGCTGGTGGTTTTTCTCCGGGTACTCCGGCTTTCCTCCACCTCCAAAACCTGGCACGTCCTTAAATGATCCTGGCTGTTAATAGGACGTTAAGCAAAAACAAACAAACAGTAAAATTGATACTTGGAGCAACCTCAGTAAAGTCATCAGATATTTTTGCTAATTATAATTTATTAAAATGACTGTTAAACAAATATCAGAATTTACAGTTCATTATATATTTCCTTCCTTATCAAATCCTTATTAGTTTATTACAGTTAGCGGTAATAATATATCCTCTCTCATTATGTTATCACACTGAGCAGGTCCATCAATTAGTGCCCGATATCTTACATCCACACTTCCTTCCCGGAAACTGTCATCATCTAACTGCGCTAACTGGAATACATAAATTTCAAATTTTTTCTCCAGAGTTATTTGTCACTATGATAATATCAAATAAGGCAATTCTGTAGAAAGAAAAAGAAATTTTTTTACATTTTCACAAAAGATTTTTTTCTTATTATTATACTGTACATACAAACCTCGGAACAGATGTTTGAGGTATTCTGTACCCAGCGAGCTAATTATAAACATTTTAGTTTAGAAATCCTTCAGATACAGGTCATAGAAAATATAGGTCAGTTGATGACTGAAGTAAAGATAATGATCTAGATCTATGTATCACTTTACAATGTGTGGTTTGAACAATTCTCTCCTCAGTATAAACAAAAATGTTGAGAAATAGCCACGTGTTTCTTTATTAGCACTTACTAGAGCACTTCTGTTAACTTACAGATAGATATATACGAAGTATATGTTATTGACATTACGAGATTACTGGTGCTACATATTCTCTGGTCAGCCTTGTGATAATGGGTACTCCTGGCTGGGGAAGCGATATACATTGTGTTAAAGCATTTCCATATGATCTCATTAGACCAGAGATGTTATACCCATAAAGCCCAATACACAACATTCACAGTGCACTTTGAAGGATATGAAACAAAGAGCATGAAAAGTATTATATCCTGTGGAATAAGCAGAATATGGCTGGGGATAAAATCTTTTGTCTGCTATTGTTTTAATTTGCCAAGTTTTATATCTCTGTTGAAGATCAAACTGTTTGGGATTTTTCACTTTGCAGGCAGTTAAATGGCTTTTATAGTTTTTGGCTATGCTGCATATTTCTATAGGCCAAGTGTTAATGCCGGCAAAGTTTCCCCGTCTCTTGGGAATATCTCATATCGAGTTCCTTATTGATCTTTCGTGGAAACCTGATTACGTTTGTAGTTGTCACATGGCATAGGACTAGACTTGACCTCAAGGTTCAAATGATTTGGCTAGGAAACCACTTATTCCACCCATGGGTTACCATCAGTCTGATTGGATAGGACATAGAGATGAGTCTGAAATATAAGTCGGCTGAGCACTTGTAGATATAACTTTCATATATGAGTAATGATGTTTTGATCCATAGAGCAGGTCATTGTCACCATTAGCATGGAGTCACTGGCCTCCTGTCAAATTGATTTGTTACATTAAATTAAGGGAGTCATCAATCTGATCTATGCGTCGGATTAAATGTCAAGTAAAATTTATATATTTGAAATCTCCACAAAGTACAGGTCAGGTTATGAAATCCCCACAAAGTACCGGTCAGATTGAATGTCATGTTAAATGTATATATATGAAATCCTCACAAAGTACAGGTCAAATTGTACGCCACATAATTTTATATATCTGCAATCCCCACAAAGCACAGGTCAGATTGCATGAATGTCACGTCAAATGTATATGCATGAAATCCCTTCGAAGTACAGGTCAAATTGTACGTCACATGAACTTTATATATTTGAAATCTTGTACAGGTCAGATTGAATGTCAAGTTAAATGTATATATATATGAAATACCCACAAAGAACAGGTTAAATTGTACGTCACATAGAATTTATATATCTGCAATCCCCACAAACTTCAGGTCAGATTGAACATCACAAAAATTTATAGAACTGCAATCCCTACAAAGTACAGGTCAAATTATACGTCACATAAAATTTATATATATTTGAAATCTTGTTCAGGTCAGATTGAACACACAAAAAATTATATGTCTGAAATCCCCACAAACTACAGGTCAAATTGATCATCACATTAAATTTATATGTATGAAATCCCAACAAAGTACAGGTCAGATCGAATGTCATTTTTCTGATAATTCAAGTGTATGGAAGTACTGTACATTTGTACATAGTCATTCCAGTAATTTGGTTGTAGCGATCTCCAAAGGCATGTTAGATTTTCTTAAAAAGAAAGAGAGACGGAAAAAAGTTTAAAAAATAAGTATTTGTGTGTATGTTAATAAGAAATTGTACAACAAAAATCAATAGCATGTTTCTTAAGCTTATGCAAGAAGAGGTAACTTTCTGACATATTAATCTCCCATAAAATTGGATTTCAAATGCCAAGCTTTCCTGTTGCAGAGAGAAATCACCAGTTCTGTTTTACTGTCCTCAGCTCGCACTGGGACGGGAATAACGTGGGTTTTATTGGTCCCCATCGTATTGGTTAATGATAGGAATGGTTTGATTAGATAATGTACACTTGTACAGAATTGAATTGTTGGGGACATGTACTATACCCAGTATTTCGTCATTGAAGTTTAAATCCTGTTTTTCCCATCACAGTCTTGGCTGAGTGGTTAAGGTGTCCCAACACTTTATCACTAGCCCTCCACCTTTAGGTTGCAAGTTCAAAACCCATGTGGGTCAGTTTCCTGTTACTGACCATAGGCCGATGGTTTTTCTGTGGGTACTCTGGCTTTCCTCCACCTCCAAAACCTGGCACGTCCTTAAATGACCCTGGCTGTTAAAAGGACTTTAAATAAAATAAATCAAAACCCCATTAGTAATATATCAATCAAGGCACTCATTTAATACTGCATGTAGTTTAAGTTTTGTGGAGGTGAGGCTGGGGTTAGGGATCTCGAAATGTTGTAATAGTTTGTCCAGATTATTAAAAACCGCATCAGATTAGTACATGTAAGGATTTTCTGTTGCCGATCTGATGCAAATTTGTGATTTTCTGTTGCCGATCTGATGCAAAGTTGTGATCTTCTGTTGCCGATCTGATGCAAAGTTGTAAACATTTCAGATCTCATGGTTGCTATTGAAGTTCTCAGATTTTAAACATTTTAACTATTACAAGGCTTAATAATGTAACTTAATATGACATAGATTTGCATGCACAATTAACACTAATGACAATCATGGTTCACGGTTGACAGTATACCTTGTGTCATGTTGTAGGGCTAATCGTGTGTAATTGGGTGATTATGCTGACGGTGTTCGTGTCCCTCTGGTGTACGTATGACATAGCGGGCAGGAAATGGGTCAAGATGAAACGCTACCAGGAAAGCATGAAGGAAAAGTCCCATAGAAATAAGCGTAATAGTGGACGAAGAAATTGGAGACATCGGTAAGTATTTTTTCCTATTTGTCAAGTGCATGTATCATATATATATGAATATTTTCATCTACTGTTTGACTGGGGTTTTTATGGTGATGCAGGGCAGTTGTGTCAGAGCTTCTGATAAAACTCCTTCAAAACATTAGCAATTTGATCATTCATTTAATAAAAAGCATAGTTTTGCAGTTAGATTCATTGACGTGGTGTTATCATTTGGTTTACTTTGCGTTTGTCCTTGAAATAGAGGTCAACTTGATCAGGATATTGTTGAATCTGAATTCTTCAAGTGATCAGGATTGTAGATAGCAAATTTATTCCAAAGGAGTGAAGTTCCTTGTCCAAATGAAATGATCAGTATTATAGATAGCAGATTTATTCTAAAGGATCAAGGTTCCTTGTCAGAATAAAACGTACATATGACCTTTCCAGTGACGGTATACATCACTTTGAAAAATTACGTCTCATTTTAAAAAGTCAATACTGACTTTTCAAAATGAGACGTAATTTTTCAAAGTCAATATTGTTGAACATCCGACCAAACTTGAGTATGATCCTATATGTTTACACATACGGAAGCCAAAACAACTGCCTGTCAAATGGCTGATGTAGAATTTTCATTATCGCAATTATACTTATAAAGAAATCCACATTTTTAGAAACATTTTCCTGAGAAAATTGACTATAGATATATTTTTGTGTTGTATTGGTAGTAGTTGTGTACATAGAATTAATCCCGCAGTTGTTTTGGCTGCTTCCCGATTATTATTTGTCCCGACTGTTGCCGTCTAAGGTTTGGGTAGTGGTAATTGGTGTAGCAGTTCGAGCATGTGATCTTTCTCTTGGTGAAGCGCGCTAACGTAGGATTGCATTTTGGCATGCATACATGATAAACATCTCCTTTCATAGACCCGACTCGTTACTTGATCTTCCCTTGGGGCTCAGCAAGTGCTAGCATGATACTGCAGTGTCACGATTCATTTGTTTACATGTTAGTAATTTTCAGTGCAGTTTTATACGTTACGTTTTTATTTATATTTTAAATTATCTTGCCTGGCAAAAATTTCTATGAACATCCTACATCTTCTTGTGTCTATAAGTTCTTCATGAAGTTCAATTATTTGAATTTTAAAGTTTTAGATTATGATTTTAATGCAAAACAATGTTTATAAATAACAATGACTTTTTTTTTGTTGATAATTTACAATAAAGGGTGAGATTTCTTAATGATTAATTATTAAAATAGGAAATCACCTTTTGCCAGATGAGATGTCTTTTGTTTACCCATAGATGGAATTTATTTTGTTGAATAAAAATTTTGATGCTAATTTGCCTTTTTCCTCAGGAGTAGTTTTTTGAGGATTTTGTCTTCTTATCACAGCATAAGGAGGTAATGTCTTGACATTTTATTCGGTTGCTTGTAATTTCCATTAACGTTGCTTTCAGTACAAGATTCAAACAGTTCGATTTTTTTCTCTTTGATACATTAAAAGGGAATTGATTATTTCTATCAGCTACTATTAAATCTCCCTGAAATCTTTCCAGTTTTATTTCTGGAGAATAAGGAAAACATTGTTTTTGTTGAAATCAATGCTTTTAGCAGAGCTAGCTATCTCCTTAAAAGTAGAATTCAAACATGCTTTGTATAGATAAAGCTAAAGTAAATCTCAGTAGGCAACATGTGTTCATTTAATTTAATTTCCAGAAAGCACTTTAATGAAACATTAAGTGCGGATTAATGCTGTTTCTTTAAAAAAATAACTCTTAAAGGTTGAGTACATGGTTTTTAGAAAAAAAGTAAATTTCTATGCAATGAGTATATTTGTAATCGGAATATTTTATATGGATTTGAATGAAAGGCTCGTTTGAATCTGTACTGAAAATCATGCCTGTATGAGCTATACCATCATACCTGCTTTAACAATTAACTTCCTGTACCCAGCCTTATCATCCATGAACCTAGTCCCTTCTCCCCTGGAAAGTGAGTATACCAAACATATCGTTTCTTCAAATGTTGTCACTTACAAATTTTTTTATTAAGCATTTCATTAATTTCTATTTGGCCGGCGTTTATAATACTGATACAAGTTTGTGGTAAGGGTGTCGAAGATATCCTGGAACAATCTGTATGACCATGCAGATATTTTACTGAGATGGTGATAGATGTCGGTAGAATTTAGCTACCGACTCCGTATCAGAAGATATATCTATAAGTTGTTATTAGTTAACATCTTTTTATTACAGACTCTCCACCTGAAAAGGAATTTTTTTATCATCATTTGTTATATTTTCATCAACTGTAATTAGATTCATGATTAAACAAATGATATGCACTTCGCTTGGAAGACATTGGTAACGCTATGCCATAATGGACTTGTTTTAATCAAATATTGCGTCCTCTGATGTGTTGATCTGCGCTATTCGGTTTATTGGACTTTAATTTGATATACCAACAGTGATTTTTCACACAGATATAACAGAAATCATAGACACATGCTTATCCTGTGGGACCGGCCCACATTGCTGAAATCCACTCATAGTAATGGAACTTGTCAAAAAAATTTGAAAATGATGTTTTTGGACTTAACTCCCGTCAGATTCAATATCAGAACACATATATATATAGTTGACTGTAGCTGTACTAACAATCTCTACATCACAAATTTTTTGATTATCAATGACTTTCACTGGGTGTTAAAATTGTATACAAATCCGGCCTTGTGTCACACTGGTTTTCAGATATCATGATCCGGGCACATCTGGCACGAACATGTTTTAATAGAGAAAAGATTATCTGGTAACAGTTGTGGTCAGCATTAACTTGGCTCTCAATGAACCATCACCTGCTCAAGTGATATGCAACAGCTCTGACTCTATATTGAAATATATTTATTCTTTTCTGGCATTTAATTATTGGGGAATTCTATGCTAAATCTTATAATAATGGAGTATTCTTTTGCATATTTTTTAGCTTCTCTCTAGCTAACAAATTCAGATTCTTTCATATTCTTGAGGGTCTTGCTAACATGTTCTGCTTCTCTCATATTCTTAAGTGTCCATCTTACAAATTCGGCTTCTCTCACATCCTTGATTGTCTTGCTAACATATTCTGCTTTTGTCATATCCTTAAGGGTGTAACTAACATATTTGGCTTCTCTCATATTGTTGAGGTTCTAGCTAACATGTTCTGCTTAATGCTTTTCTCATATCCTTAAGGGTCCAGCTAACATATTCAGCTTCTGTCGTATTCTGAAGGGTCTAGCTAACAAATTCAGATTCTCTCATATCCTTGAGTGTCTTGCTAACGTATTTGGCTTCTCTCATATCTTTGAGTGTCTTGCTAACGTATTGGGCTTGTGTCATATCCTGAACTGTCTAGCTAGCAGAATTAGTTTCTCTCTATCCTTAAGGGTCCAGCTAACATATTCGGCTTCTGTCATATTGTTGAGTGTCTAACTAACATATTCTGCTTAATGCTTCTTTCATATCCTTGGGGTTCTTGCTAACATATTCTGCTTAATTCTTCTCTCATATCCTTAAGGGTCCAGCTTATTCAACTTCAGTCATATCCTGAAGGGTCTAGCTAACATATTTTGGCTTCTGTCATATCTTTGAAAGTCCAGCTAACATATTCAGAATCTTTCATATCACTAAGGTCTAGCTGTGTATTGTATATTCTATTTCGCATTTAGGTTCTCCACGGTCGCTCGCAGAGTTTAGAAGCTTCTCAGGAATTTTCCAAAGTCTCTCTTGTGCCTTCGCAGTCTTGCTCATGTAGCTACTCTGGGAAACTTCAGGGTCTAGATTCTTAAAAAAATAATTGTCCTATTATAAAAGTTTAATTGTTTTGGAATGGAGTGAGTAGCCCCTGATACACCAAATTTGTAGCTACATGTATACAAATTAAACTGTTCTTGCATGTTTTGTTACGAACAACTGGTTATTGTTATTGATTCAGTAGAAAACCTTTTGTACTGGTTAACACCCAGTGAACAATTTTTCCCTTTTGAATTTTCATCTAACATGTTTATGCAATTTGATATATATTTTTTAACCTTCACTTGTTTCTTAAAAAAACTGGACATAATCTATATTTATGCTGTGTGGGCGTTAGGTAACAGCTGTATCCTAACCGTATATTGAGTTTAGGGCTGATATTTATCAATTTCATTCTATAAAAGTCTTCTTGATTAAGCATCGTCATTTCTTTCTGTAACAGGCTTGAGCATGTCTCTTTGAAATATATTCACCATTAATGAAACTTATAAAAGCTTGTAAAAGACATATGCACTAAATATAGTCTTTTCTTATGCACAATTTACCCGTTTCCAAAAATAAGTTAATCTAGATAATTGATAGCATGGGATTAATTATACGTTAATTAGCACCTGTTAGATTTTAGGGCTTTCAAAATATTTCATTTTTGGTTCAGCATAGTACATATATCTGAGGTTAATAATGTACAGTGAGACTTACAATGACAATTTGAAATTATTATTATTTTTTTTTTTTTTTTAAACAGACCTATGTATACTACAAAAAAAACTTAGAGATATTGTGTCAAAGAAATATTTTTCAAATAAATTTTTCTCAAAGTGTTGATTGACTTTTCTTTTGATGCTTGAAGCATGTATAATTCCATTTTATAAACATTTGTAAAAGTCATGACTAGATCGCGAGTCATGTAAATACCTTGTGTACTATTATCCAGTGCAGTTGTATCATATTTTTCCATTGATCTCGGAATAAAATCTGGTTTAATATGTAACACAGCTGTGGGGGATGTTTGTTAATGCATCGGTGACTGAAATATGTTACATTCTATTTCCATTGTGTCAGCTTGTCGTGTTGTTTCCATCACTTTTCATGAATAGAGTTCAATATTGTGACAATGTTCATCTAATAAAATATATACATTTTATATACAAATATCTGTATAAAAAAAAAAAAATCCTGAAGAGGTAAATGTACTGGGTAATGAATTAAACTAACACTATGTGATTTGATGACATTCTAAGTGGACGTTTTAGAATAATACGTGTTTATATATCAGGCTTTGTCAGTCATCACTCTCACCATCTGATACTTAGAACAAACATCAACAAAGCCCTGTTACTATCCAGAGCCATCTGTAATATTAATTATGAATTGGATTGATGCCAATGATTACCAATAATTGATTGCTCATCCTGCATCTGTTCACATAGTGGGAGTATTGTATGCGTCACACCTTTGAACACAGGTATATCGAGTCTCTACGGAATGGTGTTATTCTTAGAACTGCAACATCCTGGAAGGTCATGAATATTCGATGTTTACATCTGCATCACTTCAGTAACAAGCTAAAGCTCAACAGTTGCAGAGAGAATTTACCGTATATTATCAAATGGATTCTTCTCAGATTTCAAATGTAGGATTCCTTGATCCTAAGTTGTTCATATTCAGTTATAAGACTGATTGGAAAACAATATCAAAAGGCTGACATGCAGCAGCCATTTTGAATTTTGACAGTTGAAGTTTGTTATCACTATTTGTCGGAAAGTATTTAATGTGTCTCTCTCATATTTCGTTTGTAGGCCACCCTTGGTTCCTAATTTCCTGTAAGAATTAGAGGAACTCATTTCGCTAAAAAAAAAGTTTTTTTCTAATCTTGCAACATTATAACATTATACAGAGATCAGAAAGCTTATTTAAATTAATACATCTTTAGATAATTTTTTCATCCTTAACTTATTATAGTCAGTATTGGAATTATTAAAGCAATAATTTTATTTTCTCTTATTCCGTTGTATATTGTTAGCTCACCTGGACCGAAGGTCCGGTGAGCTTATGCCATGGTGCGGCGTCCGTCGTCCGTCGTCCGTCCGTCAACATTTGCTTCAAATCGCTACTAGTCAAAAAGTTCTTATTGGATTTTGACCAAATTTGGTCAGAAACATCCTTTGGGGAAGGGGAACAGATTTTGCATAAATGGTGACTCTGACCCCCAAGGGGCCTGAGGGGCGGGGCCCAATAGGGGAAATTGAGGCAATTCCTTTAAATCGCTACTAGTCATAAAGTTATGAATGGATTTGAACCCAATTTGGTCAGAAACATCCTTTGGGGAAGGGGAACAGATTTTGCATAAATGTTGACTCTGACCACCAAGGGGCCAAATGGGCGGGGCCTAATGGGGAAATAGAGGTAATTCCTTCAAATCGCTACTAGTCATAAAGTTATGAATGGATTTGAACCCGATTTGGTCAGAAACATCCTTCAGGGAAGGGGATCAGATTTTGCATAAATGTTGACTCTGACCCCCAAGGGGCCTGAGGGGCGGGGCCCAATAGGGGAAATAGAGGTAATTCCTTTAAATCACTACTAGTCATAAAGTTATAAATGCATGTTGTAAACTCAGAGAGTCTGGACTTTATTATTTCTTTAAAGCAGTTGGGATCCCCACGCTATAACCATAAATAGCATTGTTTGAGGTTAACAAACAAAAGGAATTGAACATGAACATTATTTTGACATTTGGTCAAATCCAACCAGGTGAGCGATACAGGCCCCATGGGCCTCTTGTTAAAAAATCCAGGGAAAATAGATGTAAGGTGGATGTGCCCACTACTTTATGTGATAGGCAGAGTAAGCCAGTACTGCACTAGGTTCACCATTTGATACAAACTGTTATAGGACTAGGTCATGAGCATACATCTTTGTTGGCATACGGTGATAATTTCTGTAGAAAGTTCCCACTAGTTGCTAAAAAAATAGAAAAAAGTTTGTGTCCATGTAGAGTTGGATATATATAAAAAAAAACAAAAAAAACCTTAACGACAATCTTTCTAGCACTTTCACAGCTCTTGCTGCTCTTCAGTGTATATATGTCTATACCATGAAAAGAAAATTCATTTTTACAAACATTTTATCAGTATCATGTGACCATGTGGGATGCCCTGCTGGATGTCCTCGGCACTAGAATGTCAGCATCGTTTCTGCACTATCACAAACAATTTTACACAGGGGAAGCCATCATGATATGACCTTAGCTGTTAATTATTATAGGACGTTTTAAATAATATAAAACCTAACCGAAAACAAACCAGGTTACACTGGGTCAACATTTGTCCTGCCATATATACATGTATTCATAGATATGTTTAGTGATATATTAAGGGGTTAACTCAAGTGATACTTCAAGGAAGTTATTGATTGTAAAGAATTTATAGCAGGTTATTTCTGTGGAGATTCGTGAAAATTTTAATCTGTAATTTTACGACATTTGTAAATACGGCCAGTTATATAATCTGCAGCTGTATACTAGAGTTTTGAATTTGAAAAAAAAATAAACAAAAATTAATGCAATCAAATTAGAATCCTATATGAAGTGTTTGTCCAACAAAGCTTTTACACCAGTATACAGGTCCAGACAATGGATTCTCAGTATGTTTTCCTTTAATTTGAAAAAAAAATAACTAAAAACACAATCCAATCAGAAGTTTAAGTAAAGTGAACGGCCAACAGAGCCAATTGGTTCAGACATTAGATTGCTCAGTTTGTTTTCCTGTGGTGCTATACTTTTTAATTTGTAAAAAAAAAAAAAAAAGGATGAAAACCACAATCCAATCAGAAGATTATGTCAAGAGAATGTCGGACATAGCTATATAACACCACTGGTCCAGACATTGGTCTCGCCGTACACTTTCCTGAGGTGTTACACACTAAACATATGCGTCATATCCAGACAGTTATTGTGAGCTGACTGAAAGGTTGTGTGGCACGACAGCATTAACGTTGATCGTCCATTTCCTCTGTCTTCAGATAGAGTGGTCAAGTCTTAATAGTACGTTTTTGATTGATGAATTCCACTTTATCAAAATTGCTCTGGTGCACTTTACGATTGAAAAATTCTCAGATCTTGAAAGGACTTCTTGGTTAAAATGATCAGGTATCAGATATCATTATTTGCATATGCATTACAATGTTTTTATTGTGAAATCATTGCAGATTGTGTGATCTGGGAAAGGTCACTGAGCATACTTCCCTTGTCTTGTTTGAGTAAACAATTCAGGTCAATAAAATATCTGAATCAGAGTGTCCCCTCCCATAGTCATTGGCTCTTATACCAGGTCCACCAGCTTCACTCAGACTGTCAGGGTACAGACAGTACACATTCTAATAAAAACCCTACATGTTCTGTTTTTTTATATCTCCACAAGGAAGGTTTTGATAGTTTAATTTACTGATAAGTTAGGTTAAATTTCAGATTAAGATTTAAAAAAAAAAAAATTTTCTAGGTAAAAAAAAAAAAAAAAAAATCACGATTGGCATGATTTTTATAAAAATCAGATAAATATGATTATAGTTATATATATACAAGACAAATATGACAAATCTTTTTTAGTGATATCATAGGGACATGATTCACCAATCCACCCATTGTTACAAATACCAATATAAGTATACCTACCATACTTTAGATATTTATTCCCATAAAATGTTCATTTCCTGTTCGGTTTATTACATGTATATTCGATTGTCGTGAATTTATTTGTTAAGTAGAGATATCTTAAGTGGTAATTAGGGACGATAATTGGTTTGTGTTGTACATGACGTTAGATGAGAGCTCTGTAAACATGTCTATAGTGTATTTATATCAGGTAAGATGTGGAGACTGTCCTTCAGGCTGAGGGAGCAAAAAGGTCAACAACAGATGGTTGCTTATCTTATAATACAAATAAAAATACTTCCCTATACGATTATATAGTCACTTATGTTCTAATATAATAATATACTCTGGCCATCGGCTGAAAATTTCGGCTTGGTTTATTGAAATCTATTTGTGATAAATATACTCTGTCCATCGGCTGAAAATTTCAGCTGGGTTTATTGAAATCTATTAGCTATATAGTGATAAATATACTGTTTGATACATATGACGACTTTTATTTGTCTGCAATTCTTATACACTTGCATTTAGATTTATTAGCAGGCCCTAAAATATCCAGCATGAACACAGCAAGCACATTACATACATTGAATTTACTATCTTATCCTATATTTCTATTTTTAATGCTTTTAATCAGCAATGAAATCTCTGTATCAAGACAATGCAATTTGGAAATCTCAGGCCATGAAGATATATAGGTGTAATATATTTGTGTGTTTTTGTGAGTTTGTATAATTACATTGTGAGAGCTTGATATATGATATCGGCTTTATTTTGTCTACTAGATGTAGAAATGCTACAGGCAAGTGTGATGAACATTTTTAAACAATATGAGAAGTGCATTTCTAGATATTGGGAAATAATTGTCAATACTAACTTAACCGAATGCACTGTATAATCTAATACCTTACATTTGTTTTCATTTTATATGAGTTTACAAATACGTTATATTTCAATGAGCCTTGAGCTAATTTAAGATTTAAAGAATAATTTTATAAATCTCATTTGAAATGGAAACAAAAATCAGGTTCTTTTTTATCACATAACCAAGATTTTATTACAAATAATAGTGAAAACAGAATATTTTGTTTGCTGTTATGAAATCTTTAAGAATGTTGATATTTTTAGTCCATAACGCCTCCTTTTGTGACATTTTAAGCATCACAGTTTGAAATGCATGGAACAATAACCAGTCACAAATTTGCTAGTTTTAAATGATCTGGGTGTTAATTGCCCTAATGATGGAGTAGCTATGTCATAAGATACAATTAGTGCCAATCATCATGAGTTGTTACTTGTTGATAGTATATTCAAGGTTATTAGTTATTAAAGCTCATTTTAAGATATATTCAACTAGTCTCTCACAAGATTCATACATATTATACAAGAAAGTGTTACTCACTGATATGTAAATAAGATAATTTGAATTAATTAAAAAAAAAAATAAAGATTAAGAATTTAAATATCATTGTGAAAGTTCAGATATTTGCTACCATTCAGTAATAATAAGAAATATAATTAAACATTGTAATATTTTTCACTTATAAAACTTTAAAAAGTAGTCAAGTTGGATATATTTTTCAATAATAAAACTTTAAAAAGTTTTTAAATTTGATATGATTCATAAATTTTTTAAAGGTTAAAACACCTTGGGTCTTGTGTTGATATTTTGTTTTAACATTAGTATCATTGTGTTATTTGAAAGAGGAATGTTGGTTCACATAGTGATAAAATAATGTGATTGATCTGCCTACTTGAAGGAAAGCTATCCGGGCCTATGAGGAGAGTTGGGATAGGAGATTCCGGTTTCTCTGCTGTTGTGTGGAGAGGGATGCCACCAACAGGGTAAGGAACACAAACATTATCGCGTGAAAATTTCTCCCCAGACAGTAATCAGCTGACCAGGGACTTCTATTTCATATTCAATGCTTCATCTTGTCTTCTGACAGATTTCCCAGTGTAATATCAGTGCTCCATCCTAAATCATCAGAATATTTATAGCCCAAAATGTAAGATAGAGTGTCATATAGTAATGATTGTGTCCATTCCCACATCTAGGTTTTCCAAGAATTCTGAAATTTCACATGATCATGACAAGGTCTGAGGTCAAGGTCACTGATACTAAAAAGAGAATAGATGATATTACTTCTAATATTGTCTTTTCAGACGCATTAAGTCAATTTCGGTTTAAAGTGGTATTTATCCCAATGTGAAAAAATAAATATCTCTTGAATCCGAATTCAAAGATTGGAGACCACAAACAAAAACTACAGGCATATATAACTTTTTAAGCGTGTGTTCTCTTGGTACAATAAGGATGTATTATCATTATTCAATCATCTTGGACTGTGACAATTTGGCGTCTGGCTAATGTGAAGACGTTTAGACAGTTACTTCTAAAAACTCTTTCCTGTTAGTCTGATTCTGTCCATGCTTTTTGATGCATAAGGAACTTGTCCAACTACATACTTGGCATTTATGTACTAACATATTGTCAATATTTTGAAATAGAATATAATCTCAATGTTTGTTCTAACATAATCAAATTGTCAATATTTTGAAATAGAACATAATCTCAGTGGTGTGTGCTTTAGTCATCTTTCAGTTTTCTAGTCTAAAATTCTCTTTGTCTATTCACACCGACAGTTGGTACAAGTTTGGTGATCTTCCATCAACCTTGCAACATTTATTCTAAACTTTTTCATTACACATAAAATCTATTGTAATTTTCTTTCAGAATTCAATAGCAGAGGTAGCCAAATTGTTCACAGAGTTTTTTCGCGATCTAGACGTGGTACCATCAGATGTCATTGCAGGATTTGTTCTGCTTCGTCGCCATCAAAAGCTTCAAATGCACCATGTAGTCACAGAGGTGAGTACTTCGTCTGATATCACTTTGATCAGAACTAGAAGGCGTTGTCAGGTTGCATGCCAACCAGCCGTTAACCTTTTATGGTCTGTCGGTCAACATTTCATTTAAAACATCTGAAACATTGCAAGGTCTGCTAGGATTGGGAAATTCCAATAAGCTTTTAGAATGCAGATGAATACCTAGATAGTCTTGCTGTCTGAGAAGGCCCTCATCAATTATCCACCTGCCAAGGTCTCCTACCAGGAAACAGTATGTCAACTCTCGGGAGATCTGTGTACTTGGTTCAGATCAATTATCTTTGCTTTTTAATTCAACAAAAACTAAATACATTTTTCATTGTAATTTTTATATGGATAACAAATTTTGGAATGCTTCACTTTTTTATTGTCCATAAATGAAGTCGATGTGTGACATCACACCAGCAGATTTTTTTAAGGATTGTAATTAAATCACCACCCTGGTATCATGCATTGCTGTAGTCATACAAGCAGTTTGTTTCTCACAAGACTCATTTTTATTGACTTGAATCCTGACTTAACTGCACTGCTGTTCTTAGAATGTTGGTTAAGTGGTGAAGAGCCTCTCATTTGGCTGGAGATGTTCCGGATATTTTCCTAATGATGTATGAATGTACAGTAATTGTATGGATCACTGGTGTAGCTTAGCCATCCTACTCTTAACATTAGTCAATGATATTGGTAAAGTTCAGAAAATGTTTGGTAGGTTAGGGTGTCTGATAGACACCAACATAAAATTTGTTAGACTTGGATCAATTTTGTACCACTTACAATATCAGTTTCCCAGCTTTTTATATAAAGTGTTGAAAGGGAGAAGTTTTTTGATGAAGTGAATTCTTGTCATTGACTCCCCAGACAATTTTAGATTGTCTCTGTATTAATTTACAATACTTAATGTCTGAGGACTCATTGATATTCTAGAGCATTCATATTGGTGGTTTGCAGCCCAACCTGTCTTATTTCAAGCGATATTTTAGAGTACATATACAAACAGGCCCTAGTACTTATTAGTGTTTTGGAGACCACAAACATGCCCTAGTGTTTATTGGTGTTTTGGAGACCGCAAACATACAGGACCTAGTGCTTATTGGTGTTTTGGAGACCACAAACATACATTTCCTAGTGTTTATTGATGTTTTGGGGACCACAAACATACATTTCCTAGTGTTTATTGGTGTTTTGGAGACAACAAACATGCCCTAGTATTTATTGGTATCTTGGAGACCACAAACATACCCTAGTATTTATTGGTGTTTTGGAGACCACAAACATGCCCTATTATTTATTGGTGTTTTGGAGACCACAAACATGCCCTAGTGTTTATTGGTGTTTTGGAGACCACAAACATGCCCTAGTGTTTATTGGTGTTTTGGAGACCACAAACATGCCCTAGTATTTATTGGTGTTTTGGAGACCACAAACATGCCCTAGTATTTATTGATATCTTGGAGACCACAAACATGCCCTAGTATTTATTGGTGTTTTGGAGACCACAAACAAACATGCCCTAGTATTTATTGGTGTTTTGGAGACCACAAACATGCCCTAGTGTTTATTGGTGTTTTGGAGACCACAAACAAACATGCCCTAGTATTTATTGGTATCTTGGAGACCACAAACATGCCCTAGTATTTTTTGGTGTTTTGGAGACCACAAACAAACATGCCCTAGTATTTATTGGTGTTTTGGAGACCACAAACATGTCCTAGTATTTATTGGTATCTTGGAGACCACAAACATACCCTAGTATTTATTGGTGTTTTGGAGACCACAAACATGCCCTAGTGTTTATTGGTGTTTTGGAGACCACAAACATGCCCTAGTATTTATTGGTATCTTGGAGACCACAAACATACCCTAGTATTTATTGGTGTTTTGGAGACCACAAACATGCCCTAGTGTTTATTGGTGTTTTGGAGACCACAAACATGCCCTAGTATTTATTGGTATCTTGGAGACCACAAACATACCCTAGTATTTATTGGTGTTTTGGAGACCACAAACATGCCCTAGTATTTATTGGTATTTTGGAGACCACAAACATGTCCTGGCAATGATTGGTGTTTTGGAGACCACAAACATGTCCTGGCAATGATTGGTGTTTTGGAGACCACAAACATGCCCTGGCAATGATTGGTGTTTTGGAGACCACAAACATGCCCTGGCAATGATTGGTGTTTTGGAGACAACAAACATGCCCTGGCAATGATTGGTGTTTTGGAGACCACAACCATGCCCTGGCAATGATTGGTGTTTTGGAGACCACAAACATGCCCTGGCAATGATTGGTGTTTTGGAGACCACAAACATGCCCTGGCAATGATTGGTGTTTTGGAGACCACAAACATGCCCTGGCAATGATTGGTGTTTTGGAGACCACAAACATGCCCTGGCAATGATTGGTGTTTTGGAGACAACAAACATGCCCTGGCAATGATTGGTGTTTTGGAGACCACAAACATGCCCTGGCAATGATAGGTGTTTTGGAGACCACAAACATGCCCTAGCAATGATTGGTGTTTTGGAGACCACAAACATGTCCTGGCAATGATTGGTGTTTTGGAGACCACAAACATGCCCTGGCAATGATTGGTGTTTTGGAGACCACAAACATGTCCTGGCAATGATTGTTGTTTTGGAGACATAAACATGCCCTGGCAATGATTGGTGTTTTGGAGACATAAACATGTCCTGGCAATGATTGGTGTTTTGGAGACATAAACATGCCCTGGCAATGATTGGTGTTTTGGGGACATAAACATGCCCTGGCAATGATTGGTGTTTTGGAGACATAAACATGCCCTGGCAATAATTGGTGTTTTGGAGACCACAAACATGTCCTGGCAATGATTGGTGTTTTGGAGACCACAAACATGCCCTGGCAATGATTGGTGTTTTGGAGACCACAAACATGCCCTGGCAATGATTGGTGTTTTGGAGACCACAAACATGTCCTGGCAATGATTGGTGTTTTGGAGACCACAAACATGTCCTGGCAATGATTGGTGTTTTGGAGACCACAAACATGTCCTGGCAATGATTGGTGTTTTGGAGACCACAAACATGTCCTGGCAATGATTGGTGTTTTGGAGACCACAAACATGTCCTGGCAATGATTGGTGTTTTGGAGACCACAAACATGTCCTGGCAATGATTGGTGTTTTGGAGACCACAAACATGCCCTGGCAATGATTGGTGTTTTGGAGACCACAAACATGTCCTGGCAATGATTGGTGTTTTGGAGACAACAAACATGCCCTGGCAATGATTGGTGTTTTGGAGACCACAAACATGCCCTGGCAATGATAGGTGTTTTGGAGACCACAAACATGCCCTAGCAATGATTGGTGTTTTGGAGACCACAAACATGTCCTGGCAATGATTGGTGTTTTGGAGACCACAAACATGCCCTGGCAATGATTGGTGTTTTGGAGACCACAAACATGTCCTGGCAATGATTGGTGTTTTGGAGACATAAACATGCCCTGGCAATGATTGGTGTTTTGGAGACATAAACATGTCCTGGCAATGATTGGTGTTTTGGAGACATAAACATGCCCTGGCAATGATTGGTGTTTTGGGGACATAAACATGCCCTGGCAATGATTGGTGTTTTGGAGATAAAACATGCCCTGGCAATAATTGGTGTTTTGGAGACCACAAACATGTCCTGGCAATGATTGGTGTTTTGGAGACCACAAACATGCCCTGGCAATGATTGGTGTTTTGGAGACCACAAACATGCCCTGGCAATGATTGGTGTTTTGGAGACCACAAACATGTCCTGGCAATGATTGGTGTTTTGGAGACCACAAACATGCCCTGGCAATGATTGGTGTTTTGGAGACCACAAACATGCCCTGGCAATGATTGGTGTTTTGGAGACCACAAACATGCTCTGGCAATGATTGGTGTTTTGGAGACCACAAACATGTCCTGGCAATGATTGGTGTTTTGGAGACCACAAACATGTCCTGGCAATGATTGGTGTTTTGGAGACCACAAACATGCCCTGGCAATGATTGCTGTTTTGGAGACCACAAACATGTCCTGGCAATGATTGGTGTTTTGGAGACCACAAACATGTCCTGGCAATGATTGGTGTTTTGGAGACCACAAACATGCCCTGGCAATGATTGGTGTTTTGGAGACCACAAACATGTCCTGGCAATGATTGGTGTTTTGGAGACCACAAACATGTCCTGGCAATGATTGTTGTTTTGGAGACATAAACATGCCCTGGCAATAATTGGTGTTTTGGAGACCACAAACATGTCCTGGCAATGATTGGTGTTTTGGAGACCACAAACATGTCCTGGCAATGATTGGTGTTTTGGAGACCACAAACATGTCCTGGCAATGATTGGTGTTTTGGAGACCACAAACATGTCCTGGCAATGATTGGTGTTTTGGAGACCACAAACATGTCCTGGCAATGATTGGTGTTTTGGAGACCACAAACATGTCCTGGCAATGATTGGTGTTTTGGAGACCACAAACATGCCCTGGCAATGATTGGTGTTTTGGAGACCACAAACATGCCCTGGCAATGATTGGTGTTTTGGAGACCACAAACATGCTCTGGCAATGATTGGTGTTTTGGAGACCACAAACATGTCCTGGCAATGATTGGTGTTTTGGAGACCACAAACATGTCCTGGCAATGATTGGTGTTTTGGAGACCACAAACATGCCCTGGCAATGATTGGTGTTTTGGAGACCACAAACATGTCCTGGCAATGATTGGTGTTTTGGAGACCACAAACATGTCCTGGCAATGATTGGTGTTTTGGAGACCACAAACATGCCCTGGCAATGATTGGTGTTTTGGAGACAACAAACATGTCCTGGCAATGATTGGTGTTTTGGAGACCACAAACATGCCCTGGCAATGATTGGTGTTTTGGAGACATAAACATGCCCTGGCAATGATTGGTGTTTTGGAGACCACAAACATGTCCTGGCAATGATTGGTGTTTTGGAGACCACAAACATGTCCTGGCAATGATTGGTGTTTTGGAGACCACAAACATGCCCTGGCAATGATTGGTGTTTTGGAGACCACAAACATGCCCTGGCAATGATTGGTGTTTTGGAGACCACAAACATGCCCTGGCAATGATTGGTGTTTTGGAGACCACTGACAAACATGCTCTAGTGGTTATTGGTGTTTTGGAGACCATAAATAATGTCTTTGTGCTCATTGTTTCGGTGGTGATTTTCTTTCACTTAATTTTGTTTTGGAGGCCATTGTCTTGAAGTTGATAGTATCTTCACTGATTTGGCTGGTGTATACAGAGAACAATCTAGTAGACTCTGGATAAATGCCTGCTTGAGATTTGTTTCTGAATGTGTTTTTGTAGCTTGGGACTTGCTATGACTGGAAATAATTAATTTGTAGCAAACAATACATCTGAAATAATAGTAGACGAATTTTCTTCCAGTTCCAATACCCTGGCTATGTAGGTTATGGTTACAGCCAAATCAAATTGATATGGCTTGTAGAAGGAATTGGGGCATATACAATCAATATTAGTTACTTTAAGTAATGTTTGTTTTGATTGGTGCGGACATATGGAAGTTGTTGGCAAATATATGTCAATAAGGTACAAAACTGTAAAGCTGGAATTGGAAATAGACACATCCACATCAAATTGATTTTGTAACGCTTAACGGAACAATTAAATCGTAAACAAAGCTAAGTGAAGAATTGTGTAGGCAGAGTTTAAGGCATGGTACAACAGCACTTGTTTGTTACATTGGTTTATTTAGAGCTGATTCATTATGTTGTACTATCTACATAAGTGATTACACTGCCCAGTACAGGAATTATCTTACCATAGTAGCCAAGGTCTTTAGTACAACACCTCTGCAGGTACACCTTTATAATGCTGTAAATAAGGAGAAATCCCAGTCAGGAAGCATATGACACAATAAGTAGCAAGGTATATTTCTAAAGACTTCTCCTTCAGTACAGGTGAAGGAATTGTAACTAAAGTTGATCTGAAGCATCACTCGGCTTTGAGAGACAAAACTTTGTGATCAAAGTTATGGGGCAGGTGTTGTCAAGTTGTACCTTGGTCAATAAGATGGCCACCACAGACTCGAGTAAGGGACAGTATTATTTTCATGGTCAGGGGACAAAGAAACAAGGGCACAATACAAACCCTATTGTTCTGTATATTTTGGCACATAGGTGTAAAGCCTTGAAACATTAGAAAGGTAAGCAATGATGACATCACACAACTGAAGACATTTTGACACTTTCATGAACTATATAGGCTAGGTCCCACTGAATGAATTTTTACAAGTACAATCAGTTGTGTGGTTCCAAATATCCTGTGTATTCTGAAACTATTGGTCAGTGATAGTTGTTCGATGTATGTACAAAATGTATTTTTGTTTTTCAGGGCAGTAATGATGTTTATCAGTACCTATCGGGGCGTGCAATCACCCCACAGACCGAGTTCCTACAGCTGGGCCAACCGGAGGTTATGGAAGAGTACAAACTGGTAGTTCATTACATGCGTTTTGCCCTGGCTGCCTATGGATGGCCTGCATTCATGATGATGAACACGGGGACAGGTCTCTGTAAAATGCTTCCAAGTCTTCGGTAAATACTGTTCCGTGTTGGAATAACATATCGTGTATTTAAAGTGTTCATTTGATTACTGTAAACAGATTTATTTTGGTGTGCTCAAATTTTCGCATAAAAGCAAATCATAGCAGATTAGTGGAATGATGAATTAGAGCAACGACAATGCTTGTCATGTAAAACATTGTAGATAAACAACCATTAGCACAATAAAAAAATTTAGCGAAATTCTTACTGAGCAAAAAATCGCTAAAATGAGATTACCCCTAAAATATATACATTTACAGTAAGAGTAGTACCCTTGTATAGTGTCCCCTATTGCCTCACCAACCCCGCATGTGAACATTATTTTGTTTGGAATAGATTTCCCTACTGTATTAAACCCTGTTATGATTATTTCTGGTTGATGGGAATTTATGATCAGTCATGGGTTAACTGCAACAAAAATCTTTCAAAATTTATTGAGACTCTGTACAGACCTTAAAGGTGATTATAGATTGTGATAAAACAATATTTTACTTTGCAATATTTTTACCAAATTTTACCTATTTTGGTGAATGCTGTGATACATATTTCACTCTCAGTTTGATAATTTTAAATCATTAATCATTTAAGAAATGGTGAAGATGATATTGAATTTATGATGAAGCAATCCCCAGGGAATTCAATTCAACTGAAACCGTTGGAGTATAACATAAAAAATACATCATGAATTTTTCTCAAATATCATGTACAGGGTTCCTTTGCCTTTTGCATGTCCAATAATGAAACTAATGGGGGTAGAATAGATAAAAAATGGCTGACAGGCAGGCATCATGGATTTTTGACAATGTTAGGTTTCAACCCTTTGTAATTCCCATTTATTCAAGCCTGGCATTTGTGCATATACATGATGTATATAAACTTAAGACTGATCAGAAATGCAAGATGGCTGACTGGCAGGCATCTTGGATTTTGATGGTAAAATTTTGTTATTGCTATTTCATAGATTGTTCTTTGCATATTTGATCTTTCCCAGAATACATTCGTAGTTTCTTCTCTTCCCCTATGTAATTGAAAAAGTTTAATTACGGAACCATTCAAGAAATGAAATACAGGCATATTTGGTCAATACAACTTGTCAATAGAATGGATAATTAAGTGGAAAGAGGAGAAAAGTACAGAAAAGATGTAAAAAAAAAAAAAAAAAATGACATGGAATCATTCAGTGCTGTTTACCAAGATCCAACTCTGCGATTGCTTGTTACAATCGTTTTAAGACTTCAAAGTAGATTTGCAATTTTGTGAACATTGAGATGCTTGAATGAATGTTTCAGTATAACACTTTCTCTCTTTTAATCAGTTTTCAAGATAGAAAATTTTGCACCATCAGAAAATCAATCCTAAACTACTCATGTATTTGATGTACCCTAGGTGCTGCTGCTGCCATGCCTGTGGGGCGTCCTTCAGTAAGGATGCTGACCTGATTGACGATAACTGTTGCCACTGTAACTTTGTGGCACTGCTGAAGCTGAGTGGCCTGAAAGAAACCGACATTGCTTATGTCACCTACCATGTAGAGGTAAATATTTACGTGACTGGCGGCGACTTATGCCTGTCTGTTTGTGGCCTGGCTTTGTTTGAAATGTGCTTTAATGGTGACAGTTGCCAAACAGTATGTGTGTATACATCCATTGACATTGCTGTCAACTTTTGTTGTCTGACTCCATTTTAAATGTTGTGAAATAATGCATATTTCCAGGGAGACACACATTATGCACGCATTAACACATTATGCACACATTTACACATTACGCACACATTAACACATTACACACACATTGAAGAGAATGTATATGTGTATAATTGAATTTCTTTGAGCTTATCAACCTCGAACTCCATACACTGTGTCCTCACTTAAATTGCATCCTTGGGTTTGCTTTTCTCGTTTGAAGGTCATAGGTGAAGGTCACTTTTATTATAAATAGAAAATTATTTCAACACTTTTGACCACGGGTACATCATATCTACTTCAATGGAGTTTTTAACTCCAGTTCATCAATAATCAACTTATCCTGAAGTATAGAAATTTTCAAGTTTTCAAAATATAGAAGCTAGTGCTCAAAGTTGCTGTGACATGAAAAGGATCTGATAGCCATAATTCTTCTATGGCAAAGTGACACATATTTTATGTCTTCATACTGTTGCTGCAGAAAAGACATTTCAAAAGTCTCTTGGTCATTAGAGGGGAACAGGCATAAACAGAAAAGACATTTCAAAAGTGAGACATTTGGTCATTAGAGGGGTAAAAAGCATACACAGCAGACATTTCCCATCAGTATTTGATAGGTAAATGCTAGTTGAAGAAAAATCCTATGTTTGCCTTTTGAATACGGTAAAAAAAGAAAAGTTTATATATTTTACAACCATTGCGAAAAAACTTATATATATATTTATATGCTTGTTGGCCCGGATTAAAATGTGCAAGGGGTCTTGCTGTGGAAGGAAAGGGAGGATACTTGAGAACCCCAGTAAAACCTTCATGGTTCCAGGGCAGGTGACCTCATACCTTTTCATGTCCGATCGGGGAAACGAACCCCAGCTGCCTAGGTGAAATGCAAGTGTGTTACCACTGTGCCACCCGACCACTGAATACAATAGTTGAAGGGGAAGTTGTCTGATGAAAACGTTAGTGTTTCGCGTCTCACAGTGTTATAGTTGGGAGTGTTTCGCGTCTCACAGTGTTACAGTTGGGAGTGTTTCACATCTCACAGTGTTATAGTTGGGAGTGTTTCGCGTCTCACAGTGTTATAGTTGGGAGTGTTTCGCATCTCACAGTGTTACAGTTGGGAGTGTTTCGCGTCTCACAGTGTTACAGTTGGGAGTGTTTCCTGTCTCACAGTGTTACAGTTGGGAGTGTTTCGCGTCTCACAGTGTTACAGTTGGGAGTGTTTCGCGTGTTACAGTTGGGAGTGTTTCGCGTCTCACAGTGTTACAGTTCGGAGTGTTTCGCGTCTCACAGTGTTACAGTTGGGAGTGTTTCGCGTCTCACAGTGTTACAGTTGGGAGTGTTTCGTGTCTCACAGTGTTACAGTTGGGAGTGTTTCATGTCTTGCAGTGTTACAGTTGGGAGTGTTTCATGTCTCACAGTGTTACAGTTGGGAGTGTTTCGGGTCTCACAGTGTTACAGTTGGGAGTGTTTCGGGTCTCACAGTGCTACAGTTGGGAGTGTTTCGAGTCTCACAGTGTTACAGTTGGGAGTGTTTCGCGTGTTACAGTTGGGAGTGTTTCGCGTCTCACAGTGTTACAGTTCAGAGTGTTTCGCGTCTCACAGTGTTACAGTTGGGAGTGTTTCACATCTCACAGTGTTACAGTTGGGAGTGTTTCGCGTCTCACAGTGTTACAGTTGGGAGTGTTTCGTGTCTCACAGTGTTACAGTTGGGAGTGTTTCATGTCTCGCAGTGTTACAGTTGGGAGTGTTTCATATCTCACAGTGTTACAGTTGGGAGTGTTTCGGGTCTCACAGTGTTACAGTTGGGAGTGTTTCGGGTCTCACAGTGTTACAGTTGGGAGTGTTTCGAGTCTCACAGTGTTATAGTTGGGAGTGTTTCGTGTCTCACAGTGTTACAGTTTGGAGTGTTTCGTGTCTCACAGTGTTACAGTTCGGAGTGTTTCGTGTCTCACAGTGTTACAGTTGGGAGTGTTTCGCGTCTCACAGTGTTACAGTTGGGAGTGTTTCCTGTCTCACAGTGTTACAGTTGGGAGTGTTTCGTGTCTCACAGTGTTACAGTTGGGAGTGTTTCACGTCTCACAGTGTTACAGTTGGGAGTGTTTCGCGTCTCACAATGTTACAATTGGGAGTGTTTCACATCTCACAGTGTTACAGTTGGGAGTGTTTCGCGTCTCACAGTGTTACAGTTGGGAGTGTTTCGCGTCTCACAGTGTTACAGTTGGGAGTATTTCACATCTCACAGTGTTACAGTTGAGAGTGTTTCACGTCTCACAGTGTTACAGTTTGGAGTGTTTCACGTCTCACAGTGTTACAGTTTGGAGTGTTTCGCGTCTCACAGTTGGGAGTGTTTCGCGTCTCACAGTGTTACAGTTGGGAGTGTTTCGTGTCTCACAGTGTTACAGTTGGGAGTGTTTCGTGTCTCACATTGTTACAGTTGGGAGTGTTTCCTGTCTCACAGTGTTACAGTTGGGAGTGTTTCGTGTCTCACAGTGTTACAGTTGGGAGTGTTTCGTGTCTCACAGTGTTACAGTTGGGAGTGTTTCGCATCTCATAGTGTTACAGTTGTGAGTGTTTCACGTCTCACAGTGTTACAGTTGGGAGTGTTTCGCGTCTCACAGTGTTACAGTTGGGAGTGTTTCGGGTCTCACAGTGTTACAGTTGGGAGTGTTTTGTGTCTCACAGTGTTACAGTTGGGAGTGTTTCACGTCTCACAGTGTTACAGTTGGGAGTGTTTTGTGTCTCACAGTGTTACAGTTGGGAGTGTTTCGTGTCTCACAGTGTTACAGTTGGGAGTGTTTCGTGTCTCACAGTGTTACAGTTGGGAGTGTTTCGCGTCTCACAGTGTTACAGTTCGGAGTGTTCCACATCTCACAGTGTTACAGTTGAGAGTGTTTCGTGTCTCACAGTGTTACAGTTGGGAGTGTTTCGTGTCTCACAGTACGTGTTACAGTTGGGAGTGTTTCACATCTCACAATGTTACAGTTGGGAGTGTTTCACGTCTCACAGTGTTACAGTTGGGAGTGTTTCGTGTCTCACAGTGTTACAGTTGGGAGTGTTTCGTGTCTCACAGTGTTACAGTTGGGAGTGTTTCGCGTCTCACAGTGTTACAGTTGGGAGTGTTTCGTGTCTCACAGTGTTACAGTTGGGTGTGTTTCGTGTCTCACAGTGTTACAGTTGGGAGTGTTTCGTGTCTCACAGTGTTACAGTTGAGAGGTATAGAGGCTGTGTCACTTCCCCTCTAGCTGTTCCTATTATTTACCATCTCTAGTGTCGCAGCACAGTTTTATAGCCGGTCCTTTGCCAGAACCAATTTGTCCACAGCTTGATTAATGTAAAAGCATTTCACTGTCTCTTATTCCGCGTGATGGAGTTTTGGTTATTACACAGCCTCTTTGAAAAAGAGAGGTTTATAACATTCATGATGTCAATATGTATGTGTATCTGGATATGATTTTGCTTTGGATTTTGTTGACAGGAACATCTTAATAGGTAAAAAAGTTACCTTCAAGTAAGGATTAAATGCTTCTGGAACATCTCCCCCGTACTTTTTCATGCAGGAATTTTTTAGATTTAGACACAGGCAATATTCCTTCACGTGAATTTTTTTTCATGTGAAATTCATACCGTATTCGCTGCAATAAGCACCCATGTCCCTTTAAGTGCCTCTCCTTTTTCCGGTGGAGAAATTGGTATAAACGCCCCGCGTAATCGGGAAACAACTTAAAAATAAGTCATCTTACTTAAATTTTACATGTAGAGACTTCAGTTTGGTGAACAAAGCTTAGAGACTGCTGGTAAATCTTAAATATCTGGTCATAATACTTCCAATTTTTCTTACCGACTTCTTATTTTTAGATTATAAAAGTCACCTTAATAAGCACCCCCCTCTTTAACCATTTTTTAATGGCAAATACAATACTCATTGTGTGTCTGTCCTCAAATGACCCTGGCTGTTGCGAGGATGTTAAGCCCATAAAAAACAAAATCTCATTGTGTAAAATATTGATAGATGCTGTTTATGACTTCAAATGTGTCAATGTCATGAGTAATAATTTCTATTAGAAAAAAAAAGACAGCTTCCATGCTTTCTTATTTCCTGGTTATATGTAAAAGATATCAATTTAGAAATCGGTGAAGCATGGAGAGTTTATCAGGTTTTGTTCCGCAAAGCAGTATTAAACCTGCTCTGTTGGTGTGTGTGGTGATATCTCTGAGTGTGACAGCTAAGGACACGTCACCGAAGCCATTGTATTGATTTTGAAGGCTGTGTGTTTATGTCAGACTTTATTACAATAACTGTCCCGATCTCCTGACCTTAACCCTCCCCGTATAGACAACTTGTTCCTCGGTCAAAGTGTTCGTTAATGATCATACAATATTCTTTGTCTCAAGTACTGTGAGCCGTGAAAGTATTGGTTTATTGATGATCGTAAAATATTCTCTCTACTTGATAGCAGGAAACGTTCCTAGTAATTGGTTGTGGTAACAATACGACATAGCCTGGTTTAGTTATACTGCAATAGCCTGTTTAATTACAGCCTGTAACACAATGCTCACCACAGCAATTAAGCTCCTGTCGATACATAGTACTAAAAGCACCAAACCTACCCTAGCATAATAGATTCCCGCTGGCTTATACACGGCCAAGCCCCTACCTTTCTTAGTTCACCTAATATGTGCTTGGAATGACGATTCTGATTGTGATATCACATTAAAATTAAATAGATTTTAACACTGTCACATTTCCGATATATTTGGTTAACATCACAATAATCATTCCAAAGTGATTTTATGAGGCATTAGGTACAATTTAGAGTGTGTTCTGAATTGTGATACATTTTCCGTCATTTGTTTCACTCCTACAATATCGGATCAAATTGCTTGCTGTTTGAAATACACTGTTGTTTTTAATTGTGACATGTGATTCTTCATCTCGTTTTTTCTTATTTTGAGTCTGATCATTAATTTGTATAATTCTATTAAAAACTGTTATTTATAAGTGATCACGAGTTGATTTCATTACATGTCTCGTTGACTACATTAAATTTAATTTACACCGTTAATACGATTGCTTCCCAACAGTCACCCACATCTTCATGCTTAAGTAAAGGATGGTATGCCATGTTGCATTCCATCGCATCAATACCAGGCAGCATTCGTGAGTAATCAGCTCAGACTCGTCTTGTTTACTTTCAGATCGGGGAGACGCCTTTCTACGTGGCTTTGGACCATGGACACAAGAAGGTTGTCATCTGTGTGAGAGGGACCCTGTCACTTCAGGTAAGAGCACAGCAAACCAGTGAGGTGCTCTGAATCAATTATCACAGACAAGGCCAGGCCAATATGATTGATGACCCATTGTTTCTGATAGATTTTCTGTTTATAATTCAGAGATATTAGGGGAGTGGGAGGCAAACAGATGGTCAGAGGTCAAATTGTTTATTTTAAATCTTACCCAAAAACCAGTAAGCATATGACACGGCACTAATACCATTTTTGATTGGTGTTGATGTCTTACTTTGAAAGTACACATATTGTGATCATTCTCTTTAGAGAAAAACATTATGCCCGAGTCAAAATTCTCCTCTCTTATATCTAGAAATTAATTTCAGAGTTTTTTAATTATACCCATATATTATGAGTTATGTGATAAACTGAATCTTATACTTGTGGCTATATCGTATTGAATTTATTCCTCTGATCGTTCAATAAATTCCATATGACATAGTCACTCATGTACAATCCTCATGCAGTTTATGATATCTTTCATTGTATTATTGGCAAGCCTTTATGCTTGAAATCAATATCTAATTTGATTAAATAGAGGAAAATAGAAATTTTGCTCGCTGATATAGCAAGCTTGCACTTTGAACGGTATGGATAATTCAATTTATTTATTACATAATTATATACCGCTTAAAGTCTACACTGCTAAGGGATAGAGTATACCTTTGAACATGTAAAAAATTTGCCACACAATTTCTTGGGTACAAACAAGTCTGAAGGATTGCCATATATGGCTATTAAGTCTGGATTTTTTTCAAACTTTGGCATGTTGATTCTCATTCAAAAACCACAAATAGGGGCTTAGCTAATACCGAACTCTCTTGATCCAACACATTGAAGTATGCAGTCTGCACCATCTATTTTAGAAAATTCCTCTGAAATAGACTAATTGATTTCACACGATGCATGTGTAATTACAAAATGCACCAGTCTTTCAATTACTTCGGAGAGTTAAAATTGTATTGTGAACCCTCATAATCATAAATCTGGTAAAAAATTGTGGATAATGTGGTGTTCTAGGGTGCAGTTTTAAATAAAGGTTTTCAGAAAGAGAATGCATGGAGTGTAGGTGCACATGCATTACACAACACTATTAAAATTGAAATTATCAATTCATCAGCCTTGGGAAAATTGTAGCGTTCATAACAAAAAATAGGTAGTAGAGTAGAGAACTAACTTGCACTGGATAATAATACAACACGGTCACTTACTGTACTTGCCAATTAATTAAAATCTCTGGGAAGGAGATTCTTGAATAAGAACATTTAATTTTGACACTATTTATTAGTAAAACTTTTTAATTGTTCATAAGTAACCAACAAGGCCGCCAGAAAGAACATCTTAAATTAGGTTGTTTTAATTGTTTATCAGAAGGTCTATGATTTAAAAAAAAAAAAAAAAAAATTAATTTTTTTATTTTCTTATTTTTTGCAATTAGAGGCTTGAAATTTTGTTCATGTGCATTCTTGCCATGGAAATTTAAAGACCTAGCTTGCCATTATGTCTTGTACCTTTTTGTGAATTTGTGAATTTGATCTGTCTTGCTAACTACTTTGACTATATTACTTGGAGTAACAGAATTAAATTGAATAAACATCTTTAGTTGAATGTATTGTACACTAACCTCTGTGTAGATGTAGTCTGTGTATTTACAGGACGTACTGACATATTTGTGTGTAGATGTAGTCTGTGTATTTACAGGATGTACTGACAGATCTGTGTGTAGATGTTGTCTGTATTTACAGGACGTACTGACAGATCTGTTTGTAGATGTAGTCTGTGTATTTACAGGACACACTGACAGATCTGTTTGTAGATGTAGTCTGTGTATTTACAGGACACACTCACAGATCTGTGTGTAGATGTAGTCTGTGTATTTACAGGATGTACTGACAGATCTGTGTGTAGATGTTGTCTGTGTATTTACATGATGTACTGACAGATCTGTTTGTAGATGTAGTCTGTGTATTTACAGGATGTACTGACAGATCTGTGTGTAGATGTAGTCTGTGTATTTACAGGATGTACTGACAGATCTGTGTGTAGATGTTGTCTGTGTATTTACAGGATGTACTGACAGATCTGTGTGTAGATGTAGTCTGTGTATTTACAGGATGTACTGACAGATCTGTGTGTAGATGTAGTCTGTGTATTTACAGGATGTACTGACAGATCTGTGTGTAGATGTAGTCTGTGTATTTACAGGATGTACTGACAGATCTGTGTGTAGATGTAGTCTGTGTATTTACAGGACGTACTGACAGATCTGTGTGTAGATGTAGTCTGTGTATTTACAGGACGTACTGACAGATCTGTGTGTAGATGTAGTCTGTGTATTTACAGGATGTACTGACAGATCTGTGTGTAGATGTAGTCTGTGTATTTACAGGATGTACTGACAGATCTGTGTGTAGATGTAGTCTGTGTATTTACAGGATGTACTGACAGATCTGTGTGTAGATGTAGTCTGTGTATTTACAGGATGTACTGACAGATCTGTGTGTAGATGTAGTCTGTGTATTTACAGGACACACTGACAGATCTGTGTGTAGATGTTGTCTGTGTATTTACAGGATGTACTGACAGATCTGTGTGTAGATGTAGTCTGTGTATTTACAGGATGTACTGACAGATCTGTGTGTAGATGTAGTCTGTGTATTTACAGGACACACTGACAGATCTGTGTGTAGATGTTGTCTGTGTATTTACAGGATGTACTGACAGATCTGTGTGTAGATGTAGTCTGTGTATTTACAGGACGTACTGACAGATCAGTGTGTAGATGTAGTCTGTGTATTTACAGGATGTACTGACAGATCTGTGTGTAGATGTAGTCTGTGTATTTACAGGATGTACTGACAGATCTGTGTGTAGATGTAGTCTGTGTATTTACAGGATGTACTGACAGATCTGTGTGTAGATGTTGTCTGTGTATTACAGGATGTACTGACAGATCTGTGTGTAGATGTAGTCTGTGTATTTACAGGATGTACTGACAGATCTGTGTGTAGATGTAGTCTGTGTATATACAGGATGTACTGACAGATATGTGTGTAGATGTAGTCTGTTTATATACAGGATGTACTGACAGATCAGTGTGTAGATGTAGTCTGTGTATTTACAGGATGTACTGACAGATCTGTGTGTAGATGTAGTCTGTGTATTTACAGGATGTACTGACAGATCTGTTTGTAGATGTTGTCTGTGTATTTACAGGATGTACTGACAGATCTGTTTGTAGATGTTGTCTGTGTATTTACAGGATGTACTGACAGATCAGTGTGTAGATGTAGTCTGTGTATTTACAGGATGTACTGACAGATTAGTGTGTAGATGTTGTCTGTGTATTTACAGGATGTACTGACAGATCTAGTGTGTAGATGTTGTCTGTGTATTTACAGGACACACTGACAGATCTGTGTGTAGATGTAGTCTGTGTATTTACAGGACACACTGACAGATCTGTGTGTAGATGTAGTCTGTGTATTTACAGGATGTACTGACAGATCTGTGTGTAGATGTAGTCTGTATTTACAGGATGTACTGACAGATCTGTGTGTAGATGTAGTCTGTGTATTTACAGGATGTACTGACAGATCTGTGTGTAGATGTAGTCTGTGTATTTACAGGATGTACTGACAGATCTGTGTGTAGATGTTGTCTGTGTATTTACAGGATGTACTGACAGATCTGTGTGTAGATGTTGTCTGTGTATTTACAGGATGTACTGACAGATCTGTGTGTAGATGTAGTCTGTGTATTTACAGGATGTACTGACAGATCTGTGTGTAGATGTAGTCTGTGTATTTACAGGACACACTGACAGATCTGTGTGTAGATGTTGTCTGTGTATTTACAGGATGTACTGACAGATCTGTGTGTAGATGTAGTCTGTGTATTTACAGGATGTACTGACAGATCTGTGTGTAGATGTTGTCTGTGTATTTACAGGATGTACTGACAGATCTGTGTGTAGATGTTGTCTGTGTATTTACAGGATGTACTGACAGATCTGTGTGTAGATGTAGTCTGTGTATTTACAGGATGTACTGACAGGATCATGTGTGTAGATGTAGTCTGTGTATTACAGGATGTACTGACAGATCTGTGTGTAGATGTAGTCTGTGTATTTACAGGATGTACTGACAGATCTGTGTGTAGATGTTGTCTGTGTATTTACAGGATGTACTGACAGATCTGTGTGTAGATGTAGTCTGTATTTACAGGATGTACTGACAGATCTGTGTGTAGATGTAGTCTGTGTATTTACAGGACACACTGACAGATCTGTGTGTAGATGTAGTCTGTGTATTTACAGGATGTACTGACAGATCTGTGTGTAGATGTGTCTGTGTATTTACAGGATGTACTGACAGATTGTGTGTAGATGTTAGTCTGTGTATTTACAGGATGTACTGACAGATCTGTGTGTAGATGATAGTCTGTGTATTTACAGGATGTACTGACAGATCTGTGTGTAGATGTAGTCTGTGTATTTACAGGATCTACTGACAGATCTGTGTGTAGATGTAGTCTGTGTATTTACAGGATGTACTGACAGATCTGTGTGTAGATGTAGTCTGTGTATTTACAGGATGTACTGACAGATCTGTGTGTAGATGTAGTCTGTGTATTTACAGGACACACTGACAGATCTGTGTGTAGATGTTGTCTGTGTATTTACAGGATGTACTGACAGATCTGTGTGTAGATGTAGTCTGTGTATTTACAGGATGTACTGACAGATCTGTGTGTAGATGTTGTCTGTGTATTTACAGGATGTACTGACAGATCTGTGTGTAGATGTTGTCTGTGTATTTACAGGATGTACTGACAGATCTGTGTGTAGATGTAGTCTGTGTATTTACAGGATGTACTGACAGATCTGTGTGTAGATGTTGTCTGTGTATTTACAGGATGTACTGACAGATCTGTGTGTAGATGTTGTCTGTGTATTTACAGGATGTACTGACAGATCTGTGTGTAGATGTTGTCTGTGTATTTACAGGATGTACTGACAGATCTGTTTGTAGATGTTGTCTGTGTATTTACAGGATGTACTGACAGATCTGTGTGTAGATGTAGTCTGTGTATTTACAGGATGTACTGACAGATCTGTGTGTAGATGTAGTCTGTGTATTTACAGGACACACTGACAGATCTGTGTGTAGATGTAGTCTGTGTATTTACAGGATGTACTGACAGATCTGTGTGTAGATGTAGTCTGTGTATTTACAGGATGTACTGACAGATCTGTGTGTAGATGTAGTCTGTGTATTTACAGGACACACTGACAGATCTGTGTGTAGATGTAGTCTGTGTATTTACAGGATGTACTGACAGATCTGTGTGTAGATGTAGTCTGTGTATTTACAGGATGTACTGACAGATCTGTGTGTAGATGTAGTCTGTGTATTTACAGGATGTACTGACAGATCTGTGTGTAGATGTAGTCTGTGTATTTACAGGATGTACTGACAGATCTGTGTGTAGATGTAGTCTGTGTATTTACAGGATGTACTGACAGATCTGTGTGTAGATGTAGTCTGTGTATTTACAGGATGTACTGACAGATCTGTGTGTAGATGTAGTCTGTGTATTTACAGGATGTACTGACAGATCTGTGTGTAGATGTAGTCTGTGTATTTACAGGACACACTGACAGATCTGTGTGTAGATGTTGTCTGTGTATTTACAGGACACACTGACAGATCTGTTTGTAGATGTTGTCTGTGTATTTACAGGATGTATTGACAGATCTGTTTGTAGATGTAGTCTGTGTATTTACAGGATGTACTGACAGATCAGTGTGTAGATGTAGTCTGTGTATTTACAGGATGTACTGACAGATCTGTTTGTAGATGTAGTCTGTGTATTTACAGGATGTACTGACAGATCTGTGTGTAGATGTAGTCTGTGTATTTACAGGATGTACTGACAGATCTGTTTGTAGATGTAGTCTGTGTATTTACAGGATGTACTGACATATTTGTGTGTAGATGTAGTCTGTGTATTTACAGGATGTACTGACAGATCTGTGTGTAGATGTTGTCTGTGTATTTACAGGACACACTGACAGATCTGTTTGTAGATGTAGTCTGTGTATTTACAGGACACACTGACAGATCTGTGTGTAGATATTGTCTGTGTATTTACAGGACACACTGACAGATCTGTGTGTAGATGTAGTCTGTGTATTTACAGGATGTACTGACAGATCTGTGTGTAGATGTAGTCTGTGTATTTACAGGATGTTTTGACAGATCTGTGTGTAGATGTTGTCTGTGTATTTACAGGACACACTGACAGATCTGTTTGTAGATGTTGTCTGTGTATTTACAGGATGTACTGACAGATCTGTTTGTAGATGTTGTCTGTGTATTTACAGGATGTACTGACAGATCTGTGTGTAGATGTAGTCTGTGTATTTACAGGATGTACTGACAGATCTGTTTGTAGATGTAGTCTGTGTATTTACAGGACACACTGACAGATCTGTTTGTAGATGTAGTCTGTGTATTTACAGGATGTACTGACAGATCTGTTTGTAGATGTAGTCTGTGTATTTACAGGACACACTGACAGATCTGTGTGTAGATGTAGTCTGTGTATTTACAGGATGTACTGACAGATCTGTTTGTAGATGTAGTCTGTGTATTTACAGGACACACTGACAGATCTGTTTGTAGATGTAGTCTGTGTATTTACAGGACACACTGACAGATCTGTGTGTAGATATTGTCTGTGTATTTACAGGACACACTGACAGATCTGTGTGTAGATGTAGTCTGTGTATTTACAGGATGTACTGACAGATCTGTTTGTAGATGTTGTCTGTGTATTTACAGGATGTACTGACAGATCTGTGTGTAGATGTAGTCTGTGTATTTACAGGATGTACTGACAGATCTGTTTGTAGATGTAGTCTGTGTATTTACAGGACACACTGACAGATCTGTGTGTAGATGTTATCTGTGTATTTACAGGATGTACTGACAGATCTGTTTGTAGATGTAGTCTGTGTATTTACAGGATGTACTGACAGATCTGTGTGTAGATGTAGTCTGTGTATTTACAGGATGTACTGACAGATCTGTGTGTAGATGTTGTCTGTGTATTTACAGGATGTACTGACAGATCTGTTTGTAGATGTAGTCTGTGTATTTACAGGACACACTGACAGATCAGTGTGTAGATGTAGTCTGTGTATTTACAGGATGTACTGACAGATCTGTTTGTAGATGTTGTCTGTGTATTTACAGGACACACTGACAGATCTGTGTGTAGATGTAGTCTGTGTATTTACAGGATGTACTGACAGATCAGTGTGTAGATGTAGTCTGTGTATTTACAGGATGTACTGACAGATCTGTGTGTAGATGTTGTCTGTGTATTTACAGGATGTACTGACAGATCTGTTTGTAGATGTAGTCTGTGTATTTACAGGATGTACTGACAGATCTGTGTGTAGATGTAGTCTGTGTATTTACAGGACACACTGACAGATCTGTTTGTAGATGTAGTCTGTGTATTTACAGGACACACTGACAGATCTGTGTGTAGATGTAGTCTGTGTATTTACAGGACACACTGACAGATCTGTTTGTAGATGTTGTCTGTGTATTTACAGGATGTACTGACAGATCTGTGTGTAGATGTTGTCTGTGTATTTACAGGATGTACTGACAGATCTGTGTGTAGATGTTGTCTGTGTATTTACAGGATGTACTGACAGATCTGTGTGTAGATGTAGTCTGTGTATTTACAGGACACACTGACAGATCTGTTTGTAGATGTTGTCTGTGTATTTACAGGATGTACTGACAGATCTGTGTGTAGATATAGTCTGTGTATTTACAGGACACACTGACAGATCTGTGTGTAGATATAGTCTGTGTATTTACAGGATGTACTGACAGATCTGTGTGTAGATGTTGTCTGTGTATTTACAGGATGTACTGACAGATCTGTGTGTAGATGTTGTCTGTGTATTTACAGGATGTACTGACAGATCTGTGTGTAGATGTTGTCTGTGTATTTACAGGACGTACTGACAGATCTGTGTGTATATGTAGTCTGTATTTACAGGACGTACTGACAGATCTGTGTGTATATGTAGTCTGTGTATTTACAGGACACACTGACAGATCTGTTTGTAGATGTTGTCTGTGTATTTACAGGACGTACTGACAGATCTGTGTGTAGATGTAGTCTGTGTATTTACAGGATGTACTGACAGATCTGTGTGTAGATGTTGTCTGTGTATTTACAGGACGTACTGACAGATCTGTGTGTAGATGTTGTCTGTGTATTTACAGGACAAACTGACAGATCTGTGTGTAGATGTTGTCTGTGTATTTACAGGATGTACTGACAGATCTGTTTGTAGATGTTGTCTGTGTATTTACAGGACACACTGACAGATCTGTGTGTAGATGTTGTCTGTGTATTTACAGGATGTACTGACAGATCTGTGTGTAGATGTTGTCTGTGTATTTACAGGACACACTGACAGATCTGTTTGTAGATGTAGTCTGTGTATTTACAGGATGTACTGACAGATCTGTGTGTAGATGTAGTCTGTGTATTTACAGGATGTACTGACAGATCTGTTTGTAGATGTAGTCTGTATTTACAGGATGTACTGACAGATCTGTGTGTAGATGTAGTCTGTATTTACAGGACACACTGACAGATCTGTTTGTAGATGTTGTCTGTGTATTTACAGGATGTACTGACAGATCTGTGTGTAGATGTAGTCTGTGTATTTACAGGATGTACTGACAGATCTGTTTGTAGATGTTGTCTGTGTATTTACAGGATGTACTGACAGATCTGTGTGTAGATGTTGTCTGTGTATTTACAGGATGTACTGACAGATCTGTGTGTAGATGTAGTCTGTGTATTTACAGGATGTGCTGACAGATCTGAAGGCTGATGCAGAGACACTCCCACTAAATCCTGTTAAGGAAGAATGGGTCGGACATAAGGTTGGTATCAGATACAAATAAAAAGTAAAAACATACAGTTTATTATATTTCCTGTTCATACAGACACAGGCTCTTGTAAAAATTCAGACAGGAAAATAATTTTCATAATCTATGGATTTCATGCAGCCTATACAACTTCTTTCATTGCTAAAATATTACAGTTCCTTTGTATGATCCTCTGTTTCTAGAAAGCTGATATGATTCTTATGCAACTATTTGATTCCAGGGTTTTTGAAAATGTCGAAGTGACATCCACTTGATGATTTATTTTGTGTTTTTGACAGGGAATGGTTCAAGCTGCAGTGTACATTCAGAAGAAACTGAAGGATGATCGTATCTTGGCAAAAGCTTTTGGGATGGATCTAGTAAGTTATTATATAAAACATAAAGTGATAAGCCTACATAATCTACAGAATTACCTTTAATAAAAATCTCATACAATGGGAATGCAGTAGATCCTGACTTTTCCAACACTGTACGGGACAAAGTCAATGTGTTGGATATGACAGTGTGTTGGGCAGTCCGTAGTCAGTGTTGGCATTTTGTTGGATCAGCCAGATGTTACAGGATGTTGTTAAAGTCAGTTGTCAGTAAAATCAGGTTCGTTAAAGTCAGTTGTCAGTAAAATCGGGTTTCATTGTACATTTAAGAGGAAATCAGTTTGTATGCCATTAAATCTACAAGTGGTAAAATGAAAGAAGTATGTTATATTTTTTTATGCATCCACATTTTGCACTACTCTTTTCAATGGCTTCATTTACTGTACAACATGGAATGTTTTTAGGTTAGGGGGGGTATACTGGAATCAGGTTGTCCGTCCGTCTTTTAAGTTTTTAAGTTTGTCCGGACAACTCCTCCTAAACCGAAGGGCCGATTTTAATGAAACTTCACACAAATATAGAGGACCATGTGTAGATGCGCATGCCATTTTCTTTTTCTCAAAATTATGGTTGCTATGGCAACTGGTCACTATATACAGGTTTTCCGATAAGAACCATAACTTTAAGTTTGTCTGGACAACTCCTCCTAAACCGAAGGGTTGATTTCAATGAAACTTCACACAAATATAGAGGACCATGTGTAGATGTGCATGCCACTTTCTTTATCTCAAAATTATGGTTGCTATGGCAACTGGTCACTGAATTCTCTTTAGTGTTAACAACACATATTTCAGACATTCTAAATTTCAGAAATATTGGCTTGCATGGGTTATCTTAGTTAGCCTCTAGTTAACAGTTCCAATTCACCATTGACTCATGCAGATTGCGGTGGTATTAGTCAGCCATCCTGGCGACAGTTCTAGTTCTTTCGTGGTTCAGAGCTTTCAGATATTTGTTGTATTTAGATTCTTGGTTCCAAAGCAACCACAAAAACAATGAAAGTTTCCTGTTACACAGAATCCCAATGTACTGACGGAATATGAGTCTGTAACCATGCTTTAAAATTGAGGTATAACACAATATGTTATACTGGTACTTACACCGAAATACTTAGTTCATGTCTGTTTTACAGGACAGGGGAACACAGAAATATGACCTAGTGTTGGTAGGTCACTCCCTGGGAGCTGGTACGGCATCCATACTCGCCATACTACTGAGACAGGAGTACCCTACTCTCCACTGCTATGCTTTCTCTCCTCCTGGAGGACTGCTCAGGTACACTGGGATATAACCTTACATTTCTACCACAATACCCTGTGTTTTTCCACTCTCAAGCCATTGTATGAATGTGCCAACTCTTGGATATATATATATGTTATGGTCTTTTGATTGGTCACAAATTTGAACTTTGACCCGAGCTGCAATTGTCATTGATGTCATCAATAATCAAATGACGTCACATCACTGGGCCCCAGCCGTCACCTGTATACCTTATTTGTATACACGAAATAAGACTTGGCCACGTTTCCCTTTGATTCAAGCCGATATTCAAGTCGCTAAAGCTCGTGTCTTTAAAAAAAATAACTTATGAGTGTGAAATAAATTCCATATCCAACAACCACTCGTTGTGTAACATCAACTTTAATTTAACGAGTGTGTAGAAGAACACATAGGCTTTAAAATTTCAGGTTCTTGAAAGTTCTAGTTGTAAAATAAAAAGGAAAGCCTTTTTTTGACTGAAGACATAATTATTTAAATGGATCTCCAAATGTCTTTTCATTGTCAAGCCTGGAGAGTAATGCAGTAATACAAAGTAATTTGTTATGTATTACAGTGATGTGTGTGTTGAAGAAACCAAGTCCTTCATAACATCTGTGGTGGTAGGGAAGGATGTTGTTCCAAGGTAAGTTATGATCATTTTATTATTAAACACAAAGTGAAATTCCCTTCTGTGCATTTGTATCGAAACTCTGAACCATTTATATGCAACATTAGACTGTCTAATACAATGTAATGCTGCAATTATGTAGTCTGATGGTAACTACTAAACTAAGACCTGTGTATTCTGACACATTATATTCTGACATCCTGTCTAATACATTAATAGACATTCATAGGGGTCGAATGATTCTGGCTAGTGCATTGTGAACAGACTATTGGTGTTGATGCCACTTTGGGTGGGTCATTGGAGAATGCTGCAATTTGTAGTCTGATGATAACTTTAAAATAAGACCTGTATATTCTGACATCTTGTCTAATACAACAGACTATTATAGGGGTAAAATGAACTAGAATCTTTAAATGATTTGTTCCTCAATACCATTTCTTGAGAGTTATGATATTAGATATGTAACAGTCACTGAAAAGGAAAAGATTCATGTCTATGACCTTTGAGATTCACATGAATTAAATCTTCCTACAAAGTCCTCACTTCACGAGCTGCAGAACAGATGTGTGTTACAGGCCCATTGGGTCTCTTATGTAAACAGGTCATAAATACCTGCATCAGTCAACCCTCCAGTGTAACCAAGTAAAAGCAACTGTACTCAGTATGTACACAAGCAAACTGAGATTTTATTTCCATCGGTCCTGGACAGTATGAAGTCGTCTGGTGATGTAGTCACTGACCACCATCTGTAGGCATTATAGCTGTTTCTTTTAGAAATTGTACTCACTTTTGGTGAAATTATTAAATGAAATTAATAAAAAAATTAGTAATTAACAGTATAACTTAGTGGATAAGATGTAAAATATAATTGTGTTGATATGTGTAACTAGGATGACTAAGATATTGATTTTCTTGTATTTCAGAATTGGTCTGTCCCAGTTGGAGGTTTTAAGAACGGATTTAATTAATGTGATAAAAAATAGTACACAGCCCAAGGTGAGGATGGATAACAATATAGATTGATCGTGAATGTCCAGAGCTCAACTAAAATCAATATTGTATTGACAGATTATTTTGTTTTCATGACTGTGTCCAAAAATATTTGTGCTGGCTGCCTAGCAGGGTTTGTTGAGGTGTTGATAAATGAATCTAAATTGTCGCTGTAAAATGAGTGTTTGTCAATGGATTTTACATTATCAACAATATTTTCTACAATTTGTAGCTCACCTGCCCAGGGACTTGATATTGGGTCTGAATCATGGGGTAAAGGGCTACCAAGTTTGTTTGAATGAATGACCCTTGACCTTCAGTCAAGGTCACATGGGTCAATTAGACTGAAATATTTCCATGACTTCTTTTTCATAACAAAAACTGTGATTTAAGTCTGAAAGAGTTAGATTGGCCTAAGTATTTAAAGGACATCTTTTCAAATAAGTGTGAGGCCCTAAGATTCTATATCTGGTCTCTGATACACTTGTTCTTATGTTAATACAAAAAATGTATATAAATAGGATCACTGGATAGCAGGTAAGGGATTAGGGCCCAATGGGCCTTTGTTTGGTTTGCTATGGGTTTTCTGTCTCCTTTCATGGCAGTAGCTGTGTTAAGGCGATGTGAAGGGGGCAAAATCTGAGGCCACCAGTACCTGTATCCCACTCTGGTAAGACTGGTACCCTGTCCATTTGGTATGTTCTCAAGGCCGGGCAACTCCCTGGAACGGACATTGGCACGACATTTAAGGCGGGCTGGGTCATCTGCAGGCAGTCTTCTTCAGTCACATGTCAAACAGTTTTAAGAAGTATTTGTTTTTAAGGAACATGATTGTTAGACAATGCTAGACAATGTGAAATGTTATAATTGGTATAACTTGTGATGTTTTACAGTGGAAGATTATAGCGAAAGGATTATGTTGCGGGACGGGGGAGACTGAAAACCTGAGTACAGCTGAAGTACAGCTGGAGATAGAGCGAGACAACACTGCCCATCCACTCGACTCCCAGATAGGTCTATCTACACACCACCCCCTATACCCACCTGGCAAGATTATCCATGTGGTCAGAAGTCACCCTCGAGGGAAAAAGTAAGGCAGTTATGGAGAAGTAACAAGTGTAACTCTATAAGTGATGATTCATTAGTGTTCGAAGGCTGCCATTGGTATAATTTCACTTTATATATGAAACCTGTTGCATAATACACTGCGTGTCATCTAAGAAGTGTGCCACAACGATAATTATACCTAACTTTTATAATCTTTCTACATGTATTTGAAGGTTTGTGCTATTTGGTATTTTTCAGGTAAAATTTTACCCCTCTGTTTATATGAGATTTAAATTGACTGCCTGAAAAAAATCAAGTCATTTTCATTTTGTCCAAAATGATTTGGGATGGCTTCAGTGCAAATTTAACCCTGTATTTATAGTTTCACCAGCCATCTTGGATTTTGCCACCCCGGATTGTTACTTCGTTGAGCTGCCCTCTTTCCTCTCAAATTTAACATTGCTACCAATGGTTTTGAATACAGTTGTTTTCTGTCTGAAAAAGCCAGAACTTTTCGGTTTTATTTTATGTTACGTTTTTGGAGAAAACAAATGTAGGGTGTGACTTTTATTTATAGGAAACGTCTGTGTGGATCTGGGGAGCCTGTGTTCCAAGCTGTTTGGGCACACAACACCAGCTTCGATGAAGTTCTCGTCTCCCCTACCATGATCAATGACCACATGCCAGACAATGTTATGGATGCCTTGGAGAAGGTAGACCCAGCGATATTTTTTTGGTCTGATGTTCAAGAAAAAATAGCAGATCCCATCAAGATATTATTGTACATATTGCCCCAAGACCAAGCATTGCATATCACATTTGATCAAGGTGTAAGGAAAAAGACCTTACCCCATATTTACCTTAATACAAATACCTGGTATAAATGTGATTTTCCCCTTAATTACGTGTCCCTTCAATGTGTTTAGGACAAGGTATCTGTTTAAGAGGAAATGACAAAGCCATTTTCCTTTAAAATTTGTCATTGAACCTGTTGTAAGTTCCATGAAAGTATGCACCGAAAATATTTAAATGATTTGTGTGTCACTATAGAGTGACAATGGTTACACTCACAACCAACTAACTTAAATGTTTCTCTCTGTGTGAATCAGTGAAATAATTTCTTTTTCCAAGGGGAAGATTTCAAAGGTGGTATCCTAAAAACCCCTTCCTTTTCATATTTCATTTGATGTTTTTGAGTGATGGGAAGCATGGGTAAAAATAGAATTACATTTACCTATTATGAGAAGCAACAATACATATTATTGATTGCAAAATATCTTAACAAAAATTACTTATTTCATTTCTTTCAAATGATATACAATTACTGTTCCTTTAGCTTGTTCTTTTGAAAGATTTCTTAGAAACTTAATTAAAAATAGAAATTAAAAGGTAATCATTTTCAAATGCATGTACCCCAAAAAATAATTGATTCTCAGGAAACTGCATTGTTGATTTTATTGAAAGTAATTAAACAAACTGAGACTGCATTTGCTGTCATCAGGGAAATGAGTCTCCATGTCCTTTCACCAAAGTCATGAAAATGTTTAAATAAATGACACTACAGGCAAGCTTTGAAATGATTATGAATTTAGATTATTGAATCGTTTTTGCTTTGTAGAATGAATGTAAAAAAAATGCCTCTCTGCCTCATCTATTTTGAAAAATGGCCTGAGAACCAAGTGATAAATTTTGTTTTTCCTAATTCAATAATTGATGAAACACAATTTTCTTTTTGAAATTTCCTAATCACAGATCAAAAATAAAAGAGAACATGTTATTTTTTTTATTTAAATGATACTTCTCTTGCAAGTAATATTTATATCAATAATCAAAAATGGTATACCTTGCTTGAATAACATTTTGTATGTATTACTAAAGAAAAACTGTATTTGATTATTTTACTGTTTTCTTTGAAGGTTTTGGTAAATGTGGCACCTCCAAAACCAAATCGGACGTTAACTGAGGCTGAAAGAAAGGCCTTTCTTCAAAAGCGCTCGCCTTCAGTAGAATCTGAGAATTCTAACCACAAACTGATTGTACAGGAGGACTTTACGATTGGTAAAACAGCACCTATGTGTAACCAGTTACCATTATACAAACCAAAGCATCAGCCCTTACCGCCTCTCTTCTCCTGGGATCATGCAGCAGAGGAACACCGGTTCCTATTGGATAAGGATTTCCTGTATCCAGGCGATCCCGGAAAAGTGGAACTGTATCTAGATCTGGGAACAGACCCCATCACTGCACCACTGGCCAGTCCAGAGACTTTATCGGAGATATCTAGTGTCGGAAGTGCTTTGAGTCGAATTGGCAGCTTGAACAAAGATAACAAACGACGCTCCATCATAATTCCTCAGGTTCTGGAGACTATCCAGCAATCGCCAGTGAGTAAAAACAAGGTGGGAGATTTCCCTCCTGTGACAGAACCTAAACATCTCAACGGCCAGGTGAACAAAACGCCTCAGATTGGGAATTGTATACATATAAAAACTGATGTAGTTATTGAAAGTCCTCCCAAAATTCGCCATGAGGCCGATAAAACTACAAAAAGTGTGAATGATTCGCTTGTGCCATTGCTTTGTGATAGTACAGACCAAGATAATTGTGATATCGTTGGCAACGGTTCCCCTGAGTTCCAGGACAAGGTCTACAACCGACATTCCCCAGTTGACGGTAACCAGTATGAGTATGGTAATCCGAATTTGCATTACTCTGCTGGAGGGATAGGTTACCCCCACGGGACTGGTGCGTACCATCCTCCCACCTGTAACGTTAACACAGACGATGTGTGTACCGAGTGCATAAAACATTCCCTGTCAGATATGCATTCACCTCAAGAGGAAGATTCTATCATCAAGTGCTCCCAGTCGGAATCTCAGTTACTACATATGTCCGCGAGATTCGTCATGAAACGCTCCACGGAGCAGAGAGACATTGCTCACCTACAAGACAGCATGGAAGTGTTTCAAGGTGATGCTAATTTGCCAGAGTCACAACAAACTGTACACAGATCTCGTTTGCTTCTGAAAGGAGCAAATCCAATCTTGTCGGAAGGAACACAAGCAAGTACTAATTCTCTCGAGGATGACTCGGACCGGCGCCTGTCTTCATCACACTCAGATGAAGTCTTTGATTTACCATTAGAGGAAACTGATGTATGATATTTTTTGGTGCTATATATTGATTTTGCATCTCATTATAGATGTTATGATTATGAGTAGAAGATTAATTTTGGGAAAAAGTGTTTGTTTTTTTCTCCAGGTATTTTGCAGTTAAATCATGGATTTTATATGTGTTACTTTTAATTATAAATTTTCGTTTTTTAAGAGCTGCATATCACAATTTCATTTATGGATCTCGTGTAGCAGTTTTGCCCCTGCCCCATATTTGTTACCTCAAGTTTATTTTTTGTTAAGTTTAGAATATGTGTATAGAATAAATTAGCATTTCCAGCTTGATGTACAATATAGGTATGTTTGATATATACATGTCAGAAATGAACACATCTTAAAGACGAAATATTTTTTCTAATTTTTTTTCTCTGACGTATTTAACTGCTTTTATGGTAGTTATACAGTAATATTTTATCGGGGTATTGCCCAGATTGAAGTTTCAGTTGACCTGCAACTGTTATCTGGAAATAATAACAAAATTACAATCATATAAATTTATTTGATACAAAAGCTATGTCAGAAGTTACGAAATATTGAAAACAATCCATTGTTTTTATATACAATATCATTGAGTTACCCAACAAAACATATGAACGCTGTACAGTACTGATTTATGTATAAAGAGAGCTACACAAATTATAAAGTAACAAAGTTTAGTTCAGAATACCTTGTATATGTTTTGGTTTTCTACCTTTTAAACGTATTAATTAAACTTTCATCAAGATATTAGTACATTTTATGTATATTTATAACTTTATCAAATATCTGAATTAGATTAGCATTTTATAGTTAATA